>NW_028248775.1:0-501829 GCF_964263255.1 Lissotriton vulgaris | reverse complement strand
CGGTGTCAGATTAACACCTCCTTGTAAATCTGCGGCAGCGTCAAAAGCCATGGGTGCGGCGGTGGAACGCCCTCAGCAACACCCACTGCACGCCCCTTTCACACAGATACCTGCGTCATAGGGAACCGTATTTACAAAGCGACGTTAAGCCATGCACAGCGCCTTATCACTGCTTATTAAACGCACTGCAGGGGATCGCGCCACCAGAACATCGAAAGCAGTGACATTCTGGTGGTGCACCTCTGTTCTCGTACCCTGGGGGTGGCACATGTTGGTCACACAACCTGGGGGTGGCACACAGTGTTCTGAAGGGTACATATTGTTTGTGCAATTTGGCAATAATCAGACCTGTGCCACTGAAATAATGCTCATTAGAAATGGCCACAGGCCCATGGCATTAACTCTTTCCATGCACATGACGAGCTGAGCTCGTCATGAGCCACGGCGCTCCGGTGCTCATGACGAGCTGAGCTCGTCATGAGCCGTGGAACGCTCGCATGCGGGGATAAATCCCCTGCTGTGCTGAGCGTTCCACAGGAACGGGTGTGGTCATGACGAGCTGAGCTCGTCATGAGCACAGGAGCGCCGTGCCTCATGACGAGCTCAGCTCGTCATGAGCATGCGGGCGCCGTGCGCACCCCGCTACCCCCCAGCACAGCGGGAAAATAACCCCCACAGCGAAGGGGTTAAGAAACATAGTTGGAAAATTTTGCAGTGAATGCACTGGTCCCAGATGTAGTAGAGGGGCCTCGTTTCTCCCAGTACTGTCTTTGAGGTAAAGTAAAGGACTCTTGTATAGCGCTCGATTACTCCAAAGAGTGCCCCGTCGCTCTGCACCTCAGAAGTTAACTGACTGAAGAAGGCCCAACCTTTAATCCTGATTGAAGGGCCACGTTTCCAATTTCTTTCAACACTTGGCAGTGGCTGAAATGGCCCGCATCTCCAGGGGTAATTTGTCCCACACTGATGGTCCAAAAAAGGGAAAGGACCTCCCTCCAGCTCTGGGGCACTAGAGCTACGGGAGTTTGGCCAAAAAAGTGTTGTCTGAAAGGAGGCATTTAGGGCCTAATTTATGAAAAGTGACGCATCACTGCAACAAAACAGTAATGTGACAGTTCTCACTGTGCCGTCCTTGCGACACGATGGATGCCAGATATTAAATCTAAGGCGTTCCATGACGCAAGGAGTTACAGCTACGTCAGTATTTCCAACGTATCTGTAGGCGCAGTAATGACACATCGCTGGAGTGTGTTGCAAAAGTGACACAGGTCCAGCAATGGGTCATTACCATGCTCCCGGTTTTATGGTATTTATTACCGTCTGTATTTAAACATATTTATTTTTGCCTATTTTATCGGTATTTATCCATATTTATTTTGTGTATAAATGAAGCTGTAAACTGTACATTTCCATTTTTATTTAACTGATAGGACACTCACTCATACTTTGATGTCTGTCATGATTTAGCTATTTAAGCTGCCCAATATTGCGTAACAATACATCCACCAAATATTAGCACAAATGTATGTTGACATATGCTGCCATTATTTAAAGAAATGCCACCCTGTTTTCTTAAGTTCCCATGCATGTTCTTGATAATACGCCCCATTATTTTCTGCCTGCATTTATCCGTAATGGGCAAGTCCCATATTTAATGTGCATGCATCAGTCTTACGCCTGCTTTGAGGCAGGCATAAGATCTTGACACAGTGGCGTCCTAGAAGTGGCGCAGTGACTGAGCCAGCCTTATGATCTGGAGGATGGGCATCAGCCAGCCAAAGGGACTACCAAGTCTTTACGGCCTGAACACCAAAGAAACGTCCCTCAGTCTTTTCTGCATTGCATTTGAGCAGGTGGTGAGTCAGCCTCAGACGTACTGCAGTCGGGCAAGCTCTGATCTTTTCACCCGGGAACACTTCATCCCTGCCCGGGGGGAACAATAACCGGGTGTCATCAGCATAAGAAACTATTTGTGCTCCCAGAGCCTCCGCGAGTGGTGTCAGATAGATATTGAATAAGGTAGGGTTCAAAGCTGAGCCCTGCGGTACTTCCACTTGCAACTCACTCGACCCTGACGAGAGGGGAGGAATCCAAACCTCTTGACCTACACCCTCAAGGAACGAAGCCAGCCAGCTCAGGGCATGACTCCCGATCCCGATGGATTGAAGCTGGGCTAAGAGTGTGGTATGATGTACCACCGAAGGCTGCTGAGAGATCTGACATAATCAGCACCGCCCTGGCCCCGACATCGAGTGTATCCCTGATGCGGTCTGTCTCCTCCACTAGTGTTGTCTCTGTAATACAACTGGGACAAAATCCAGACTGGCTCGGTGTAAGAGATGATTGCTTTCCAGGTACTGGGAGAGCTAATGGTGAACGGCTTCTCCAGTACATTAGCCGATTCGATGCGGTGCACTTTCCCCGCAGTGTGGGCGAATTCTACGCATGTGCAAATCGGACGGCCCCCAGCCAACCGAAACACAAGCCCAGCGTGACGTCAAACGCCCTGGGGCTGTCCGACGCATGGAAGAGGTTAGAGAGAGCTGAGACCAACAAAATGGGTCCATAGTAGGACAAATAGCCTGCGTGTGCCTGGGGTTTCTTACCAGACAGAGATGCCTTTATGGGTTTATTGGCCAACGGATTGATGATACTTGCTGCTAGTGGCAGCATATTCGGAGGCAAGGGTCCAATGGAGAGCTGGACTTGAGGCCACATAGAGCTGATATAGAGCCGTCCAAGAGAGGGGGTGCGGAGCTATCCAGCAACAACGATGGCCACCTGAGCCGTTGGCTCCTCTGCCCACTACACTATCCGGACATTAATCCTGTGGCTATCTGTGCCCTCCGAGTACTGGAGGGACGGCTTGAGGAAGCGCTCTGCCTGGAGCACATTTTTGTGCAAGAATCGCCTGCAATAGAGCCCCCAGCGCTGAGATCTGAGCCAGCCTCGGGAGGGAAGAAGACGCGCGTGGGCCGGAGGCACGACCGGAGGAAGGTTGAGGCGCGGCCTTGCCCCGCTCTGCAAGTACGGTGATATGAGGCGGGAGGCGGGACCCGGATATGAGCGCTGTCCCGCCCTGGAGCTCGGTAGGGAATGTCGGGACGGCAGCCAGAAGAGCAGTGGTGAGTGTGGGAGCTGCGCGATGAAGAGCGCGCTCCCCTGACACCCTGTGCCGGCAAAGGAACTGGGCTCGAGAACCCGACTTCTGCTGAGTTGCGAGGACTATAGGCCCCTACTCTCCAGGATCTCGATACGCCCTGCGAGGTGGGGGCGAACTGCTGCGCCCGATTAGCGCTGCCCCGCAGTGCACCCCCGCGGGCCCCACGCGTGTGGTAAAAGACCGGTGTTAGAAATGGGATTTCTGGCTGGCCAAGGCTTGCACCAAAACCAGTCAGAGACCACCATTCCTAAGTCAGGGCAAGGGAGTTACACGCCAAGATAACCCCTGCTCACCCCCTTGGTAACGTGACACGAGCAGTAAGGCTAAACTCGGAGGCTATGTGGGTTAAGTGTTTGCGCGCGCACCCAGTAACAACACCCAAGGCCCACCACTAAAGAAACTCCACACAAGGTTATATGTTAAAATAGCCTTTGTATTATACCAAAACACATTAGATAAAAACACACACTTTACAATGTGCCAACAGGCACGGGCAGAATTTACAGGGGATATATGTACATGACAGGGCCACATGGACCACTGTCAGGAATAGGCACTTTTAGAACTTAACACTTAGAACATGGAATATAGAATCACTGTAGCACAAATTAGAAAATAGAGCACACAACCAGTAATCACTGGTAACAGGTAAGTACTACCTACGCAACCCTAACCACCTTAGGAGAATATTACGCAGGGAACCAGGACCTCACTAGCAACACCTGTACTAGGAAGAACAACCACCGAAATATCACCATACATTTAGGGGTATAGGCATGAACACATTACACATGATGCATCACAACATTCAGAGATGTAGGGAAGGAAAACACATGATGCATAACCCTACATTCAGCGGTGTAAGAACAGGGCACATGACACATCAAAACACATTCAGAGGTGCAGGGAAGGAAAACACATGATGCCTAAAAACATTCAGAGGTGTAAGAACAATTGCGCAGCACTCACATAAGTCACCACCTGTGACTGTACCCAGGCCCTCTGGCCTTGTTGGGTCTAGGACGCCCTGTGTCCCAAAGTCAGGGGGCCTAAATGTAGCAGCTGCCCACTAAGTGCTGGGCAGCTGTAGAGACACTGATGGGGCCAACATTGGAGCCTCGCAGGCTCTGGCCAACTGACTGTCCCCTTGGAGCCTCGCTGGGCTCTACACAAAGCAATTCCCCTGAGCCTCTCCTTGGCTCTAAAACTAAGAAATGCCCCCTAGAGCCTCTGTGACTCTGAACAACAATGTGGGGCAAGGTGGGAGCGGCCCGCTGCCCTCTGGGGCCGCTCTACCAGCTAGGAAAGGTGCCTCTGAGCCTCATGAGCTCTCAAAACAACGGTGGCGCCTTGAGCCTCTCGGGGCTCTGAGACAACTGTGGCGCCTGGAGCCTCTTGTGGCTCTGAAACAACTGCTGTGCCTTCGTTGCAGTCCCACTCGGGGGACTGGAAATCGGCAAATACTACGGGGCCTCTTGGGAGCGGCCCGCTATTGAAGGGGGAGGGGGGCCGCTCTAGGGACACGCAAGACGCGCCCGAGGCCCTCTCCTTACCGGACTCTTCTTGCGGGGAGGCTCCGTTGGCGCTGCAGCTCCTCTGTGTTGCTGCAATGGTGTGGGGCTCTCCTCACACCACGGGAGCCCCGCTAGCGCCAGCAGGCCCTTCTCCTCTTCACGGCGACACGTCCCAGTGCGGGGTAGGCTCCCGCCTGGGCTTCCGGCTGTCTTGTCGTCCCGCCCCCGGCCGGGCGGCGGCGGCAATTCTTTCGGCACAGAACAAGGGGTGGGCACCCTCTGGACACACAGCGCTCCTTGCGCTAGATGAAATTTAAAGCGCTCCCTGCGCTGGATACAAATAAAGCGCTCCCAGCGCTAGGTGAATAATTACAGCGCTTCCCAAGCGATAGTTGGCAGAATAAAGTGCTATTAAGCGCTGGGGGCCAAAATAAATCTCTCCCATGCGCTAATTGGCCCCAATAGACAGCAAAAGATCATTTAGCCAGGCAGGGGGGCAAAGGCTGGGCCCCAAAGTCCAGCAAGTCTCTCAGGATGTGGGGGGGCAAGGCTGGGCCCAGAGCCAGCTCACAGGGTCCTCCTAGGCAGGGAGGCATTCCCCATTGGTGGTCCTCATGTGCCAGCCAATCACGTGCCAGCACACTCACTGCACACGCACACCCATGTCTAGAAGTGGCACTTCCACACTTGACACATTCACGCCGCACACATCATTGCGCAGCATTCAATCACACAAGTCCGCACATACCAAACTCGAGCCTGCACACCTCACGCATCAGGAACTACCAGGGACACAGACATTCCCAATGCATTCCTATGGGAGGGCAGGTCAATCTCACCACACGCACTCAGAGTGCGCACGCACTTTCCACTGGGACACAGTGAAAGTGCGCAGAAGCCAAAAATCACTATCACCAGGTCACATACCAAAAGCAAAAAGTTCAGGGTTGAACCTACCAGAAGGGCCAAGTCCAACAACCAGAGACCCTGCTTTGATGCCGTGTGCCTTTGGACCCCTCCCCCACTCAAACGCCATTTCTGCCAATATATCCCGGCATATGGCCCCTTGCAGTGTGCTTGACAACGCACAGCCTGCTCCCCAGTGCGTGTCTGGGCTCCAGTAGGTCACACTGGGCGGTAGGAGTATCAACCCTACTGCGCGCTGGGTGAGACGCCTACGGATTGCTTGGAGCTGGGAAACGAGGCCGACATCGCGACTTGACCTCTAAAAAGACTGCAGGGTGCCGGAATCGCGACTTTGCATCACGAAGAGAGAGGGTAAACCCGCATCCTATGCTGAGGCTTGGGAGGCAAACCTGGGACCATCTCACTTATTCTAGGCCCTCCTCCTCAGATGCAAGACGCTTCCACTACTGGGATCGCCCCAAATAGGTCCTGGCACTGCCTCGTGTGCACTGGCTGCGCTCCGAAACAGCTACGAAGAGAGACGGCATCCCCGGCTGTATAGGTTCCGTGTAGCATCAGCGGGGGTGCGGACATAGACCCTACCCACCGACGCTCCACAGACGTCACCTCTCCCCTTGGACCGGGCAACAACGCCTTTCTGGATTTGCGGCAACCTGTGAGCCCGGATCCAACAGTTGCTAGATTTGACGCAGCCACCATGGGTCGCCCGGATAGGACGCAACCTAAGCTGAGCTTCGATACCGCCAAAAAGTCCAACTCTGCAGGCCCACCACTCTGAAATGCGGACGACGGAGGGCAGAACGAACCGAATGGGGACGCAGCGGAACCAGACCTCCATAGCATACTCCTAGCAAACTTGCAGGGAGGGCTTACCTCTTTAGGGGCAAAGATAGACGCTCTCTCATATCGTAGGGAACGGATGGCGGAACAGCTTGACAAACACGCCGAACGCTTGGACATAACCGAGAGGCGTGTAGGAGAGGTGGAAGAGGCGCAGAGGACCTTGGATTCAGAGCATAAACAATTGGGGAAGGTTATCCAAATCCTCCAGGACAAGACCGAGGACTTGGAAGCGAGGTCGCGCAGATGAAACATACGCATCACGGGCCTACCAGAAAATACTGCTACTGGCAATATGGAGCTATTTGTAGAATTCCTCCTCAAGAAGCTGCTGGGTGAGTCCGCTTTCTCAGGGATGTTTGTTGTGGAGAGAGCGCACCGCACCCTGGGCCCGAGACCCAAGCCAGGAGCCCCTCCTTGCCCCATCGTGGCTAAACTACTGAATTATAGGGACCGCGACGTAGCTCTGAGACTCGCTCGGGAGAAGCAACCACTACGATATGAGGGGAGAACGTTCTCCCTGTTCCCGGACATCACTGTCCCAGTACAGGAGGCTCGCCGTCAGTTTGTGCCGATGAAGCGACAACTAAGAGACCTAGGAGTGGACTATGCAATGCTCTATCTTGCTAGGCTGCGGGTCAAAAGACAGGGAAGGTCTATGATTTTCACGGACCCGAGAGTGCTCCAGAAGGCCATGAAGGACTGGCGCAAAGACAGGCAACAACCAGAGAGCTGCGGATCGCAAGAGAAAGCTTTGGAAGGGTCTTTGGACGATCAAGACTAACTGATAGACCACTCACCGGAGGATATACTTACTCACTGGGGGGATTGGGGGGGTGCGTGACCCACTACGTATGACCCTGGGCATACTGATTGTACAATGGACTGAAGATTTGCCGCACCAAGGTCCTGCCGAAGGCTGATATGAAGTTGCTGGTTAACAGTGAGTCTGGGATTGCAATGGGGGTGGGATAAACTCTTCATTTTTGGAGTTGTATTTGTGCTTTGTATGACTGTTTTTGCGCTCCCCAGGACACTATGTACGGGTGCGCCACATATTGATGGTATTGCGGGTTGGAACTATAGACAGGATGGTGAAATGTATATAGTGACTTTATGTACGATGCCTGCTCGATGAATAATCACTGATACTCGAGTCATTTGCTGAGGGGAGTGGGAAGCGCCATGGCTACTACTAATCATGGCCAGAGACTACTGTATCTTCAGAAGGGCACTGAACGCCACTTAATGCTATTTGTTCATGGGCTGCACGGTGGGATTATTGCTCGGATATTGCTATATATTGACTGTGAGCAGGCTACCTACACCCCTGTGTGCTTACCACTACCCCTGCCAGGTCTTCTCATTGAGGGCTTATTGCTTTTATTTTAGTTGGATTGGCCTAGATCTTGTTCTTTGTTCTTTTTTTTTCTTTCTTTCTTTCTCTCTTATCTCTGTCTCTCTTCCTTCTTTTCCTTTTTTGATGCTGGCAATTGTGATGCAGGGCGGGTCTAGACTTAGATGCCCCTGCTGGGTGCTTTGCTTTGGTTCTGTGTTTATCCTTCTTTGGATAATGGGGAGATTGGGGGGGGGGAGGGGCAAGGCTGGGATTGAATACTGTTCATTTGTGCAAGGAAGGAGACTATGGGAGGTGGGGTGGGATGGGGTTCGGATTTGTTGGGGTGTTTGATACAGGTGGGAACTTGTGCGCAGCCTTGTTGGGGTTGGACATGCGTGGGTGGGGGGCAGGGCATTGCTGTATGCTCTTGTTTTGTTGTTCTTTATGGCATTGGTTCACTGCAACGGAGATGATGATTTGTTTTTTACGAAAATAGGGAGGGATGCAAGGCTTCCGTAGTATGTCGCACAAGCACTGTACTTAGCACATGCAATACAGGATGCTTGCAATGTCCATGGCTTGGACAAGCTGCAACGGCTCAATTATACACACTATGGCTGCAGACGTGACACAGCACACCCTTGACACTGACACTATCACATTCCTGACATGGAATGTCCGTGGGTTAAACGACCATAGAAAGGTTCCATGAGTGCTCCAGTATCTCGCGAGGCACGCTATAGATGTTGCACTACTTCAGGAGCCACACCTACCCCTGGACAGCCCGACCCTACGCTACAGAGGGTTACATAACAACATACATGCAGCAGGGTTTACCTCTCATGCAAGAGGAGTACTGACGTGGGTTAATCCCAAAGCCTCTCTGACTTTAACTCCCCTAGCTACGGATAGGGAGGGCCGATACGTGGTTTCGGAGTGCAGGCGGAAGGGGATGACTTTCCACATTGTCAATTCTTATGGACCCAACTATGACTGCCCCACATTTTTCACAGCGCTAGCTGGGAGAGTGCGAGACTTGTGTGGGGATCGAGTCCTGTGGGGGGGGTGACTTTAACATGGTACGACAGCCTAGATTAGACAGCTCTGATGGCCCAGACCGATGCCCCTCAGCCTCAGCGGGAATCCTGGGCACTGAAATGTTAAGGCTTGATCTGCAGGACACTCAACACAGGGGGGTTACACGCACTATTCTGCGCAGTACGACATCCACACTCGAACAGATTATTGGCTGATCAGGTCCCATCTCCTCCCCAGAGTGCAGGCGTGTACGACGCTGCCCAGAACGTACTCTGACCATTCACCAGTTTTATTCACTCTTAGCACTAGGCTAAGTAAACAACCGCCTTTTTCGTGGCGCTTCCCCCCTTACTCTCTACTGGATGATGCATTCCGGGAAGATCTTGCCACTGCCACAGAAGAATTCTTTGACAATAATGTAGGCTCAGTGAACTTCTACCTGACGGTCTGGGAGACATTCAAGGCATATCTACGAGGGTTCGCCATATCCAAGTACGCAGGGGTGTTGAAATCTATACGAGGCCGACTGTCTCTACTTAAAAATAAACTTAGGGAACTTGAAGAGAGTAGACTGAGTGGCTCGAGGGATGAGCTGCAGCGTGACCTTGCTCAAACGCTGCGAGAATACCATGAGGAGGCTGATGCAGAGGTAAAACATTTGGGAAAATACGCAGTTGCTAAATCTTACGGTGAAGGGGAATGGCCGGGTGCTGTACTGACAAACATAGTGAGGCAGCACAGGCGTACTATGCTCACTCCTGCTTTACGCTCCCCACAGACTGGGGATTTGATGTCGGAGGAACAAGTAGCCAACCAATTTAGGGAATACTATGCTGCATTGTACGCCTCTTGGGGCCCGGCTCCGGAGGAGCGCATACTAGATTATTTGACACATATACAGCTGCCATGGCTCATACGCATCGCAAGTTTCTGGCTCAGCCCTTTGAGAGAGAAGAGGTTGTGTGGGCATTGTCCTCAATGAAAGCAGGCAGCGCCCCAGGCAGTGATGGCTTTCCAGCCTCTTTTTACAAAACCTACTCGGATCTGCTAATACCCCGTCTGCTGACGCTTGTTAAGCAGATTGTGGAAACGGGAACCATGCCCCCCACGATGAGGGAAGATATTATAGTTGCTATTCTCAAACCCGGGAAGCCTCCGGAGGAATGCGCCTCTTATAGACCACTGTCTCTATTGAATGTGGACGCAAAGATCTTTGCAAAAATTATAGCGAATAGACTGAGCCCCTTAATCGCTACTCTAGTAGCCCCGAAACAAGCGGGTTTCGTGCCTAATCGCAACCTCACCTACAATTTGCGCACAGTGTGTGCGGCATTTCAACATACCCGTCAGGACGTACCAGCCATTGCAGTCCTTTTAGATATGGAAAAGGCTTTCGACTCCGTTGAATGGCCTTTTCTTCGACAGGTGCTCACTCGCATGGGTGTGGGAGAACTTTTCATACAACTAGTTAATAAGCTGTATGCCTCTCCTAGTGCGCGGGTCCGGATTGGATGTTTGTCGAATGAGCCTTTTCCTGTGAACCGCGGCACCAGGCAGGGATGCCCTCTTTCGCCCCTCCTGTATGCACTGGTGGTGGAGCCCCTGGCCTGCGCCCTGAGAGAATATCATAGCCATCGTGGTATTCGCATCCCCACGTATAATCTAATAGTGTCCACTTATGCGGACGATACCTTGCTGTACATCAGGAAGCCGGAAGATAATCTCTCGACGGTCTTGCGTGAGGTGGTACACTTTAGCTCGCTCTCGGGGATCCATGTGAATTGGAGCAAGACAATAATGTCCCCCCTTACTCCAACTACTAGTCGGATAGATCCGGAGTATCTCATCCAATGGACCACGGATTCGGTTCGATACCTCGGAATACGTCTGCACACAGACAGAAGTGGTGCTTAGGGAGAATTAAGGGGTAGCTGTCTCCAAGCTGGAGGATGATGTGGAGAGATGGATCAAACTACCTTTGTCCCTTATGGGCTGTATTTCCTTATTGAAAATGGTAGTATTGCCCCGCTTCCTATTTCTCTTCACCAACATTCCGATAGTCCTTTCGGGGGCCTTTTTCCGTCAGCTCCAGTCGATCGTGCTCAAGCTGGCGTGGGCTGGCAAACAACCCAGAGTGGCAAGGCATATACTCATTCGTCCCTATGTGGAGGGCAGCTTGCATGCTTCGGATCTGGAATTGTACTATCGAGCCGCTCAGGGGGCACATGCATACGGCTGGATTCATGGTCCAAAGGACGCTCCACACTTGCGGATTGAGGTGATAGTGGCGGCTCTGGCCCCGCTGCCGGCCTTGATGTCTCATTCCAGGGATAGGCGTAACGGTATCCTTGGCTCATTAAATGTTGTAACACATGCCTGGCACCACTTGATGAACGCTAAGGCTTGCTCACTGTTGTACACACCAACTGCACGCCTGGCGTGGTGTTCGTGGCTCCCCCCTTGCATGGATGGAGACGTGATAATGTCACTACTCCGGTTTAAAATTGCTGAGGTGGGGGACTTGTTTAAGGATGGCAAGGCTCGCATCTGGAATGACGTAGTCTTGGACGGTGAGATAGACGCTCCCCTCCTACCGCGTTTTCAGTTCCACGGACTCCAGCAGGCCTTGCGAAACCTTCTGGGTGACGACATGTCTGAGCCTCAGACGGTGACGGCATATGAGTATGTCGTAACGGCTAAAACACCGAATAAATTAGTCACCAATCTATATCGAATCACCCTAACGGAGCAGACAATGGATTATACTAAACCCAGACTGGCGTGGCAGACTGACTTGGGTATGGACCTTACGGAGGACCACTGGAGATTCTGCTGTGCCAACGTAAGGAAGACATCCATGAATGGGCGCCATCATCTGACGCACTTCAAATTTTTGAATAGAGTCTGTTACACCCCAGAACGCTTATGTCGCTATGGCTTACGGGAGAACTCGAGCTGTGAGAGATGCGGGGTACTAACAGCAGATTTTTTGCATCCGGCTTGGTGGTGCCCACAGATAGCATCCTTCTGGTGCCCAGTTTATAGGGAAGTGAACGCCACCACTGACTTATCTCTGATTCCATCGCCACTGCTGGCTATATTGGGATACTCTAAAGACATTACTCCCGCGAAGCGGAGGCTGGTTGATATGACCTTCTTGGTAGCGAAGAGGTGCGTAGCATCCCACTGGATGCGAGGCCCGGCCCCGACACTGCCACAATGGTCGAACGATATGTGATTCTGAAGGAATCAAATTTTACAAGACCGGACTATACCTACCAATAGCCCATATATAACATAACATAATAATAAGGCAGTCGGCAATGGAGATGGTCGAATTGTTTATTCAATCAAATGCAAGCCCTGGCATGGGAGCCTCGGTCTACACGACCCATGGAGGTGCGCAGAGGAGACTGCCTACGTACAAGTGACACAAAGCATATATACGTTTTCACACATTCAGGTTAACACCCTACAAGGAGCTATTCCGGGGGCAGGTCGGTGAGGTGCCCTCTTGTCTATCTGTAGCCCAGGTAGTAGAGGAACGGGCTCTGTTAGAATGCGTGCATCCCACAAGATGGGCAGGTGTGACCTTGGCTTTCCCTGGGCTACACACTAAAGATCAGAGAAGGAGGCTAAGCCTGGCAACATGGTTTCATATCAAGAGCTAACTCACGTGACTTCTGGGAAGCAGTACATGAACACGGAGAAACGAAACAAGATGGCCACAGTTATATCAATAGGTCTGAATAGGCCTGCATGAAATAATCGCAAAGCATACATATAGTACATGATACTATATGGTTATTCATATGCATATACAGTTATATGGTACATAGTGGGCCAATCATAAGTACATATAATTTTATATCCCAACAGACGACCCTTTTGGCCTACTATGGCCAATATAACTACATCACTCCACAAATACTCCCTCGTCGATTTGCATGAGGTCTATGACCTCCTTCTGGATCATTTGTTTCTCAATCTTTTCCTGCCGGGAAATGGTTAGAGCAGACGTTATCCTAGTTGCACAGAAAGTGCAACATGCTTGGCCACATTGGAGGCATATACAACAAGTAAAAATAACTCCAAAGGCTCCTGCTAAGATCATAAATATCTTCCAACCCCAGGTAGTCAGGAGGCCCCAGAACCATCCACTGAGGGACCAAGTGCCGTTCTCCACATGAAGCTCGCTGGCTAATCGATGTAATTTCTTAATAGCGAGATGTATGGTAGGGGCCGAATCGGGAATAAAAATGCAGCAAGAGCTGCCGATCACGCGGCAAGCTCCTCCCCTATCTGCCAGGATGACGTCTAACACCATCCGATTTTGAAGCGAAACAAGCCTCGTAGCCTGAAGCTCAACGGTAAGGTTGGTCAATATTTCAGTCGTGGTTTGAACCACGTTTTCCACTATCCTAGACAGGCGTCTTATGTTTCGACTATTAAAAATCAGGCCCCAGAATGGGACCAGGCCCTTTGAAATGTCTTCAAACTGCTGCAGCGAGGTATCTGTCTGATCAGTACTATCGGTATCATAGCTCCTAATAGTCCGATTAGATTCTACCTCTCTCTCTTCACTAACCGATGGGTTTTATGGTAATCAGAAGGGGCAATATAAACAGGAGGATAGAGAAAAGACAGGTAACACCGCCCTACCCATCCTCGAGGGTGCCAAGTATAAGCATTTTCACCACACACAAAATATACATTGGGGGGAGTGATCATCGGAGGAGAACTGTCAGTCTGCAATGTATAGGTATAATTACAAGTGCTACTCCCTACCTTAATATGACCTCGCCCCCTTATACAAAATAGGGAGGTAGCATTTATTATGGGGATCGGCAAAGGTTTATCATTCGTAACATTGCGGTCCTTGAAATGCTGAAAATACATAGTAGAATTGAAAAGTTCAAAATCCTGCATTTCTTCCTGCAACCAGGTGTCATTCTTATAATCAGTATATACGTTCATACAGGCATTCCGGTCCAAGGATCCCTGACCTCCATTCCCTTCAGCATCAAATCCTTGGTGCTGCTCTATATACTTAAAATGGCTTCATAATCCCTTTCAGAATATATTTTAGGATTTTCGACATAGTGTGAATACATTAACGATCAATCAATCAATCAATCAATCAAGGACATTTATAGAGCGCACTACTTACCCGGAGGGTCTCAAGGCGCTTGGAGGGGGCGGGGGGGGGGGGGTGCTGCTACTGCTCGAACAGCCAGGTCTTGAGCTTCTTCCTGAAGGAGAGGTGGTCTTGGGTCAGGCGCAGGTCGGTCGGGAGGGAGTTCCAGGTCTTGGCGGCCATTTAGGAGAAGGACCTTCCTCCTGTTGTCGTTCTTCGGATGCGGGGGACGGCGGCGAGGGCGTGACTGGCTGATCGGAGATGGCATGTGGGAGCGTAGAAGTTGATGCGGTTGTTGAGGTAGCTCGGGCCTTGATCGTGTAGGGCTTTGTGTGCGTGGGTGAGGAGCCGGAAGGTGATTCTTTTGTTGATGGGGAGCCAATGCAGGTCTCTCAGATGTCCGGAGATGTGGCTGTGTCGTGGGATGTCGAGGATGAGTCTGGATGAGTCTGAACGATAACAATTGAAACCATGCTTTGCAGCTAGCTAGATGGGATAAAGGAAGGGAAATGAATAACTCATGCTGGTGCATGACTGACGGTAGCAACCCACAAACCCAACAATTTGTTTTGTTTGTGGTACTATGGGTCTGGTGCAACATTTCAATAAAAACATTCTTCGAATAAGTTTCCCTATGTCTAGCCTTATGTGGAGGCAAAGAATAAAAGAGATGTTCTTCTGGAGCAGGGGTAGTTCTCAACAATTTCTGCACTGGATGCTGAAATTCCAAATATACAAATGCACACATCATTATTACAGTAATTATGACAATAAAAGCAATGAATGCCACCTTCACTCTGGTGGGCCATCCGGAAAAAAATTGCATATCATTAATATGACGCCGAGGGGCAAGTGGTCGTTCATTATTATTATTAAGGGAATTTTGTAAAGCGCCTGGTTACGCTCAGATGGCGTGTCACCGCGCTATGGCAAGTGGAGTCAGCATAGTTGTGCCGCAGGGTCTGCTGGGTTTACCGTGTATAAAGGTGTGTTTTTAATTTCTTCCTGAAGCCGAGTTCAGATGGCTCCAGGCGAAGGTCCAGTGGTAAGGCATTCCAGCTTTTCGCCGCCAGATATCTGAAAGATCTACCTCCCATGTGTGCCTTTTTTATCCTGGGGACCTTTAGTAGCCCTCCACAGGAGGAGCGCAGGGCGCGCGCAGGCGCGTGACGGGTGATCAAACTCTGAAGCGGTGCTGTTGCCTTCCCATTCCATCATAAATCGAGCAAAAGGAAACATACTCTCTATAAGTCCAAATCTATCTCGGTCCCTTGATAAAAGTCCAAAACAAATCTTTGTATCCACAAAGCACGCACACCACCAGAGGGTTTCTTCTTCCCACCAAGGGATCTTCTCCCTGTGTCCGTTTTAGAGCCTCACAGGCAGACCCTTCTTGTTCCACAAATAAAGAGCAGACTTTCAAACTCCAAAGGTACGATCGCGGCCTTTAACTCAGTCTTTCTTTCTGAACAGAGCCTTATTAACACAATGTTCCAAGCTCTCTGCGAGTTCAGTCCAGTGTCTCGCTCAGTACCCCAATCACTCTACTCAAGGATTTTCAACACACAGTCTTGGTTTAATTTCTTCCATTAGAGAGTGGGGTACCGTGCTGTTTTCGGGGCCGCAGATCGTATCAACAACGGCCAGGTTGCTCCTGGTCAGAAAACAATTCGGTAGCATGGGTAACAAACTCAGTCACCCCTTGTGGCGCCTTGGGACTGGCAGCTGCTTCTTACTGAGCTGTCACACCTTCCCCTTCAGGCAACACTTCACTTGATTGCTCTATTTCCTGTGCATCCAAAAAGGGCACAAAGCTTTTAATCAGCTCTCCTTTCTGGCTTGGCACTCCGTCTTTATTCTGCCGAGCAGAAGGCAGAGGCAGCGGCAGGCGCTTCAGATGGCTAACATGGATCCAGTGTTTCCGGCCATGCATCTTCACCGCCGTCCTCGTAGCCAAGATGATCTGGTAGGGCTCGGACCACCTGGGCTCCAAACTCGATTTCCGTTGATAGTTCTTCACCAGTACCCACTGGCCGGGCTCCAAACGATGTCCAGGACCCTCCGGTAGTGGCTGCAATATGTCCGATACCTGTTGATGAATAGAACGTAGATCTTTAGTCAAGGCATACAAGTAATCTGTCATCAACGGGGAATCAATATCCCTAAAGGATCGGGGCCTAGGGACTCCCCACACATTGGCGGGGCGCCCAAAAATTACTTCATAAGGAGACAGCCCTGTTCGAGTGTGACGGGTCGATCTAAGGGACAACAAGGCCAATGGGAGGGCATCTGGCCACTTCAATCCAGTGCTTGCACAAATTTTGGCCATCTTCAATTTAAAGATACCATTGTATTTTTCAACCAGACCCGCTGACTGGGGATGTCTAGCGGCACGGAATTTTTGTCTTATTTTTAGTCCATCACAAACACTCTGTACCAACAGAGCGATAAAGTGGGGCCCGTTGTCCGATTAAATAATTCGGGGCAAACAAAATCGGGGAAAATATTCTTTAATTAAAACCTTGGCAGTAGTAACTGCAGTGGCGTCTTTGGTGGGGTAGGCTTCAAACCATTTACTAAAAGCACATACCACCACCAATACATACTTCAAGTTATTCACACGTTCCATCTGTATATAATCCATCTGTATGACTTCAAAAGGCAAAGATGGCGGAGCAAAATTGCCACTCAAAACAGGTTCTCTACCTCCAGGATTGTGCTGTAAACACACCGGGCAATATTTGACAATGTGTGCGGCAATTTTAGAAATATTCAGATTATTCCATACTGGGTCTAATACTGCACTAATTCCTTTTGCATATATATGGGCCGGGCCATGTGCCATGGTCACCACTGCATATACCAATGCATTAGAGAGCTACCATCGCTGTTTCTCAGATTGGTCTATCCAACATTCATTCTTATCTAGTCTCCCAATCTCCCATTCCCACCTCTGCATCTCTTCCATAGTCGCTTCTTTCTGTAACTCTTTTACACTTTCAATGGTATTGTCAAAGAGGGATGTTTCGGTGGTCCATCGGGCAGATGTACTAGGGAACATGGGACTCCCTTTAGCCTGAGCCGTTTCCTTTGCTACTGAATCGGCAAAGGCGTTTCCCTTTCCAGTAGAATCTACAACTTTCTTGTGGGCCATGCACTTGATAATGGCCACCTTCTTTGGTAATGTCAGAGCAAATAATAATCGATCAATCAAAGGACCATGTTGAATTTTCTGGCCATGTGTAGTGAAGAAACCCCTCTCCCTCCACAGCCTCCCGAAGCTATGGGCAATGCCAAAGGCGTATTGGCTGTCTGTAAAAATGTTCATCATCAGCCCTTCACTCAATGCACATGCTCTTAACAAGACTATTAGTTCAGCTGCCTGGGCTGAGTGGTTGAAGTATTTTCCATAAATAAATCCAAGATTCAGAAAGATGAATTTGATGAAGTTTAATCCAGGAATAAAGATCCCATCCACATACAATGCCAGCAGACATCAACTGACACCAATTAGAACATTTCCATGACACATACAGTGACATAGCTAGTGATGTCCTTAAGATTCTATTAAAGCTACAGTGTTAAATATCACACATCCTCTTCCCTCAAAAACAAACAAAGAAGAGAAAAAATAGATAAATAAACAAGTTATGCAAAATACACAAAATTAACAAGATATATAGATCATACAAAATCAGAGAGATAACTAGGCCTTTTAGACACTCGTGTTGAAGACCTAATGTTACCAGAAACAATTGCTTTACCATTTTCCAAATCCTTTTCCTTGGAATCAGAAGACAGTCCTTCTTGCAATTTCCTTCTAACAATGACAACTCTATTTAAGTTCCAAATGCGATGATCTTGAGTTTGCACTGCATTGTTGAAAATTTTGATTACTTTGATAGGCTTCATGAATTTTGTATCAGAACAGCCCACCATGCCAGGTCGTCTCACCATGACCATATCGCCAACACAGACAACAGTTTTTTTGACATTTTTTTTAACATCAAAATATGCTTTTCTACGTTCAGCTTTATCCTTTTCATTTTCAACAATTTCATCTTTGTTGCACACACATTCTTTACCCTTTGACACTTCATACTTATTAACCCAGAAAGGTTCAACCTGCGTGTTCGGAATTCTCCCACGAAACAACAAAAATGGAGTCTTACCAGTTGTGGCATGAGGAGTATAACGGTATTCTTCTATTTTTGCCAAAACACATTTCTTCCAATCAGATGACAAGTTTTTGGCTAAACTAATAGTGTCCTTGATTACTTTATTAAATCTCTCAACCATACCGTTGGCCTCGGGGTGGTAAAGAGAACAGGTCTTGTGTGTAATACCCTTAGAAGATAAATAATGTTCCATTTCTTTGGAAACAAATTGAACGCCATTATCTGATAAAATGGTTGCCGGAAGACCTTCTCTACAGAATAACTCACTCAAACATTGAATAATTTTACTCGAATCGATTCCTGACAAAAAAAACACCTCTGGCCATCTTGAGTACATATCTATAACCACTAGTATGAAAACCTGAGAATCTCTATGTTGTATGGGACCCACTAGATCTAGAGCTATGTCCTGCCAAGGACCATTTGGTCTTCTTCTTAAGAACATAGGTTGTGTATGCGCACTATAAGACTTGTCACTGACATTACAATGAATACAATCCCTAATTACCCTTTCAACCATTTTATCCATTCCCGGCCACCAATAAGACATGCGAAGCCTCTCCTTACTTTTGGATAAACCTGAATGAGCAACATGGACCAAATCTATCAAATCCTTTCTGAGACTAGATGGAGGGATCAACCTCGTCCCACGAAACAATAAATCATTATCAATAGATAATTCACTGCGTACCGTCCAAAAAGGCTTAATCAAAGCAGAACCTACTTTGCAACTGACCCAACCAGTTCTCAATAAAGATATAACCTCACATAGAGTAACGTCTTTTGCTAATTCTTCAGACCATTTCTTCTCAGATAGAAATTCCTAATCCACAGCACACACCAATTCATCATCTAAGTCCAAATAATCGTCTTCCAACTCTCTACTAGGAACTAAACGGGAGAGAACATCTGCTATTCCATTATCAACACCTGGAATATATTGAATACCAAAACTATACTCCTGTAGGCCAATAACCCACTTTGATATCCTCCCAGATACCAGATCCAAACCTTTCTTGCTAAAAATTTCCACTAAGGGTTTATGATCAGTATAGACATCAAAGACCAGACCCCAATGAAATTTCTTTAGCTTCCTCACTGCCCAAAACACAGCCAATGCTTCCCTCTCTACAACGGAATAACGAGTTTCAGCATCTCTCAAACTCCTAGACAAAAACATTATGGTTTGCATGCCTTCTGGGCCATTCTGCTTCAACACAGCACCCAACCCTTTCTCACTCGCATCAGTGACCAGAATAGACTTGAACTTAGGGTTGAAGCTTTTTAACGCAGGAGCACTGTTTAATATTTGTTTGATTTCAACAAACTCATTCTCACATTGATCAGACCACTCAAATTCCACACCTTTCCTCAACAAACACCTCATGTTTACTGTTAATTCAGCAAAGCCTTTGACAAATTTTGCATAATATTCTATCATGCCTAACAGCTTCATAAGTTCAGATTTATTTTCCGGTGCCACCATTTTGTTTATGGTGTCTACCAATTCGGGTTTAGGTTTCACACCATCACCTGAAATATTATGTCCTAAGTAATTAATAGAATCAGACCTAAATCTACATTTACTTGCTTTTACAGTGAGATTGTGTTTGCTGAATCTTTCTAATACCATGTTCAATGTTGTATCATGATCAGACACATTATCTGCAAAGATTAATACATCATCTTGATATATACAAACACCAGTAACATCTTTTAACACTTTTTCCATAACCCGCTGAAACACAGAAGAAGCAGAAACTAAGCCAAATGGCATCCTCTTGAATCTATACGTGCCAAAAGGCGTAATAAAAGAAGTAAGATCTCTGCAAGACTCCTCCAATTCAATTTGGTGATAGGCAGAGGTAAGATCTATTGTACTAAAGACTTTGGCATTTCCTAACAATACCAATAACTCTGCAATATTAGGTAAGGGATATCTATCAACAATTACACATTTATTCAGTTGTCTGAGATCAATGCATAAACGCAAATCTCCATTCGGTTTTCGCGCTGCGACGACTGGAGCCATCCATTCACAACCCTCTATTTCTTCAATTATGCCATTTTCAATGAGTTTCTCAATTTCTATTTTCATATCTTCTTTTACAGCTAAAGGTACACCCCGGACCTTACAGCTTACAGGAACAGAGTCATCCCTTACCCTTATCCTATGTTGATAACCTTTAAGACAACCTAAAGTTTCTTTAAAAACATTGGGAAATTTCTTTTTCAACTCACATGTGAATTTGTCTTCCATTGACTTCCCTTCAATTGATTTCTTATCTTCAATCAATTTTTCTTATTCATTTGTAATATTAAGAACTCTGTCTCTCAATTGTATGCAAGGAGTGGCATTAGGATCTAAATATACACCCATATCACCTAAATGAAACCAGCTGATTAAGCTGTCACCCTTCTTTGAGACATACACTTTACCGGCCACATACCTAGACTTGTACTCTATAAGACCCATAAAATAACCATGTAGTTTTATTGGTTTTTTGTCATATCCTAATGGAATGGAATGGAATGGAATGGAAATAGATTTATTGAGCGCGATTGCTGCCCGGGGGCGTCCAAGCGCTGGGGGTAAGAATCAAAAGGACAGGTGGCGTGACACATTAGAGCTCGGAGGCTTGGGTGAATAGTAAAGTCTTCAGTTTTTTTCGGAATGACAGCAGGTCCGGGTTGGAACGGAGTGAGAGGGGGAGGGTGTTCCAAAGTTTAGCGGCATTCACTGAGAACAGCCTACCCCCGGATCTAGCTCTCTTTACTCGAGGAACCACTGCCAGAAGAGCCTCAGAGGAGCGGAGATTCCTGTTTGGGTGGTAGGGGATGACGAGCTTGCTGTTAATAGCAGGTCCTGTTTTCCAGAATGCCCGGTGTGCGATGCACAGCGCCTTGAATGACACCCTGTGTCTAACTGGCAGCCAGTGAAGACTTTTCAGTGCAGATCTGGCTGACTGAGCTCGGGGAATCTTTAACAGGGTGCGTGCTGCGCAGTTTTGCACTATCTGGAGTTTCCGGAGGGTCAGCTCGGGAGCCCCCACGTATAGAGCATTGTTTGTGTCAAGGCGGGACTGGATGAGGCCTTGGACTGCCACTTTCTTGGCTTCTGGAGGCAGAAGTGGAAGGACCTTCCTTAGGATTTTGAGGATACCGAAGCAGGTGGCGGACAGTTTGGTAGCCTGGGTGGAGAAGGACAGCTTGCTATCCAGCCACACTCCTAGGCTCTTGACGCTTTCCTTGGGGGTAGGAGGAGTGCCCAGGGCTTGGGGCCATAAGGAGATAAAAGATGTTGGCGAGGCTGGGCCTAGAAGCAAGAGCTCTGTTTTATCTCCATTTAATTTGAGGGAGGAGCTGGTCATCCACTCCTTTATGTCCTCTAGGCAACTCAGCAGGCCTCCTTGGGGGTGACTGATGTTCTTTTGAGCCAATGATACCACTAGCTGAGTGTCGTTGGCGTACGACACAATTTTGATGCCGTACGGTTCGACGATTCCAGCCAGTGGTTTCATGTAAACATTGAATAACACAGGGCTCAAAGAGGAGCCCTGTGGTACTCCGCAGCTGAGGGGCTTGCTGGTTGATATTGTGTCACCATTGAAGATCTGAAATGATCTGTCGGACAGGAAGGAGCCGAGCCACCTTAGAGCATTGCCAGAGACTCCGATGTCCCGGAGACGGTTCAGCAGGGTGGCATAGCTGACCGTATCGAAAGCGGCGCTTAGATCAAGGAGGATCACTGCCACTGATCCTCCCTGATCCAGAGCCCTTCGAGCTTCCTCGGCGACCGCTAATAAGGCAGTTTCGGTGCCATGTTTAGGCCTGAAACATGTCTGGGATGTATCCAGTAGGGAATGATTTTCAATAAACTGGACCAGTTGGACGTTTATATATTTTTCCAACACCTTGCCAGCCCAAGGGAGGAGAGAGATGGGACGATAGTTGGAATAATCGTCGGGGTTCAAGTTTGGTTTTTTTAGCAGCGCCCTCACCATGGCTTGTTTCCATGCTGTGGGAACAACACCTGAGGCTATAGATGTGTTAAGGAGTTCCAGGATAACAGGCAGGGTGGCTTTGTGTGCTTGCATCAGAACTTCTGGTGGGGCTGGGTCGCGTGGGGAACCCGATTTGACTTGCCGTGCCATTTTACCGAGAGTGTCAAGGTCCAGGGGAGGAAAGTGCTCGAGGGTTGGCTGGACAAGGGGAGGGAGTGTTCTCGGGGGGGGGTGGGTCAGCTGTCTCTGGAACTGTGGCTCCTGTTTGAAAGGTGGAGTAAATTTTCAGGACTTTATTGTGAAAAAAGTCCGCAAGCTCATCGCATTGAACTTGGGTTTTAGTCGGAGGAGGGGCAGTGGTAACATTTGAGCAGTGTTTTATTATCTGGAAAATTTCCCTGGGTTTTGATTTAGCCTCTAGGATTTTGTCAGAGTAGAAAGTAGCTTTCGCCGTCTTGATCCCATCTCTGTAAGTTTTTATTGCCTCTTTATATGCGTCCTTTTTTTCCGGGAGAAAATCCATGCGCCAGGCTCTCTCTCGTTGCCTGCAGCGACGTTTTAGTTCTCTTAAAGTGTCAGAGAACCAGGGCGCTGATCTCTGCATTCTTTTAGACGAGGATCTCTGGAGAGGGAGGATCGTGTCTAGTGAGTTCGTAATCCAGCTAACATAATTTTCGTTTGCTGCACTAGGGTCTGAGCAGGGAGGCAGTTGGGTGGCGTCCAGGCTAAGCAGCCAGGATTCCAACTGGAGTTTTGACCAGTTTCTCCTGAGTGTTATCCGGGGGGGTAGCTGAGGGGCCTTGTGGGTTGCCCAGGAGAACGGTATCAGAAAGTGATCCGTCCAAGGGAGGGGGATAGGAGAGTCGACAATCAGGTCGCTGCAGCTGCTGAAAATTGGGTCGAGCAGGTTGCCTTTCTCGTGAGTTGGAGCTGTGACCAGCTGGGACAGCTGCAGAGCTCCCAGGTCGTCTGTTAGGTCTTTGGCAATATTGTCTGAGGGGGAGTTGAAATGAAGATTCAGATCACCCAGGACTGTGTAGTTAGCCACGGACATAGCTCTTTTAGCGATGATCTCTGGGAGCGACCTATGAAACAGTTTTGATGGATCAGGAGGACGGTAGATCAAGGTGCCCGAGAAGGAGGTATTGGCGTTGAACTCTATACAGAATTCTATGCTTTCGCATTCGGGAATGCTTTCTGTTGTGGTGTGGCAACGGTACTGGTTTTTGAGTATAATAGCCAGACCGCCGCCTTTCCCTACTGGTCTGTCCGATCTAACGATGTGGTATCCACTTGGTAGGGCTGCGACTATGTCTGGGTCAGAATGAGTGGAAAGCCAGGTCTCTGTTAAAAAAATAACATCTGGCTCGCGCTCCTCCAGCAGTATGGACATTTGGGTGCTGTGCTTCGGTAATGATCGGCAGTTTAGTACCAGCATGCAGTATTTTAATGTTGGGGGGCCTGCTGAGGCTTTTCGGAATGAGTGTTTGCATTCAGGGCAGCAGGATGGGAGGGATATGGCTGTGAAGGTACGGGTACATGAGGCAGTAACTCTGCTTCCAATGGACCGTAGCGCAATGGGGCTGTAGGTCCTGACCAGAGGAGCGGGAGAGGCAGGGGGGGTGGCCCCTGGTCCCGGCTGGTCGCGGACGGGCGCAAACGGGCTTGCCTTAGGCGCGCCTTCGGCGCGCAAACGGCGCTCCCGCTGCGCTCGTCCGCTGCGCTTCCGATAACAACACATGATGTAGCTAAAGATGGGGGCGTGGCCTGCGGTGTGGGCGTGGCCCAAGGTCTCGCCTGAATGGCGTTTGTCTTCGTTGCAGCCGGCGCTAAGGAGCGTTTCACGGCTGTTTAGAGGTGGGCTAAAGGTAGGTTTTTCTTTCACAAGATTAGGCAAGATTCAACAATTTAAAAACAAATTCAGCGTTAAAAGCTCCCGGCATGTGCCTGCGGAGTCCAATCAATTCTTATGACAGCGCTCTGTTTGGCGCGTTTTATAGTGATCTAGGCGGAGGGGGCGTGGCCTGCGGTGTGGACGTGGCCCAAGGTCTCGCCTAAATGGCGTTTGTCTTCGTTGCAGCCGGCGCTAAGGAGCGTTTCACTGCTGTTTAGAGGTGGGCTAAGGTAGGTTTTTCTTTCACAAGATTAGGCAAGATTCAGCAATTTTAAAAAAAATTCAGCGTTAAAAGCTCCCGGCATGTGCCTGCGGAGTCCAATCAATTCTTATGACAGCGCTCTGTTTGGCGCGTTTTATAGTGATCTAGGCGGAGGGGGCGTGGCCTGCGGTGTGGGCGTGGCCCAAGGTCTCGCCTGAATGGCGTTTGTCTTCGTTGCAGCCGGCGCTAAGGAGCGTTTCACGGCTGTTTAGAGGTGGGCTAAAGGTAGGTTTTTCTTTCACAAGATTAGGCAAGATTCAACAATTTTAAAAAAAATTCAGCGTTAAAAGCTCCCGGCATGTGCCTGCGGAGTCCAATCAATTCTGAATGATGTCAGCTTTCATAAGAGATACCTTACCTTTCAATTTCTTGGTGAAAAATTCATCAGAAATGATGGTAATTTTGGCACCAGAATCGAACAAAACTTTAGTTTTTTCACCCTCAACTAATATTTCATCAATAGGATCAGGTTTTTTATTCCTGGGTGGGTTCCAAGCCGACTACGCCAGTGAAGTATTTTCCATAAATAAATCCAAGATTCAGAAAGATGAATTTGATGAAGTTTAATCCAGGAATAAAGATCCCATCCACATACAATGCCAGCAGACATCAACTGACACCAATTAGAACATTTCCATGACACATACAGTGACATAGTTAGTGATGTCCTTAAGATTCTATCACAGTGGTGTTAAATCCTTGCGGTTTCCACCACTGTCTTCAAAGTCGTAATGGCATATGGCAAAAGACTAAGGGTCGACTCCTGAGGCGGAAGCCGGGAGAAAGACTATTTGCTTTTAAAAACTTTTGTGTCACCGAATAACTTGTTTGTTTTAAGATTTATTGTCACAGATTACTTGTGCGTCCAAATCACTTACCGGACAGAACTGCCGTGCACTCAGCGGAGCCAGCGCTGACGTCACACGCGTTCTCCCCCTCGCGCCCTCCCGCCACGAGCGGAGGCCACGCCCCTTTTCAGGCCACGCCCCCAAACAAACAAACACTCGCGCATATAAAAGCGCCGTGATTTGAGCTCTAGCAAAGACTAAGGGTCGACTCCTGAGGCGGAAGCCGGGAGAAAGACTATTTGCTTTTAAAAACTTTTGTGTCACCGAATAACTTGTTTGTTTTAAGATTTATTGTCACAGATTACTTGTGCGTCCAAATCACTTACCGGACAGAACTGCCGTGCACTCAGCGGAGCCAGCGCTGACCTCACACGCGTTCTCCCCCTCGCGCCCTCCCGCCACGAGCGGAGGCCACGCCCCTTTTCAGGCCACGCCCCCAAACAAACAAACACTCGCGCATATAAAAGCGCCGTGATTTGAGCTCTAGCAAAGACTAAGGGTCGACTCCTGAGGCGGAAGCCGGGAGAAAGACTATTTGCTTTTAAAAACTTTTGCGTCACCGAATAACTTGTTTGTTTTAAGATTTATTGTCACAGATTACTTGTGCGTCCAAATCACTTACCGGACAGAACTGCCGTGCACTCAGCGGAGCCAGCAATGACGTCACACGCGTTCTCCCCCTCGCGCCCTCCCGCCACGAGCGGAGGCCACGCCCCTTTTCAGGCCACGCCCCCAAACAAACAAACACTCGCGCATATAAAAGCACCGTGATTTGAGCTCTAGCAAAGACTAAGGGTCGACTCCTGAGGCGGAAGCCGGGAGAAAGACTATTTGCTTTTAAAAACTTTTGTGTCACCGAATAACTTGTTTGTTTTAAGATTTATTGTCACAGATTACTTGTGCGTCCAAATCACTTACCGGAGAGAACTGCCGTGCACTCAGCGGAGCCAGCGCTGACGTCACACGTGTTCTTCCCCTCGCGCCCTCCCGCCACGAGCGGAGGCCACGCCCCTTTTCAGGCCACGCCCCCAAACAAACAAACACTCGCGCATATAAAAGCGCCGTGATTTGAGCTCTAGCAAAGACTAAGGGTCGACTCCTGAGGCGGAAGCCGGGAGAAAGACTATTTGCTTTTAAAAACTTTTGTGTCACCGAATAACTTGTTTGTTTTAAGATTTATTGTCACAGATTACTTGTGCGTCCAAATCACTTACCGGACAGAACTGCCGTGCACTCAGCGGAGCCAGCGCTGACGTCACACGCGTTCTCCCCCTCGCGCCCTCCCGCCACAAGCGGAGGCCACGCCCCTTTTCAGGCCACGCCCCCCTATCCCACAACCCCAGAGCACTATAAATCATGTGTAACCCTCGGTCGCGCAGCGGGCGCGACGATTGCGCGCCGAAGGCGCGCCTAAGGCAAGCCCGTCTGCGTCCGTCCGCGACCGGACGGGACTAGGGGCTATACCCCCTACAGGTTCCACCCCATCCATGGCTGATACCATTCGCTACAATCGCAACGAACTACTAGCTCTTAACAAAACCACCATAGCGGCCAAACTGCACCCATGCATCCAAACTGGCCCTGGTCTATCCTACGGACCTATCTCATGCCGCTCATGCCGATGGGCTAGCATGGGCCAACCCCCACCGGATCATCACACACTCACCACCAGTTACCAGCGGGAACTAAAATGCCTATATTTCAACGCCAGATCTCTACCTAAACATGCATTAAACATCTGGGACATATTAACATCTAAGACCCCGGATTTGGTTTTTATCACCGAAACGTGGCTATCCGACGCCAGTGCTCCAGACCTGGCCAACGCCCTCCCCCCTGAATACAAAATAATCACACAAAACAGACAAAGCAAAAAAAAAGGAGGTGGAGTCGCTGTGATTTTCAGGGACCACCTAACATGTCTCACGGATACAATTACTGCCTATCCCGAACATGAGTTACTATCATTCAAAATTCTCGCAGAGAATTTTATCATATTAGCAGGTGAAGTTGTCCACAATCCGCCAGGACAACAAACCAGCGTCAGCGCCAAACTACTGAACCAACTGCTCCCATCGTGCCTAAAACACAAAAATTACATGGTCATTGGGGACTTTAATGTCCATTACGAAAACACCAATGCCCCTGGATCGACACAGCTAAAGTACGACATGGAAATCCTGCAACTCAAGCAGTTGGTCGAGGGCCCTACGCACATAGCAGGGCATACCTTGGATCTCCTTTTTACTAACATTGAGTCGACCATCATTAAGGAAATCCTCCCCCTGTCCTGGTCCGATCACTCCATGCTTTCATTCTCTTTTAAACTTCCCGGTAAACCCGTAAAGACTAGACCCACCCCCACCACCACCAACAGAGCCTGGAGACTAATCAACGACTCCAACTTCCAAAATCACTTTCGTGAAATAGATGTCTCCTTATTAGACGATTCATCTATTTGTAACAACGTCGTTCTGCTAGAAACCGGAATCCGCCAAACGTTGGACAAACTAGCACCCCTGCGGGAAGTAAGGAAAAAAACATCCACCAATGAAAAATGGTACACCCCCATCCTCAAAAGCCTTAAAAGGGAATGTCAAAAAACAGAACACCAATGGAGACAAACTAAAGACTCCGAAACCAGAGCTAACTATATCACTAAGCGGAGACAATACATCCTTGCTATTCGAGATGCAAAAAAAGCATTCTTCACGCAACGAATTTACGGAAACCACAACTCCGCAAAAGAGCTGTTCAAAATCGTAAAAGAGCTTAGCAATCCATCCAGTACCTCACAAACCCTCACCCCTTCAACTGAGGCATGCGAACGGATCAGCACCTTCTTTTCCGAAAAGATTAACAAAATTTACTCTACCTTCACCTACTCCCATCCCACTACCCCATCCGACAACTCTGACGAAAACTCGCCTACATCCGACAAAGACAACGTCCATCTAGACGCAGGCAACTCCCCACGTCTAACCAACTTCCAAACACTCTCCGAAGAGGAGGTGTTAGCGGTTCTTAAAGCAATCAAATCCGGCTCTCCTGCAGACCCCTGCCCGCATTTTGTGTTTTCAGAAATCGCACCGACACTCTGCCCCTTCATTACCAAACTTTTCAATCAGTCCCTCACCTCTGCGTCCTTTCCAGAATCCTGGAAACACGCATCTGTAACCCCCCTCTTGAAGAAAGCCGGATCCGACATCCTTAACCCAGAGAACTACAGGCCAATTTCCCAGCTCCCCTATCTCTCCAAGGCTTTGGAGAAAATGGTCAATTCACAATTGTCCAAATACTTGGAGGACAACTCACTTCTGGACCCCACCCAAACCGGCTTTAGAGCAAACAACAGCACCGAAGCAACGTTGCTGGCAGTGTCGGACAGTGTCAGATGCATCACAGACCAAGGGGGATCTGTGGCTCTGATACTGCTAGACCTGTCAGCGGCGTTTGACACGGTGTCGCATGAATGCCTACTAAAAATCCTCCAGAGTAAAGGAGTACAAGCCCCAGCGTTAAAATGGATCAAATCATTTCTAAGCAACCGCACCCAAGCAGTGCACATGGGCCAATTCCATTCAAAACCCCGTCCCATCGGCTGTGGGGTCCCACAAGGGGCCTCACTAAGCCCCACTCTCTTTAATATCTATGTCTCATCTCTGGCTGACATTGGAAGAAAGTGGGGCATCGGCATATGTTCATATGCCGACGATACACAGCTGATGGTGACTATGGACGAAGGGTCGGAAACAACTAAGGAAAAACTACACAGTTGCCTCTCCGAAATGGCAGAATGGATGCGCAACCACTGCCTTAAACTCAATCCTGGAAAATCTGAAATATTACTGTTCGGAGGAGCCAAACTATCATGGAATGATACGTGGTGGCCACCGTCACTTGGAACAGCCCCCACCCGAAACAGTACGCCAGAAACCTTGGCATCATGATGGACGACGCACTGTCCATGAAAGACCACGTACGCATACTCTGGGGCAAAGGCTTTGCAATCTTGAAACTCCTGGCCAAAATCTTTTCTTGGATCCCATTGGACTGTCGACGCACAATCACCCAGGCCCTCCTGGTCAGCCGCCTGGATTATGGCAATGCCTTATTCGAAGGGATGAACGAGCAGCTGTTCTCCCGCCTACAGGTCCTACAAAACCAGGCAGCCAAACTGGTATGCAACAAAGGCAAACAAGACTCGGCATCCGCATGCCTAAAAAAACTCCACTGGCTACCAATGCGTCAGCGAGCCACCTTCAAACTACTTTGTCACGCACACAAAGCCCTCCACAAAACAGGCCCTACAATCTTGCAAGGAAAAATCGAATTCTATATTCCAAACAGGAACCTAAGATCCAACAACTCAGCCCTGGCAAAATCCAAGCGCATTTACAGGGCAAGGACAGGTGGACGAGCCTTTTCACACCTGGCGGCCAAAAGATGGAACGAGTTACCCATGGATCTTAGACACACTGCAAACCTCCTTCAATTCCGGCAAAAATTAAAAACCCACCTCTTTCCAAAAAACTAACTCCCTTCGCATAATCTCAGTAGTCCCCCTTTTCTTACAGCGCCGTGATATCCTATGGGATGAGTGTCGCGCTCTATAAATACCAGAAATAAATAAATATGCAGCTGTTGCAGTGCCATCTGGTAACTTAAAACAAGAGCCATCCACATACAGTTCCCCTTGGGGTTCAAGTAAAGGGGTGTCAGATAGATCTACACGCCCCTTTGTTTCTTCCTCAGTTCTAAATATACAATCATGGGCATCATCTCTTTTATCATTCTCGGGGAGAGGAAACAGTGTGGCTGGGTTCAAAGTAGCACATCTTTTAATAGTAATGTGGGGGGCAAACAGTGTCAGCTCATATCCTGTCAATCTAGCACTCGTCAGGAGTTGGGTCTTAGTTCTATTTAAAAGGATATCCACAGCATGCGGTACCATGACTGTGAGGTCAGTGTTCAGGACTATTCCTTCTGATTGTTGGATAGCCAGTGCCACTGCAGCAGTGGCCCTCAGACAACTTGGGAGGGCTCGAGCAACAATATTCAAAACTGAAGAGAAAAATGCACAGGGTCTCTGTTTTCCACCAAAAGTCTGAGTTAAAACTGACAACGAACAACCGTCTACCTCATGCACATAAAGTGAAAAAGGTTTCCGGTGATCTGGAGTTCCCAACACAGGTGCAGAACAAAGAGCAGACTTTAAAGATTCAAAGGCTTCTTGACATTCATCCGTCCAGGGCAGGGGTTCATGCACATCTTTGGTTGTCAAATGCAACAAGGGTTTAGAGAGAAGTGAATAGTTAGGAATCCATTGATGACAATAAGAGGTTATGCCAAGAAAAGCACGAACATCACGCTGGCTACGAGGTACAGACATGTTAGTTATGACAGATATTCGTTCAGGAGTTAATCGCCTCCCCGCTTTCAACAGGAAATGGCCTAAGTAGGTCACTTCCTGTCGACAATATTGGAATTTAGAAAGGGACACTTTTTTTTCCTTTTCAGCATAATGATGTAACAATTTTACCGTAGCCTCTTTGCATCCCTCCTTAGTATCAGAGGCCACCAAAATATCATCTACATACTGAATAATTGCATTTCCAGCTGGCAAAATTAATTCATCAAGAACTGCCTTCAAGGCTTGACTATAAATGCTAGGACTTTCGGTATAGCCTTGGGGGGCACGTGTAAATCTAAAACTTCGGCCAGCCAATGAGAATCCGAAGATATGCCTGCTATCAGGATGAATCGGGATGCTGAAGAAGGAATTCTTCAAATCGATCACAGAGAAGTACTGAGCTGTGGGGGGAATCTTGGTCAAAATAGCAGTTATATCGGGTACCACTGGATATTGTGGAACCACTATTTTATTAACCTCTCGAAGGTCAATCACAAAACGATATGTGTCCTTATAATCTGGGGCACCATCAACTGGGACTTTCTTCAAAATCGGTAAAATCGGGCTATTACAAGTATTCGCCGCTGTTTCTTCCACTACCCCCTTCTGGATCAGGTCGCGAATAATGTGTAACATAGCCCGTTCACCTTCTGGTGAAATTTTATACTGTGGAATGCGAGGCAGCTGCGCATTAGGTTTCAGGGCAATGGACACGGGGGCTATTCTTAACAGACCAACATCAGTGTCTCCTGTAGCCCACAGTGTCTGAGGAATTGTAGAAAATTCGGGAGGAAGACGTTCACTCTTTGCAAAGTATTGAGCCTCCGCCAAAGAAGGTTTCTGCATTGTCGAATAAACACCATCCGGGAAGGAGGAGCTACGACGGCAAACAAGATGGCTGCTTAGGTTCCCGGCTCCGCCGACCTCCGTACTCTGCCACAAGATCCTGCACAATATCCTGTTCTTACGCCCAGCCTCTGCTTGGATGAAGTGTTCCTCATTCTGATGGTGAAATCCCCAAATTTTTATCGGCTGATTTCACAAACTTACACCGAGTTGAAGATCGTGGCCTGCTCCGGCGGTGAAGCCGGGGCCTCGAGTATCTGCAAGGCCGGGCTGCAGTGCAACAGAATCGGCTGAGAGACCCCGGCAGGGTCTGGTCAACCGTAGTGGAGACTTCGTCTACGCCCGAACTTGGTGGCGATTGTTTGCCTTTCCCAGCGTCGAGAGAGAGGTGACCTGCTGTTGCTGACTGTGGGAGGGGATCCCTGTCCCGCGGACCCGGTATAGATTCCTGCCGGGGTTCGGCGGGTCGGGAACCCGGCCTGCGGTGTTACGCCAGATTAACGCGGCTGTAGATAATGACGGGTGGCTGTCAACGCTTGCCCTTTCGTGATCCTGTTCGTTCCCCCCGAAAATGCCAGATTCACCCGGGGAGTTAATTGTGACTGGTACCAAACTTGATACCATGGATCGAATGGAGTCTGGGCTAATGCTGGGGTCAATATTGGCAGAACTTTGGGCGTTTCACTCACAAGTGGATGTGTTATTCACTAAAATGGATGCATGCCTAACTGGGATTCTGTTCGAGGTACCGGACCCTGCCCCACGGTTGAACCAGCAATCTACAGCTATTCAAGCCATGGCCATTTTGATTTTGTGTGAGGACCCCGTGAGGAAACGAGTGTCGAAGCAACTATCGGAACCAACGGATGGCGCTCTAGATGATGGGACCCCCGAGGCCGTGAATGTATCACCTTACCTTTCATCACCATTGACTTTGGAGGTATCGAATGGCGTTCCCCCCCCGGGAGACCGGCGTTGTAGACTCTTCCCTCATCTTGTGGTTGTCTTTCCCTTTTGTGGAGATTTCACGATCCCAAGGCAAGAAACACCGGGACAGTCCAGTTAAGAGAGGGGACCTTTCCCCGCTTGAAGTTCTCTTGGAGTTACTAGCTGCAGGTGGTAATGGATTGACTTTCGATGACTTCTCTCTCATCTATGACTCGTTTGTGTGCTCATGGGTCTCGCTGGGGAGGGTTTGTGTGCTGGTTCGAAAGGGGCAAGGTTAAGTCAATTGAATCGGGATGGCTTGGAACTACTGTTATAGACGCTTGAACTGTATCAGTTTGATCAAAGAGGCTGGGCGGTGTATCACGGGGCCCCCTATTGTCTTTTGAAAGAGTAGCTATTTATCTGTCTTTTGCGATAGGGGGTGTCTGCTTTTGGTGGGAGGGCTAAGGGGCCGGGAACATCGTACGACTATGCCCTCCTCCATTCTTTTTCTTCCTTCCATTAGGGTTTAGGTTAATAGGGTGACAGGCACGCTGCTAGTGGGGTTAGGCTATAGCCATCGGCAGGGGTGCAGGGTGGGGGGTTGGAAGTTTTTTTTTATTTTTCATTTATTATTTTCTATGGCCTTTTCTTCCTTCTCTTTATTCCTTTAGGATCAGTATGGTTTGTGTTTTAATTTGACGTCATTGTGATCTGGACTTTAGTGCCTATGCTTCTTACGTTAGTCGAACTTCTGGGTGGGCAGGCCCTGAGAACTGGCGTTCATGAAAACGTATATTGTTTTGTAGTTTATTTTGATTCATACGCGCTAACGCCAGAGTCCCACGAATGTCTGTTTCTATATGCATATCCTGTTTCCTTGGCCTGTTCCCCGTATCCTATTGATAGATTGTATGGCACCTGATCCGCTCATTTAAATATCCTGTGATTTATCAATGCGTTCCGATACAAGATCCATCCTGAATCGCTGCCAGACCTAAGGGTTGTCGGCTGAAGAGCTGTGTTGTATCATGATCAATCAGGTTTTACTTCTGTTTAGCAGCCAGCCCCTGTGGTTGTAAGCCCATACTTGTACTTGATGAATGCTGCAATAAAGGTTTTTCAAAAAAAAAAAAAAAATTAACACCATCCGGTGAACAATAAATCCGAGCATGTAATTTCTTTAAAATATCCAAACCTAAAAGGTTCTCACCACAATTTGATGTTAACAAAAAGGGTGACTGTATAGAAATAGGACCTGCAGTGAAGGGCAAAGGCTTAGAAACGGGGCTTACCACAGGTATTCCAGAGAATCCTACCAATACATTATTTTGGCCAGACAGAGCAGCCCCTGGGACCATTGTATAAGCAACTGAACTATTCATTGCTCCAGTATCCAATAGGAATTTTCCCGATGCGCCCAACAGTTCCCCTTGTACATAAGGTCCCTCTTGGTCAACTGGTACTGTAATGTGGCCCCCTCTCTGTCCTTGGCTGTCTCATGCATAGTCTTGTCCGTCGTATCCGTCGTCCCTATAATTCTTGTTCTAGTACTGCCTATTTTGTGGGTTATCAAAATAGTTTTTTCGAGAATCCTCCTCTTCTCATCGCATACTGTTTCGATCCATATTTCCCCGGCCCCGTCCTCGTCCCCTACTGGGGCCATTTCTTGCCAACAACAAAGGACAGTCCGCTCTCCAGTGCCCCTCCTGCTTACAATATGAGCATTGATTAATACCGATATTCGGGGGACCTCCTCTTCCTCTACCTGCAGTTACACCCCTCTGTGAGGAACCACGCCCACCTCGTCCGGCATTCTGTCCTCTACTAACCTGCTGTAGCAGAACTCTAGTCCTTAAATCTTTCGTTTTCTTTTCAGTCTTTTCCTTGCTTTCATTTTCTCGATGCTCATAATATTGAGCCATACTGAGGATCACGGACGGGGTGGCCGTAGTCCACGTACTCTCGGCTGCTTGGAGACGAGACATAATCTCCGGAAGCAGATTCGTAACAAATCTGTTCACAAACAGTCGTATCCCCCTATCTGTGGATAGGTCCTGCCCACTAAAATCTATGAATGTTTTCTCAAACCTGGTGAAGAAATCTGACACACTTTCATCCTTCTTTTGTTTACAGGCCGTTAATTTATCCCAATCTATTTTCCTAGGAGGGAGGAGGGTCTGCATATATGTAATAATTTTATCTGGTACTGCTAAAACTTCATCTTGGGGTTTCTCTCCCGGTTTACGTTCCTTATCCCAGGTTTTTAATTGGTCCCATGTTCCTCCCAGTTCGGGAACATGGTCTGTGTCATGTATTTGTCTCCAAACATCCACTGGAATTAGGAGACCAAAGAATATCTCGATATCAGGTATCGCCATAATGGCTGAATTAGCAGCTTCTGTCAACTCCTTGTAATAAGCAGTGGGATTTTTACGAGGGTCAGGAAGTTGAGCCTTCAAAGTGAGGACCTCACTTCGTTTCCAAGGGGTATAAACCCATTGCTCCTGAAGTCTTGCGTCCACGCGAGCTCGTGTCACTACATTATTAGCATCCCGCACTTCAGGCAATTCAGGGTAAAAGAGGGGGTGTACTTCTCTCATGGGGTTCTGGGTTCCCCAATCGGCGCATTTTCGATGCATACGTTCTCGATAATGCAGGAGAGTTGCTACATTCTGATACACTTCATCGGACTGCAAATGGAATCGGAGAGAGGGAAGAGGCAGTAGCGCACTCTGTACAGACCCGTCAGACGGGGCTGTGGCCACTGCTCTCACTGGGTCTTTAAGGGCTAACGCAACCCCAGGTTGATCCATTCGTGCCAAAGGTACTGCTGGATATTAACCCTGTGGAGCGTAAGGAGGAGGCGGAGGGGCTTCTAATAAGTCCTCCAACTCATCCCCGGTATCGGGTCGGGCCACATAACTTTTGTCAGTTTCCAAACGGAACTGTCTGTCCATTTGTGCAATATTTTCCTCTACTTTTCCCTTATCATACGCAATGGCTTTCTGAGTAACAGTCTGTCCGGATTTAATCTTTCCCAATTTCTCTTCCCTTATCCGTTGCCGTTTTGCCTCCTTCAACCGTAGGTTCAAGGAGTCAAACATCGACGGACGGCTCTTCTTCATAAACATTTTATTTTGAAGATAATTAATCTTCTTCTCGTCAAATGACCCTGTTAGAGGCCATTGCAAGTCAGTATTGTCATTGGTGTACTTATGCCATAGGGTATTAAACAGGATTGGTGTAAGACCATGTTTGACATACATATCGAAACTGGGGCTTCCCTCGGGAGGGGCAGGCTGTCTTTCTTCCAGCCGAGCACCTCGCCGACAGCAGCCCCAAAACATATTTTGCTAAAACAAGGCATAACAATAATAATGTCACAATTCTAAGTTACAAATTTCGATCATTCCGTGCATGCGGGCGCGCCCTCTTCACCATTCACTCTCTCACACTCCTCCTATTTTCCAACCATGCAAAGTGCTGTAAAGTGTGTCAGGGTTCAAATAAGCTCAATACAAATTCAATGCAAATGACATGTCTTCTGAAAAGAACAGAGCCCGTCGACTCCTGTTCGGGGAATCAATTCAAAAGAATTCCAGACCAACCGAAATTCAACCAAAAAAGGACAGGCCATAGACTGTTCTGAGATCACTTGGTAGGCGAATCACAAACCCACTCTCAGGTTATCCCCTGGTCCTATTCTGGTTGGGCCGGGTTTCGGGGCACGAAGCTCCAGAACCCTAGCTTACCCAGTTGCTCCCAGGGCTTCCCCGGAGTGAGTTTGGCCGAGCGAGCACTTCGTACTCTGCAAAGGCACCAAACAAATACACAAGGTGTCTACCCGTGCAGCACCTGCGCCGCAATGTCAGACCCCCCGATTCCCTTGTGGACCGGTTCCCCGGCCACCTACAAAAGAAGACTGCTATTATCAAGCAAACACTTCTTCCAAGCGTCGTTTCCTAATATGATCAGAAAGTTCACTCACCTGGTGCACTCAGGCCGATCACGAATTCTCCACTGCCGACTTCTAGACAGACCGACACAGCCTTTTCTTCTCTCGGGTTAAGCCCGTAGGACTCCGGCGAAGGGTCTTCAGCAGCTGGGAGGGATACTGGGCTCGAGGGCGGAATCTCTAGTTGTCATACCACAAACGGGTGTTTCAGATCAAAATTCTGTTTGTCCACCCACTCGGCCAGAACTCCTCCCTGTCCCTTATGCTCCTGTTTACAGGAGGGGACGACCCTATCGCGGAGTCCCGGCGGAGTCGCCAACTGAAGGAATCAAATTTTACAAGACCGGACTATACTTACCAATAGCCCATATATAACATAACAGAATAATAAGGCAGTCGGCAATGGAGAAGGTCGAATCGTTTATTCAATCAAATGCAAGCCCTGGCAGGGGAGACTCGGTCTACACGACCCATGGAGGTGCGCAGAGGAGACTGCCTATGTACAAGTGGTACAAAGCATATATACGTTTTCACACATTCAGGTTAACACCCTACAAGGAAAAATACAAGTTGTCAGTGAGCCAGCAGGAAGAACCATATAAGGCACTATTGATTGCTAGTAGCTAGGCCGGAGCTATTCCGGGGGCAGGTCGGTGAGGTGCCCTCTTGTCTATCTGGAGCCCAGGTAGTAGAGGAACGGGCTCTGCTAGAATGCGCGCATCCCACAAGAGGGGCAGGTGTGACCTTGGGTTTCCCTGAGCTACACACTAAAGATCAGAGAAGGAGGCTAAGTCTGGCAACATGGTTTCATACCAAGAGCTAACTCACGTGACTTCTGGGAAGCAGTACATGAACACGGAGAAACGAAACAAGATGGCCACAGTTATATCAATAGGTCTGAATAGGCCTGCATGAAATAATCGCAAAGCATAGATATAGTACATGATACTATATGGTTATTCATATGTATATACAGTTATATGGTACATAGTGGCCCAATAATAAGTACATATCATTTTATATCCCAACAATTCTGCTGCACGCAAACGGAACTATATAGCGACCTGCTCCCCCCGATGAATCGTCCAAAAAACTATTGGGCACTGTATCTGGAGAGGTGATCAAAGTGTGGTTGACCGAAGCGATACGCAGGTACCGACTGGGCTGGGGGACACGCAAGAGGATCTGACGACACATGACACAGAGACTGCAGTTACTCCACTTCCAAATTAATACCGCTGCTGGTGAACCTGGAGCCGTAGAGAGGTGACCTGCTGCAGTGGGAATGGAGGGGAATGTTGTTTGTACACATGATGAGGCTGACATCTCCAGGAGGCCGACATCTCCATGAGGCCGACATCTCCAGGAGGCTGACATCCCTAGGAGGCTGACATCTCCAGGAGGGCGACATCTCCAGCAGGCAGATATCTCCAGGAAGGCGACATCTATAATTGGCCGACATCTCCTGGAGGTCAACATCTATAGGAGGCCGACATCTTCAGGAGGCTGACATCAGCTTCCTACTGTCACCCTCTCCTTCTGTGCTCTAACAAAATCCTCTGTACTGTTCGCACTGCAGAATGGAGGGGCACGGTAGAGGCTAGAGTACTGGTGCGCCTGGTGTCTAGATGGGCATCATGGTAGCTCAGGACTGTACTAGCCCCCCTGGGGGGTGAAAGGACAAGGCTGAGCCCAGTGCTGTACTGGTCCCACTGGGTGGGGGACATGGTTGAATCCAGTACTGTACTGGCCCCACTGGGTGGGGGGACATGGTTGAGTCCAGTACTGTACTGGTCCCACTGGGTGGGGGGGCATGGTTGAGTCCAGTCCTGTACTGGGCCCACTGGGTGGGGGTGGGGGGACATGGCTGAGCCCAGTACTGTACTGGTCCCACTGGGTGGGGGGACATGGTTGAGTCCAGTACTGTACTGGCCCCACTGGTTGGGGGGGCATGGTTGAGTCCAGTACTGTACTGGTCCCACTGGGTGGGGGTGGGTGGGCATGGCTGAGCCCAGTACTGTACTGGTCCCACTGGGTGGGGGACATGGTTGAGTCCAGTACTGTACTGGCCCCACTGAGTGGGGGGACATGGTTGAGTCCAGTACTGTACTGGTCCCACTGGGTGGGGGTGGGCATGGCTAAGCCCAGTACTGTACTGGTCCCACTGGGTGGGGGGCATGGTTGAGTCCAGTACTGTACTGGCCCTATTGGGTGGGGGGCATGGTTGAGTCCAGTACTTTACTGGTCCCACTGGGTGGGGGTGGGTGGGCATGGCTGAGCCCAGTACTGTACTGGTCCCACTGGGAGGGGGGACATGGTTGAGTCCAGTACTGTACTGGCCCCACTGGGTGGGGGGACATGGTTGAGTCCACTACTGTACTGGGCCCACTGGGTGGGGGGCATGGTTGAGTCCAGTACTGTACTGGGCCCACTGGGTGGGGGAGGCATGGTTGAGTCCAGTACTGTACTGGTCCCACTGGGTGGGGGTGGGGGGACATGGCTGAGCCCAGTGGGGGTGGGGGGACATGGCTGGAGCTCATTGGACTGCTCGCCATAGGGGGTGGAGAGACAATGCTCAGTCCAGGACTGGAGGTCACTCGGGCGTGGCTAGAGGCCTGTTCTTTACTTGTCCCACTCCAGGATGGTGTGCCGAGGCCAAGGTCCAGCACTGTAGTGGTGTCATTGACCGACAGCCCGTGTATAGCGCCTACCATCCACCCGTGGCTCTTGGCGCTGCTGCTCTAGGTGGAGTCTCTGATTTCCTGTCTCCTGTCTTGCAGCTTTGACTGCTTCATGAAGCACGTGCAAGACACACATACGATCGAGGAGAAGCACCAGGAGGGGCTCATTTCCGGATACGCCATCCCCGCTAAGGAGATGCACGACTACCGTAAGTGTTAAGATGACTGCATTAATATAGTGCCCAAAACCCTGATGAGGGGTTGAAGCGCTTTATCAGCGTTAGTGCTTGGTTCAGTGGTTAGTGGTGGTTGTTGGCAGCTTGGACGAGCCTTGTGCTCTCAAGGAACCCTTCCAGGCACTCACTCCACTTACTCTGTGAGACCGAATGAGGAGCAGCCTGGTCTGGTCATGAGTGTGAGTTCTTGCAGAGAGGAATGATGAGGAGAGAGGAGGAGAGAGGCCAGATGAACTAGCCTGCCCTACAAACCAGGGCAGCAGTGTAGTGAGGCAACCTGCTGTGCTGCGCTGCTCTGCGTTGCATGAAAGGAACAGAGCAGAAATGTGCCAGATTCACAAACAGATGGTGCATTTCTGCTGTCTCTAGTGCTGCTGCACTTGCAGCTGCCTGACACTGACGTGGGCGCCCTTGCACAATGGTGCAAGGGTGTCTATGGTAGAAGGCCTAAACAGACATCTCCTGAGGCGGAAGCCGGGAGAAACGCTCGCCAATTTTTAAGCACTTAAAATCTAAAAACTATTGTTTTACCTGTGATTGCACATCGCCCTGAGCACTCCCCCCTCCTTAGAGTCGCTCGATCTCACACCTCGCAGTCGGTGTAAACGCTGCAGCGGGTCGGACCAACTATTTGCCGCCATTAGCGAGGGAAGTAAGGCCACGCCCACCGCCCTAAGGCCACGCCCCCCCTGGCTGCTATATAAGCCGCGCTACTCGTCAAGCCCGCATTAGCCTAAACAGACATCTCCTGAGGCGGAAGCCGGGAGAAACGCTCGCCAATTTTTAAGCACTTAAAATCTAAAAACTATTGTTTTACCTGTGATTGCACATCGCCCTGAGCACTCCCCCCTCCTTAGAGTCGCTCGATCTCACACCGTGCAGCCGATGTAAACGCTGCCGCGGGTCAGACCAACTATTTGCCGCCATTAGCGAGGGAAGTGAGGCCACACCCACTGCCCTGAGGCCACGCCCCTCCCCTTCCCCCCAAAAGGATGTGCCTTGGCCGCGCGCTGCGGGCGCGCCGGCAGCGCGCCGAAGGTAAGCCAAAGGTAAGCCTGTCTGCGCCCGTCCACGCCAGGACAGGCCCAGGGCCCAGTCCCCCTGCTCCTCTCACCTCGTCACCCATCAGCTACTCCTCAGACACACTTCGACAACTCGCTATGCATGCCCATGACCCCTGCCTCCATTCAATCGCTCCCGAGGAGCATCAAAACAAATGCAACCACTGCCCATACAGACTCACCCCCCACTCATCCCCCAAAGTTAGGACAATCAAAATGGCTCTGCTCAACTGCAGATCCCTCCCCAAACACAGCACCGAGATAAACCTTCTAATACTGAACAACGATATCGAAGTGCTGTTCCTCACCGAAACATGGATCAACTCAGCATCCGAACCAGACATAGTCCAAGCCGTACCCCCGGGCTACATAATTAAACACCTAGATAGACCTCAAGGGTCAGGAGGCGGCATAGCAATTATCACCAAAGCCCACCTCTCCTGCCAACTCAAGGACAGCCCAATCCTCGACTGCGAAAACACTCACTTCTCCCTACATCTCTCCCCGGAGAAAACTCTGTTGGGTCTTCTAATATACCGACCCCCGGGCCCACTTGGACAGTTCCCTAACTCACTGGTGGAGACAGCCACTTCTCTAGCCTGTCTATCCTCCAACTTTACAGTGCTAGGAGATCTTAACATTCACTTTGATGACCCAGGGAACAAAATAGCTGGAGACCTCAAAGAAGACCTAGCCGCACTCAGCCTCTCCTTGAAAAATTCTCAGCCCACCCATAACAAGGGCCATCTCTTGGACCCTATCTTTTCTAACATCCCGGAACTCACCACATCTTCACCCCTACCCATCCCCTGGACAGATCACCACCTTATCCTCCTCAAACTTCCAATCTCCACCAAAATCACTCACAGCCTTCCACCCCAAGCACCTTCTCGCCCGTGGCACAAACTAGACACGGATGCTTGGACAAGCCAGCTGATAGCCTCCACCCCCACCTTGAACCCGGACCCCTAGCAGACACCCAAATCCGAGCTTGGATAGAATCATCCCTTGACAAGGTCCTCCCTGTCAAACACCTCCCCAGTAAGAGGGGATCATTCAAGTCACCCTGGTTTACTCCGGAACTGCGTGAACTACGGAAAAAATGCAAAAGACTTGAACGTCTCTGGAGGAAAGATTGGACCTCAAACAGCAAAGAAACCTATAAATCGTCCATGAAGCAATACAAAACCCTCATTAAAAATACTCAAGCAACTTATTATGAAGGGAAAATCCTACCTGCCTCCAACTCCTCTAAGGAGACCTACCGCATAGTAAAATCTCTTATGAAAGTTCCCGAACCGCAGCCGGCCGCTGATCCCACCGGCGCCAGATGCACCCAACTCGCTGAGTTCTTCTCATTCAAAATCCTCAAAATCCTAAAGACCTTCCCCAAGCCCAACCCCCCAACCGACCTCCCAACTGGGCCCATCGACCAAGACGCCCCCCTCCTGAATGCCTTCCTCCCCATCTCCATTGAGAGGTTGGTGGTCACTCTCAACCATGTGAAGAGTGGATCCCCAGACGACCCAGCTCCCATGAGTAAACTGAAACTAGTAGCCCCTACAATATCCCCCCTTCTCACCAGGCTGATAAATGCCTCTCTCTCCCGTGGGATAGTCCCGTCAACTGGAAAAGTGCGACAGTACGGGCACTCATCAAGAAACCCCACCTAGACCCCTTGGACCCCTAAAACTTCAGACCCATCTCCCTCCTCCCAGGCATCAGCAAAGTGGCATAAAAAATCGTAAACGAACAGCTCTCAATATTTCTAGAGACCAACAACCTCCTTCGCCGCTCCCAGACAGGGTTCAGACCAAGACAGGGGACTGACACCGCCCTCCTGGCCGTAACAGAGGAGACAAGATCCATCTTGGACGCAGGGGGATCAGTGGCAGTGATCCTCCTGGACCTGAGTGCCGCCTTCGACACGGTGGACCACACAATCCTCCTCCACCTCCTCCAAAAAACTGGCATCACTGGGACTGCCTTGGCCTGGTTAAAATCATTCTTGGAACATAGGACCTTCCAAGTGGCCAACAGCTACGGTCACTCCAAAGCTCTCCCCCTGAACTGTGGGGTTCCCCAGGGATCCTCCTTGAGCCCCACTCTTTTTAACGTTTACATGGCCCCCTTAGACGACATTGCCTCACCATTCGGCATAAAGGTGGTCATGTACACCGACGACACCCAACTAGTCGTCTCCATTAACCAGGCCGAGCAATCATGCGAGCAGCCCGGAAGATCCTCCCTCTTATCCCCCCCAGTCTAGGAAAATTCTGATCCAGGGCCTTATTATATCGAGACTGGACTACGGAAACGCCCTGTACCTAGGCGCCCCAGTAGCTGTCATTAAAAAACTTCAGCACGCTCAGAATGCCGCAGCAAGACTACTCACGGGGACGAAATCAAGGTGCTCGGCTAAACCTTCCCTCAAGGCACTTCACTGGCTCCCCATCCAGGAGCGCATCGCCTTTAAAGCCTTATGCATCTCTCATAAAATCTTACAAGGCAAAGGCCCACCTACATTACAACCACTCATCAAACCCCACAAATCTAGCAGACAGCTCAGGTCGGACTCCCTATTTCTGGCCAGCGTCCCCAGAATAAGAAGAGCACGCACGGGTGGGCGCCGCTTTGCATACAACGCTCCTAAGCTCTGGAACAGCCTCCCCCTTAGCATCCGCAAAGAAAACAATCTGCTTTCATTCCGCAGACTACTGAAAACCTGGCTGTTCCCCCAATAATCCTTCCCCAGGAGTACTGTCAGGCTGTTACTATAGCACTGGGACGCCCGAGGGTAGCTACGCGCTCTATAAATCCTTAATCAATCAATCAATCAAGGAGAATTGTTGTTTGTAGAATCATTCTTTCCTCCACAGAAATTATCCCTCAAGGCATTCTCCTCTTTCTATGTGTGCTGGAGCCCACACCCTGCGTCCTGCATCCCGTGTCCTGTGTCCTGCATCTGGCATCCCACATCCTGCATCCCACATCCCGCATTCTGCATCCTGCAACCTGCATCCGGCATCCGGCATCCCACATCCTGCATTCTGCATCCTACATACTACATCCCGCATCCCAAATCTCACATCCTGCATCCTGCATCCCACATCCTGCATCCTACATCCCGCATCCTGCATCCTACATCCCGCATCCTGCATCCTACATACTACATCTCGCATCCCAAATCCCACATCCTGCATCCTGCATCCCACTTCCTGCATCCCACTTCCCGCATCCTGCATCCCGCATATGGCATCCTGCATTCTGCATCCGGCATCCCACATCCTGCATTCCACATCCTGCATCCTACATCCAGTATCCTGCATTCCATATCCTGCATCCTGCATTCCGTATCCTGCATCCCACATCCTGCATCCCACATCCTGCATCCAACATCCCGCATCCTGCATCCCACATCCTGCATCCTACATCCAGTATCCTGCATCCTGCATTCCATATCCTGCATCCTACATTCCGTATCCTGCATCCCGCATCCCGTATCCTGCATCCCGCATCCATATCCTGCATCCCGCATCCCGCAGCCTGCATCATGCATTCCGCATCCTGCATCCCGCATCCTGCATCCTGCATTCCGCATCCCGTATCCCGTACCCTGCATCCTGCATCCTGCATCCTGCATCCCTCATCCTGCATCCCTCATCCTGCAACCTGCATCAGGCATCCTGCATTTGGCATCCCACATCCTCCATACTACATCCCAAATCCCACATCCTGCATCTTGCATCCAGCATCCCACATCCCGCATTACGCATTCTGCATCCCGCATCCCACATCCTGCATCCTATATCCCACATCCCACATCCTGCTTCCTGCATCGTGCATGCTGCATCCAGCATATCACATCCCGCATCCCACATCCTGCATCCTGAATCCTGCATCCCACTTCCTGCATCTGGCATCCCACATCCTGCATCCTGCATCCCACTTCCCGCATCCTGCATCCCGCGTCCTGCATCCGGCATACTCCTGCATCCTACATCCAGTATCCTGTATCCTGCATTCCGTATCCTGCATCCTGCATTCCGTATCCTGCATACTTTACCCTGCATCCTGCATCCCACATCCTGCATCCTACATCCAGTATCTTGGATCCTGCATTCCATATCCTGCATCCTGCATTCCGTATCCTGCATCCCACATCCCGTATCCTACATCCTGCATCCGGCATCCCGCATCATGCATACCGCATCCCACATCCTGCATCCTGCATCCCACATCCTGCATCCTGTATCCCGCATCCCACATCCTGCATCCTACATCCAGTATCCTGGATCCTGCATTTCGTATCCTACATCCTGCATTCCGTATCCTGCATCCCGTATCCTGCATTCTGCATCCCGCATCCCATATCCTGCATCCTGCATTCCGCATCCTGCATCCTACATCTTGCATCCCGCATCGTGCATCCTGCATTCTACATCCTGCATCCTGCATCCCCCTTCCTGCATCTTGCATCCTGTATCCTGCATCCTGCATCCCGCATCCCGCATCCCGTATCCTGCATCCCACATCCCACATCCTACGGCACACACAGAAAGAGGAAATATTGAGGAGAGTAAAATATTTTTCTTCACGTTATGCCATCCTCTGGGAGGCTTAGTGATTTTCCACAATCCCGGGTTTACAAAGCTCTCCGCCCTCGGAATGCAATGCTCCGCCCTTGGAATGCCCATGCTCCGTTCTTGGAACACATTGCTCCACCCTCGGAATGCCCATGCACTGCTCTCGGAATGCCCATGAACCGCCCTAAGAAAGCCCATGGTCCGCCCTCAGAACACCCATGCTCCGCCCTCAAAACGCACATGCTCCACCCTCGGGATCCCCATGCTCTGCCCTCAGAACGCCCATGCTCCGCCCTCAGAACGCCCATGCTCCGCCCTCAGAATGCCCATGCCTCGCCCTCAGAACGCTCATGCTCCATCCTCGGGATCCCAATGCTCTGCCCTCAGAATGCCCATGCTCCGCCCTCAGAACGCCCATGCTCCGCCCTCAGAATGTCCATGCTCTGCCCTCAGAACGCCCATGCTCCGCCCTCAGAACGGCCATGCTCCACCCTCGGAACGCTCATGCTCCATCCTCGGAACGCCCAAGCTCCGCCCTCAGAACACCCATGCTCCGCCCTCAGAACGCCCATGCTCCACCCTCAAAACGCTCATGCTCCGCCCTTAGAATGTTCGTGCTCCATCCTCGGATTGCCCATTCTCTGCCCTCAGAACGCCCATGCGTTGCCCTCAGAACGCTCATGCTCCGCCCTCAAAATGCTCATGCTCCATCCTCGGAACGCCCATGCTCCGCCCTCAGAATGCCCATTCTCTGCCCTCAGAACACCCATGCTCCGCCCCCAGAACGCCCATGCTCCGCCCTCAGAACGCCCATGCTCTGCCCTCAGAATGCTCATGCTCCACCCTCAGAACGCTCATGCTCTGCCCTTAGAACGCCTGTTAGAAATGGGATTTCTGGTTGGCTGAGGCTTGCGCCAAAGCCAGGCAGAAACCACCACTCTAGTCAGGGCAAGGAAGACAACCCCTGCTCAACCTCTTGGTAGCTTGGCACGAGCAGTCAGGCTTATCCCGGAGGCAATGTGTAAAGCGTTTGCGCACGCACCCAGCAACAACACCCAAGGCCCACCACAAAAGGAACTCCACACAAGGCTATATATAAAAATAGCCTTTGTATTATACCATACACATTAGATAATAAACACACAATTTACACTGTGCCACTTGCACGGGCGGAATTTACAGGGGATTATATACATGGGACAGGGCCACATGGGCCACCGTCAGAATTAGCACTTAGTAGAAATAGCACTTTGTAGGAATAGCACTTAGAACATAGAATAATTGTAGTACCAAAGAACAAGTGTAGAACACAACCAGTAACTGCTGGTAACAGGTAGGTACACTCTACGCAATCCTAACCACCTTAGACATATATCACCTAGGGAACCATGAACTCACTAGCATAACTATACTAGGTAAAACAACCTCCTAGGCATGACAACACATTTAGAGGTATAGGCATAAAGGCATTGCATATCATGCATAGATCACATTAGGCAAGTAATCGCATTTGCGCCAAAAATCACATAACTGACCCCAGGCCAACTTGGCTTCTCAGGGGCTCACAGGCCCAATGTCCAAAATATCTGGGCTGGCTGCGCAGGCAGCCAAAGAAAAATGCGCAACAGGCCTAAACGATGCAGCTGCCCACTAAGTGCTGGGCAGCTGGGGAACTGAGCCTGGCACCAGCGTGCCTCTTGACTCTCCTCTGGGCTCTAATAAACATCAGTGTTGATAAACAACGTGGGAACCTCGTAGGAGCGAAACCATGCCCCCTTGGAGACTCGTGGGCTCGAAACAAGAATGCCCCCTTGGAGCCTTGTGGGCTCGAAACAATTGGGGCTTTGTGGGAGCCCTCAGGCTCTATAATCAACAATGCCCACCGTTGGAGCGGCCCGCTGCCAAGTATGGCCGCTCGAGGCACCAACAGAGCCAAACGTCCGAGCTGCTCGGGTAGAGACACCGGCGGGGTGCGCAACCTCGCGCCTTCTCCCCCAGCCGGCTTTCAGTCACCGGCCTCCTCTGGCGGGGACTCCTCTCTGTCCTGGCGCCGCTCCTAGGCGGGGGCTGCCCAGGGGGGCTCAGCAGTCTCGCTGGTGCCATGGGCGGGGCTCTCCTTCACCTCTCCTCTGCTGCACCGGAGCGCGGGGTGGGCTCCTGTCCTTTCTGGCAGTGTGAGGGGCCGCCAGTTCCGACTTCCTGGAGTATGCTTCCTCTGTTGCCGGGCACTCCCGGCGCGAGCACCAATCACAGCGCGGCTCCCCTCTGAAATCAGCGGGGAGCCAACACGGTGCTCCGGGGACTCCCTGGGCCGGTCGGCGGTGATTCGAGGGGTAGGCTCTCTCTTTAAAGACTATTGAAAAGCAGCCCATGCTCCGTCATCAAAACGCTCATGCTCTGCCCTCAGAACGCCCATGCTCCGTCATCAGAATGCTCATGCTCTGCCCTCAGAACGCTCATGCTCTGCCCTCAGAACGCCCATGCTCCGTCATCAGAACGCTCATGCTCTGCCCTCAGAACGCTCATGCTCTGCCCTCAGAACGCTCATGCTCTGCCCTTAGAACGCTCATGCTCCGCCCTCAGAATGCTCATGCTCTGCCCTCAGAACGCTCATGCTCCGCCCTCAGAACGCTCCTGCTCCGCCCTCAGAACGCTCATGCTCCGCCTTCAGAACGTTCATGCTCCATCCTCGGAACGCCCATTCTCCGCCCTTGGAACACCTCCCAGAACAAAAAGCAACACAATGCAGTACAAGCACTGCATTGCGTTACATTTCTTACACAAGGTGGCGCAAATCGATCCCTCTGTGGTTTCGTAAATATCTACTGGTACTTTGCTTCGTGGCTGCACCACTATAGTGACACAACCACGACGCAAGCTCTTAGTAAATCTGGTGTTGTTCCTAGTTTCAAAGGAGGAGGGGCTGCAATCTACCCGGTAAGGCGTGAACCATAGGCAGAAATACAGGTATGAAGATTAAGGCATTTAGGCAAGCCTGGAGAGCTGACTACCCTCAGGGAGAGTGAGGCTACCCTCAGGGAGAGTGAGGCTGCAATCAGGGTAAGGGAGGCTACCCTCAGGGAGAGGGAGGCTACCCTCAGGGAGAGGGAGACTACCTCAGGGAGAGGGAGGCTACCCTCAGGGAGAGTGAGGCTACACTCAGGGAGAGGGAGGCTACCCTCAGGGAGAGTTAGGGTACCCTAGGGGAGAGGGAGGCTACCCTGAGGGAGAGTGAGGCTACCCTCAGGAAGAGGGAGGCTACCCTTAGGGAGAGGGAGGCTACCCTCAGGGAGAGGGAGGTTACCCTCAGGGAGAGGGAGGCTACCCTGAGGGAGAGTGAGGCTACCCTCAGGGAGAGGGAGGTTACCCTCAGGGAGAGGGAGGCTACCCTGAGGGAGAGTGAGGCTACCCTCAGGCAGAATGAGGCTACACTCAGGGAGGGGGAGGCTACCCTCAGGGAGAGTGAGGCTACCCTCAGGGAGAGGGAGGCTACCCTCAGGGAGAGGGAGGCTACCCTCAGGGAGAGGGAGGCTACCCTCAGGGAGTCAGGGAGAGGGAGGCTACCCTCAGGGAGAGGGAGGTTACCCTCAGGGAGAGGGAGGCTACCCTGAGGGAGAGTGAGGCTACCCTCAGGCAGAATGAGGCTACACTCAGGGAGGGGGAGGCTACCCTCAGGGAGAGTGAGGCTACCCTCAGGGAGAGGGAGGCTACCCTCAGGGAGAGTGAGGCTACACTCAGGAAAAAGGAGGCTACCCTCAGGGAGAGGGAGGCTACCCTCGGGGAGAGCGCGGCTACCCTCAGGGAGAGGGAGGCTACCCTCAGGGAGAGGGAGGCTACCCTGAGGGAAAGTGAGGCTACCCTCAGGGAGAGTGAGGCTACACTTAGGGAGAGGGAGGCTACCCTCAGGGAGAGGGAGGCTACCCTCAGGGAGAGGGAGGTTACCCTCAGGGAGACAGAGGCTGGCCTGAGGGAGAGGGAGGCTACCCTCAGGGAGAGTGAGGCTACACTCAGGAAGAGGGAGGCTACCCTCAGGGAGAGGGAGGCTACCCTCAGGGAGAGGGAGGCTACCCTCAGGAAGAGGGAGGCTACCCTGAGAGAGTGAGAGGCTACCCTCAGGGAGAGTGAGGCTACCCTCAGGGAGAGGGAGGTTACCCTCAGGGAGAGGGAGGCTACCCTGAGGGAGAGTGAGGCTACCCACAGGGAGAATGAGGCTACACTCAGGGAGGAGGAGGCTACCCTCAGGGAGAGTGAGGCTACCCTCAGGGAGAGTGAGGCTACACTTAGGGAGAGGGAGGCTACCCTCAGGGAGAGTGAGGCTACCCTTAGGGAGAGTGAGGCGACCCTCAGGGAGAGGGAGGCTACCCTCAGGGAGAGGGAGGCTACCCTCAGGGAGAGTGAGGCTACCCTGAGGGAGAGTGAGACTACCCTCAAGGAGAGTCAGGCTACCCTCAGGGAGAGTGAGGCTACCCCGAGGGAGAGGGAGGCTACCCTCAGGGAGAGGGAGGCTACACTCAGGGAGAGGGAGGCTACCCTCAGGGAGAGGGAGGCTACCCTGAGGGAGAGTGAGGCTACCCTCAGGGAGACTGAGGCACGCATAGGATGGAGCATGAGGACAGATACACTTAAGAGACTATTTTTTGATAGCTCCTAATCTGAGGATGTAAAAGCGCGTAAAGAGCTGCTGTCGTAAGAGATCCCGCACTCTGTGATAACTCTTTCTCCTCTCATACAATTTCAGAGTGTTACCCGGATCTCTTCCGTGGCATGGAGTTCCCAGGCCATAACGTCCTGATAGTTCAGAGGCAAACCCCCGAAGAGTGCCAGGAGGCTTGCACCTACTACGAAGACTGCGAATTCTGCACCCATGATGGCTTAAGGTGGGTGGAACCACAGCAGAAGGGGCGGGGCTCTGGTCAAAACAAGGGTAGCAGAGATGGGGGTCCCTTGCTGAAGGCGCCGCAGGAGAGGATAGCGTCCAGTGGAGGCGCGGGCAGTAACTTGGGGTCCACAGCAGGGGGCGACTCAGACTCAGTAAATAGTGGTGCATTAGATCAGGTTAAACAGCAGTGGTGGGTGCGAACCCTCTCAGTGGAGCGCCTCATTGTTTTATTTTCAGAGGATGGAGCCCTCTTGGTGGAAGCTTAGACACTATAGTGGGTGTTATTTCAGTGGCTGGTGCCCTCTTAGTGGAAGCTTAGACACAATATCGGGTGTCGTCGTTTCAGTCGCTGGTGCTCTCTTTGTGGGAGCTTAGACACTATATAGGTTGTCGTTGTTTCAGTGGCCGATGCCCTTTGATGGAAGCTTAGACACTATAGCGAGTGACTCGCTGTTTCAGTGGCCTGTGCCCTCTTGGTGAAAGCCTAAACACTATAGCGGGTGCCTCGTTGTTTCAGTGGCTGGTGCCTTTTCGGTGGAAGCTTAGACACTGTAGCAGGTGTTGTTGTTTCAGTGACCGGTGCCTTTTTGGTGGAAGCTTAGACACTATAGCGGATGTCATTGTTTCAGTGGCTGGTGCCCTCTTAGTGGGAGCTTAGATACTATAGCGGGTGTCATTGTTTCAGTGGCAGGGGCCTTAATGGTTGAAGCTTTGACACTATAGTGGGTGTTGTTTCAGTCGCCGGTGCCTTTTTGATGGAAGCTTAGACACTAGAGCGGGTGTCGTTTCAGTCGCCGGTGCCTTTTTGGTGGAAGCTTAGATACTATAGCGGGTGTTGTTGTTTCAGTGGCTGGTGCACTCTTGGTGGAACTTTAGACACTATAGCGAATGTTGTTGTTTCAGTTGCCAATGCCTGTTTGGTTGAAGCTTAGACACTATAGTGAGTGTCGTTGTTTTAGTGGCCGGTGCTTTTTTGGCTGACGCTTAGACATTTTAGCGGGTGTCGTTTCAGTGGTCGGTGCCTTTTTGGTTGAAGCTTAGACACTATAGCGGTGTGTCGTTGTTTCAGTGGCCGGTGCCTTTTTGATTGTAGCTTACACACTATAGCGGGTGTTGTTGTTTCAGTGGCCGGTGCCTTTTTGATTGAAGCTTAAACACTATAGCGGGTGTTGTTGTTTCAGTGGCCGGTGCCTTTTTGATTGAAGCTTAAACACTATAGCGGGTGTTGTTGTTTCAGTGGCCGGTGCCTTTTTGGTCTAAGCTTAGACACTATAGTGGGTGTTGTTTTTTCAGTAGCCGGTGCCTTTTTGGTTGAAGCTTAGACACTAAAGCGGGTGACTCACTGTTTCAGTGGCCGGTGCCCTCTTGGTGGAACCTTAGACACTATTGCGGGTGTTGTTGTTTCAGTGGCTGGTGCCCTCTTGGTGGAAGCTTAGACACTATAACGGTGTTGTTGTTTCAGTGGCCGGTGCCCTTTATGGTGAAAGCTTAGACACTATAGCCAGTGTTGTTGTTTAAGTGGCTGATGCACTCTTGGTGGAAGCTTAGATACTATTGCGGGTGTTGTTGTTTCAGTGGCCGGTGCCCTCTTGGTGGAAGCTTAGACACTATAGTTGGTGTCGTTGTTTCAGTTTATGTTTATGTTTACAGATTTGTAAAGCGCATGGCTGCCCGTGAGCGTCCCAGCGCTAGTGATAAAGCAGAGGAGAATTGAGGGAAGAGTGAATTAGGGAAACAGCCATGTCTTAAGGAGTTTACGGAATGAAAGGAGATTGGGCTGGGCCTGGATATCTAGAGGCAGTGTGTTCCACAGTTTGGAAGCATTGTATGAAAAAAGTCGGCCTCCAGGTCGGGCCTTCCTGATCCTAGGTATAGACGTCAAGTGTAGGTGTGTGGAACGGAGAGTTCTGTTAGTTTTGTGTGGAACGATGAGGTCCTTTAGGATCGGAGGTGCCTTTCTATGCAGGATTTTATGGGTGGTACAAAGGGCTTTAAAATACACCCTTTCTTGGATAGGCAGCCAATGTAGTGCCTTAAGGGCTGGTTTGGCTGAGCAACGACTGTGTGTACCCATGAGAAGACGGGCGGCAGTGTTTTGCACAACCTGGAGTTTTGCCAGTACCTTATTGGGAGCCCCTAGATACAGGGTATTGCCATAATCCAAACAAGACAGCACAAGGCCTTGAATCAGAAGTTTTTGAGATTGGGCAGGAAGTAAAGGGAGAATTTTTCTGGTCGTCCGTAGAAGGCCATAGCAGGTGCTGGCAGTTTTCCTGGCTTGGGTGGAGAAGTTAAGACCATCGTCCAGCCAAATCCCCAAGCTCTTAATTTCACATTTAGGGATTGGGGGTGAGCCCATACAGGGAGGCCACAGGGACTCCGGGCGAAAGTATGACTGGTTGCCCAGGACCATGAGCTCCATCTTTTCGCTGTTGAGCTTAAGATGGGACCTATCCATCCATTTGGTTATGTCTCCAAGACAGGTATAGAGATTGGTGGAAGGGGGGTCATGCTGACTAAGGGATACCACCAGCTGGGTGTCATCTGGGTAGGTTAATAGCTTAATCCCAAATGGAGTGACGATCTTCTCAAGGGGGGGACATGTACACATTAAAAAGCGTTGGGCTCAGGGATGAGCCCTGAAGAACCCCACAGTGTATAGGTGTCATTTTGGAGGTGAAATTTCCGTCCGCCACCTGGAAGAAGCGGTCACTCAGGAAGGATTCCAGCCAGGACAGAGTAGACCCTGAGAGGCCCAGGCCCTTAAGCCTGTGGACCAGTATGGAGTGGTTACCGGTGTCGAAGGCCGCACTAAGGTCCAGGAGGATCTCTGCCACTGATCTTTCTGGCCTGTTCGACCACCGCCACCATCGCGGCCTCCGTACTCTGGCCTGGCCTAAAGCCCGTCTGTGAGGGTTTAAGAAGGCAATTGACTTCAAGGTAGTCGGATAGTTGCTGGTTGATATATTTTTCTGCGACTTTACTGATGCCTGGCAGTAGGGAGATCGGTCGAAAATTATTTAACTCCAAGGGATCCAAGTCTGGTTTCTTAATCAGGGCTTTAATGATTGCCTTTTTCCAGCTTGGCGGAACGATACCATGAGAGAGCGAGGTATTAATCAGATTCGCCATGTGGGGCAGGAGGGTTGGGGTGACTGATTTTAGAATGTTAAGAGGTGCAGGGTCTAATGGAGATCCACTTTTGATTGATTGTAATACTGGGGATAGCGTATCTAATGTTGTGGGAGCAAACCGAATCAGCTGGGGCTCCGGGGCCTGGGATACCAATCCGGGCGAGTAATGAGGAGAAATGTTGTCAGGTATATACCGGGGGAGTGAGCGGAGAATTTTTTTAATCTTACGAGTCAAAAAATTCGGCTAATTCGTTACACCGTCTGACCGATGGTTCTACAGGGGAAGGAGGCTCAGGGGTTTATAGAAGTTTTTTGCAATTTGAAAAGTCTCCCTCGATGAGTTGGCGGATGGCCTAATTTTTTCTTCAAAGAAAGTAGACTGTGCAGTTTTAAGGGCCTTTTTATAGTTAAGGATTATATGCTTGTATTCTAGCTTCCTGATGGGGTGGAAGTTCTTCCTCCACTCCCTTTCAGTTTGTTTACAGAGCTTTTTTAGGAGGCGTACTTCCTTGGTGAACCAGGGTGAGGTGATTTTGCCTCGAAGTTTGCAAGTGGATTTTTTCGGCAAAGTTATGTCCAATGTCTCTCCAATCCACTTTGAGAACTCAGAATCAGCCATTGCAGGATCTGAGACTAATAGTGGGGGGGAGAGCTCCAAGTTGTACTTCCATTTTTCCGGGTCCAATTTAGCCCAAGGGCGTGTAGGTCTGCTGGGTAAAGGTCTAGGGCGAGAGATGGTAGAGAACCGCCAGCTCAACGTTATCAGTGGCCGGTGCCTTTTTGGTTGAAGCTTAGACACTACAGCGGGTGTCGTTGTTTTAGTGGCCGGTGCCCTCTTGGTGGAAGCTTAGACACTCTAACTGGTGCTGTTTTTCAATGGCCGGTGTCTTTTTGGTGGAAGCTTAGAAACTATATCAGTGTTGTTGTATCAGTGGCCTGAGCCCTCTTGGTGGAAGCTTAGACACTATAGCGGGTGTTGTTGTTTCACTCATCGGTGCCCTCTTGTTGGAAGCTTAGACACAATAGCGGGTTTCGTTATTTCAGTGGCCGCTGCCCTCTTTGTGGGAGCTTAGACACTATAGCGAGTGTCGTTGTTTCAGTATCTGTTGCCCTCTTGGTGGAAGCTTAGACACTATAGCAGGTGCTGTTGTTTCAGTGGCCGGGGCCTTTTTGGTAGAAGCTCAGACACTATAGCGGATGTCGTTGTTTCAGTGGATGGTGCCTTTTTGGTTGAAGTTTAGACACTATAGCGAGTGTCGTTGTTATAGTGGCCGGTGCTTTTTTGGTTGAAGCTTACTGAAACCTCCTGAGTTAAGAGGTGGAGCACTCTCCGCTAGTGCGCGCTTATTCAATCACCATCCGTGTCCGGTTAGTCCATTCCATATATACACAAATAAGATAACCAGCTATTATTAGTTGTCCAAGGGCATTAATCTCCTTAATTTTGTATCTGGTTGCAGTGGCCGCCAATGTGCATCCACTAGCGGAGAGTGCTCCACCTCTTAACTCAGGAGGTTTATGTATCGAGAGCCCCGAGAAATCCATGTGGCGGTGGATATGTTGAACCCCGATATTTGATTGTTTAAATTATTAATTTATAAACCCTGTCCTGAGGAGGCCTAAGAAGAAAAGGCTGAAACATGGTCACGTCGACACTTCTAAGGAGGAGGCATTGGAATTGTAGTGATTTGCGGATTTGTAAAGTGTCACACTGGAATGAGGTGTACTAGTTGACTAGCCTTAAGTGTGCCACTTAGACTACCTCGAAGTGGTCCTTCCAGAATTGTAAGGGGGACCCTAGTAAGAATTATTTTGTAGGGTTATTGGGTTATGTATTTTGGGATTTTTGTATGTACAGAATGTTGTAATATATGTCAGTTCTGTGTTCACTTGATTGATTAGGTGCCACTGTTTATGTGCGTCATAAAAAGTTTTGATATATTCCTCAAGAATAATAATTGTGGAGAGGGTATTTAAATGTGCTCTGCCCCAAAACTGCTATGTATTTGTTTCTTTATACCATTTTCTATTGAATAAAACTAAGTCCCATCCTCAGGTGTAAAAGGGTTATTTGGGTCTACCCCCATTGAGTTTGACTGTTGGTCTGGTGTGATATGCTATTTCTGACGTTGTGATAGGGATGGCACTTGCAGTCAGTGAATGCGAAATTTGCAGCTTGATGTTTGCTCTTAAATTATTGTTGCCTGTCTAATTTCTACCTCAGCAAATTATGTTTACTGAAGTCCCGAACCAAGCTTGCAGGCCCAACGAGCATCGCGATGGTCCACGGAGTCATTTCTGGATACACACTGAAGGATTGCTCTCCGAGCGAGGCCTGTAAGTCACCCTTCCTCTCTTTAATGACTTGTTCAATCAAATATTGCTCCAGTTAAAGGGGAGAACTGTATTTGCCTCTAGAACTGGATGAAGAAAGAAAGGACAAGAAAGAAATTCAGACTCCAGGAAAGCTTCTCATCTCCATTACTTGATGATGGATCACACATCGTCCTACCCAGATCTTTACCTAGCGAGAGAAAGACCATAGAGCCACTTACGGTGGTCTTTAAACACAGAGACAGAGGGAATGTTAACTTCTAACAGGTTCATCTACTGGTGGACACCTCAGATCCATAGACTTGGTCTTCACCTGGAGAGAGAAGCATCTTATTCACCTGCAGAGAGAGACCTCCGATCTAGTCATCTGATGGGTTAAGCCATGGAGACACTTACCTCAGAGTAAACGGGTCAGCCTTTCACCATCTCCCCTCCTCATCCTTTTCAAGAGTGTTACTGTCATGAACTTTGCTCAATGCAAGATTTCATCATTTCAGCCCGTAAATCCTGCTCTAAGTTCCCACATACGTATCTGGCTATCCAGTGGCGACTTCTAGAACCCACACAGTATTAGATCACAGATCCTTTCATCATAGGATCGTTCAGCTGCTTCTAAAATCCACTCTGTTACAATTTCCTGATAATTTCACTGCTGCATCCATCGACAACTCAAAGAATCCACACCGTTCTAAATCACAGATCCCTTCCACACGCTATCCATCAACAACTCAAAGAATCCACACCGTTCTAAATCCCAGATCCCTTCCACACGCTATCCATCAGCAGCTCATTGGATCCACACTGTTCCAAATCACAGATCCCTTCGACACGCTATCCATCAACAGCTCATTGGATCCACACCGTTCTAAATCACAGATCCCTTCCACACGCTATCCATCATCAGCTCATAGGATCCACACCGTTCTAAATCACAGATCCCTTCCACACGCTATCTGTCAGCAGCTCATTGGATCCACACTGTTCCAAATCACAGATCCCTTCCACACGCTATCCATCAACAGCTCATGGGATCCACACTGTTCTAAACCACAGATCCCTTCCACACGCTATCCATCAACAGCTCATGGGATCCACACTGTTCTAAATCACAGATCCCTTCCACACGCTATCCATCAGCAGCTCATTGGATCCACACCGTTCTAAATCACAAATCCCTTCCACACGCTATCCGTCAGCAGCTCATTGGATCCACACTGTTCCAAATCACAGATCCCTTCCACACGCTATCCGTCAGCAGCTCATTGGATCCACACTGTTCCAAATCACAGATCCCTTCCACACGCTATCCATCAGCAGCTCATTGGATCCACTCGGTTCTAAATCACAGATCCCTTCCACACGCTATCCGTCAGCAGCTCATTGGATCCACACTGTTCCAAATCACAGATCCCTTCCACACGCTATCCATCAACAGCTCATGGGATCCACACTGTTCTAAATCACAGATCCCTTCCACATGCTATCCATCAACAGGTCATTGGATCCAAACTGTACTAAATCACAGATCCCTTCCACACGCTATCCATCAACAGGTCATTGGATCCAAACTGCTCTAAATCACAGATCCCTTTCACACGCTATCCCTCAACAGCTCATTGGATCCACACTGTTCTAAATCACAGATCCCTTCCACACGCTATCCATCAACAGCTCATGGGATCCACACTGTTCTAAATCACAGATCCCTTCTACACGCTATCCATCAACAGCTCATGGGATCCACACTGTTCTAAATCACAGATCCCTTCTACACGCTATCCATCAACAGCTCATGGGATCCACACTGTTCTAAATCACAGATCCCTTCCACACTCTATCCATCAGCAGCTCAAGGGATCCACACTGTTCTAAATCACAGATCCCTTCCACACGCTATCCATCAGCAGCTCATTGGATCCACACCGTTCTAAATCACAGATCCCTTCCACACGCTATCCGTCAGCAGCTCATTGGATCCACACTGTTCTAAATCACAAATCCCTTCCACACGCTATCCGTCAGCAGCTCATTGGATCCACACTGTTCCAAATCACAGATCCCTTCCACACGCTATCCGTCAGCAGCTCATTGGATCCACACTGTTCCAAATCACAGATCCCTTCCACACGCTATCCATCAGCAGCTCATTGGATCCACTCGGTTCTAAAACACAGATCCCTTCCACACGCTATCCGTCAGCAGCTCATTGGATCCACACTGTTCCAAATCACAGATCCCTTCCACACGCTATCCATCAACAGCTCATGGGATCCACACTGTTCTAAATCACAGATCCCTTCCACACGCTATCCATCAACAGGTCATTGGATCCAAACTGTACTAAATCACAGATCCCTTCCACACGCTATCCATCAACAGGTCATTGGATCCAAACTGTTCTAAATCACAGATCCCTTTCACACGCTATCCCTCAACAGCTCATTGGATCCACACCGTTCTAAATCACAGATCCCTTCCACACGCTATCCATCAACAGCTCATGGGATCCACACTGTTCTAAATCACAGATCCCTTCTACACGCTATCCATCAACAGCTCATGGGATCCACACTGTTCTAAATCACAGATCCCTTCTACATGCTATCCATCAACAGCTCATGGGATCCACACTGTTCTAAATCACAGATCCCTTCCACACTCTATCCATCAGCAGCTCAAGGGATCCACACTGTTCTAAATCACAGAACCCTTCCACACACTATCCATCAGCAGCTCATTGGATCCACACCGTTCTAAATCACAGATCCCTTCCACACGCTATCCGTCAGCAGCTCATTGGATCCACACTGTTCCAAATCACAGATCCCTTCCACACGCTATCTGTCAGCAGCTCATTGGATCCACACTGTTCCAAATCACAGATCCCTTCCACACGCTATCCATCAGCAGCTCATAGGATTCACATAGTTCTAAATCACAGATCCCTTCCACACGCTATTCGTCAGCAGCTCATTGGATCCACACTGTTCCAAATCACAGATCCCTTCCACACGCTATCCATCAACAGCTCATGGGATCCACACTGTTCCAAATCACAGATCCCTTCCACACGCTATCCATCAACATCTCATGGGATCCACACTGTTCTAAATCACAGATCCCTTCCACACGCTATCCGTCAGCAGCTCATTGGATCCACACTGTTCCAAATCACAGATCCCTTCCACACGCTATCCGTCAGCAGCTCATTGGATCCACACTGTTCCAAATCACAGATCCCTTCCACACACTATCCATCAGCAGCTCATTGGATCCACACGGTTCTAAATCACAGATCCCTTCCACACGCTATCCATCAGCAGCTCATTGGATCCATACCGTTCTAAATCACAGATCCCTTCAACACGCTATCCGTCAGCAGCTCATTGGATCCACACCGTTCCAAATCACAGATCCCTTCCACACGCTATCCGTCAGCAGCTCATTGGATCCACACTGTTCCAAATCACAGATCCCTTCCACACGCTATCCATCAGCAGCTCATTGGATCCACAAGGTTCTAAATCACAGATCCCTTCCACACGCTATCCATCAGCAGCTCATTGGATCCATACCGTTCTAAATCACAGATACCTTCCACACCCTATCCGTCAGCAGCTCATTGGATCCACACCGTTCCAAATCACAGATCCCTTCCACACGCTATCCATCAGCAGCTCATTGGATCCACACGGTTCTAAATCACAGATCCCTTCCACACGCTATCCGTCAGCAGCTCATTGGATCCACACTGTTCCAAATCACAGATCCCTTCCACAGGCTATCCATCAGCAGCTCATTGGATCCACATGGTTCTAAATCACAGATCCCTTCCAATCAATCAATCAATCAATCAGTGACACTTATAAAGCGCGCTACATACCCGTGGGGTCTCAAGGCGCTGGGGGGGGGGGAGCCGCTACTGCTCGAACAGCCAGGTCTTCAGCTTCTTCCTGAAGGAGAGGTGGTCTTGGGTCAGGCGCAGGTCGGTCGGGAGGGAGTTCCAGGTCTTGGCGGCCAGGTGGGAGAAGGACCTTCCTCCTGTAGTCGCTCTTCGGATGCGGGGGACGGCGGCGAGGGCGTGGTTGGCTGATCGGAGGTGGCGTTTGGGAGCGTAGAAGTTGACTCGGCTGTTGAGGTAGCTCGGGCCTTGGTCGTGTAGGGCTTTGTGTGCGTGGGTGAGGAGGCGGAAGGTGATTCTTTTGTTGACGGGGAGCCAGTGAAGGTCTCGCAGATGTCCGGAGATGTGGCTGGTTCGTGGGATGTCGAGGATGAGTCTGGCTGAGGCGTTCTGGATCCGCTGGAGTCTCTTCTGGAGCTTGGCGGTGGTCCCGGCGTAGAGGGCGTTGCCGTAGTCCAGTCGGCTGGTGACGAGGGCCTGGGTGACGGTCTTCCTGGTCTCGGTGGGGATCCACCAGAAGATCTTCCGTAGCATGCGTAGGATGTTGAAGCATGCCGAGGAGACGTTGTTGACTTGCCTGGTCATGGAGAGGGAGGAGTCCAGGATGAAGCCCAGGTTGCGTGCATGGTCTGTCGGTTTGGGTGCGGTGCCCAGGGCGGGAGGCCACCAGGAGTCGTCCCAGGCGGAGGGAGAGGAGCCCAGGATGAGGACCTCCGTCTTGTCCGAGTTCAGTTTCAGGCGGCTGGTCGTCATCCACTCGGCTACCTCTTTCATCCCTTCGTGCAGGTTGGCTCTGGCGGCGGCGGGGTCGTTGGTCAGGGAGAGGATCAGCTGGGTGTCGTCGGCGTAGGAGATTATGCTGAGGTTGTGTTTGCGTACGATGGCCGCGAGGGGGCTCATGTAGACGTTGAAGAGGGTGGGGCTCAGAGATGATCCTTGGGGGACGCCGCAGATGACTTCGGTGGCCTCTGACTTGTACGGTGGTAGGCGGACTCTCTGTGTTCTCCCGTCGAGGAAGGAGGTGATCCACTCCAGCGCCTTGTCCTGGATTCCGACGTTGCTGAGGCGCCGTACTAGGGTGCGGTGGCAGACCGTGTCGAATGCCGCGGAGAGGTCTAGGAGGATGAGGGCCGCTGTTTCTCCATTGTCCATCAGGGCTCGGATGTCGTCGGTGGCGGCGATGAGGGCGGTCTCGGTGCTGTGGTTGGCTCGGAAGCCGGACTGTGAGGGGTCGAGGGATCCGTTCGTCTCGAGGAAAGCGGCCATCTGCTTGTTGACGGTCTTCTCGATGACTTTGGCTGGAAACGGGAGGAGCGAGATGGGGCGGTAATTCTTGAGGTCGGTGGGGTCCGCTGTTGGTTTCTTGAGTAGGGCGCTGAGTTCGGCGTGTTTCCAGCTCTCGGGGAAGATGGTGGTGTCGAGGGATGTGTTGATGATGTCTCGCAGGTGGGGTGCGATGACAGCGTCGGCTTTGTTGAAGACGTGGTGAGGGCAGGGGTCCACACGCTATCCGTCAGCAGCTCATTGGATCCACACTGTTCCAAATCACAGATCCCTTCCACACGCTATCCATCAGCAGCTCATTGGATCCACTCGGTTCTAAAACACAGATCCCTTCCACACGCTATCCGTCAGCAGCTCATTGGATCCACACTGTTCCAAATCACAGATCCCTTCCACACGCTATCCATCAACAGCTCATGGGATCCACACTGTTCTAAATCACAGATCCCTTCCACACGCTATCCATCAACAGGTCATTGGATCCAAACTGTACTAAATCACAGATCCCTTCCACACGCTATCCATCAGCAGCTCATTGGATCCACTCCGTTCTAAATCACAGATCCCTTCCACACGCTATCCGTCAGCAGCTCATTGGATCCACACTGTTCCAAATCACAGATCCCTTCCACACGCTATCCATCAGCAGCTCATTGGATCCACACCGTTCTAAATCACAGATCCCTTCCACACGCTATCCGTCAGCAGCTCATTGGATCCACACTGTTCCAAATCACAGATACCTTCCACACGCTATCCATCAGCAGCTCATAGGATCCACACCGTTCTAAATCACAGATCCCTTCCACATGCTATCCCTCAACAGCTCACTGGATCCACACGGTTCTATATCACAGATCCCTTCCACACGCTATCCATCAGCAGCTCATTCGATCCACACAGTTCTAAATCTCAGATCCCTTCCACACGCTATCCATCAACAGCTCATGGGATCCACACTGTTCTAAATCACAGATCCCTTCCACACGCTATCCATAAACAGCTCATGGGATCCACACCGTTCTAAATCTCAGATCCCTTCCACACGCTATCCGTCAGCAGCTCATTGGATCCACACTGTTCCAAATTACAGATCCCTTCCACACGCTATCCATCAGCAGCTCATTGGATCCACACGGTTCTAAATCACAGATCCCTTCCACACGCTATCAATCAACAGGTCATTGGATCCAAACTGTACTAAATCACAGATCCCTTCCACACACTATCCAACAACAGGTCATTGGATCCAAACTGTACTAAATCACAGATCCCTTCCACACGCTATCCCTCAACAGCTCATTGGATCCACACGGTTCTAAATCACAGATCCCTTCCACACGCTGTCAGCAGCTCATTGGATCCACACTGTTCTAAATCACAGATCCCTTCGACACTCTATCCATCAACAGCTCATAGGATCCACACGGTTCTAAATCACAGATCCCTTCCGCACACCATCCATCAACAGCTCATGGAATCCACACGGTTCTAAATCACAGATACCTTCCACATGCTATCGTGAGCAGCTCATAGAATCTACACTGTTCTAAATCACAGATCCCTTCCACACGCTGTCAGCAGCTCATTGGATCCACACTGTTCTAAATCACAGATCCCTTCGACACGCTATCCATCAACAGCTCATAGGATCCACACGGTTCTAAATCACAGATCCCTTCCACATGCCATCCATCATCAGCTCATTGGATCCACACGGTTCTAAATCACAGATTCCTTCCACACGCTATCAATCATCAGCTCATTAGATCCACACGGTTCTAAATCACAGATCCCTTCCACACGCTATCCAACAGCAGCTCATTGGATCCAAACAATTCTAAACCACAGATCCCTTCCACACGCTATCCATCAGCAGCTCATTGGATCCACACGGTTCTAAATCACAGATCCCTTCCACACGCTATCCTTCAACAGCTCATTGGATCCACATTGTTCTAAATCACAGATCCCTTCCACACGCTATCCATCAACAGCTCATTGGATCCACACTGTTCTAAATCACAGATCCCTTCCACACGCTATCCAACAGCAGCTCATTGGGTCCACACTGTTCTAAATCACAGATCCTTTCCACACGCTATCCATCAACATCTCATTGGATCCACACTATTCTAAATCACAGATCCCTTCCACACGCTATCCATCAGCAGCTCATTGGATCAACATGGTTCTAAATCACAGATCCCTTCTGCACGCTATCCCTCAACAGCTCACTGGATCCACACGGTTCTAAATCACAGATCTCTTTCGCACGCTATCCATCAGCAGCTCATTGGATCCACACTGTTCTAAATCACAGATCCCTTCCACACGCTATCCATCAGCAGCTCATTGGATCCACACGGTTCTAAATCACAGATCTCTTCCACACGCTATCCATCAGCAGCTCATTGGATCCACACTGTTCTAAATCACAGATCCCTTCCACACGCTATCCATCAGCAGCTCATTGGATCCACACTGTTCTAAATCACAGATCCCTTCCACACGCTGTCAACAGCTCATTGGATCCACACTGTTCTAAATCACAGATCCCTTCCACACGCTATCCATCAACAGCTCATGGGATACACACTGTTCTAAATCACAGATCCCTTCCGCACGCTATCCATCAACAGGTCATTGGATCCAAACTGTACTAAATCACAGACCCCTTCCACACGCTATCCATCAACAGGTCATTGGTTCCAAACTGTTCTAAATCACAGATCCCTTTCACATGCTATCCCACAACAGCTCATTGGATCCACACTGTTCTAAATCACAGATCCCTTCCACACGCTATCCATCAACAGCTCATGGGATCCACACTGTTCTCAATCACAGATCCCTTCTACACGCTATCCATCAGCAGCTCATTGGATCCACACTGTTCCAAATCACAGATCCCTTCCAAACGCTATCCGTCAGCAGCTCATTGGATCCACACTGTTCTAAATCACAGATCCCTTCTGCACGCTATCCGTCAACAGCTCATAGGGTCCACACTGTTCTAAATCACAGATCCCTTCCACACGCTATCCGTCAGCAGCTCATTGGATCCACACTGTTCTAAATCACAGATCCCTTCCACACGCTATCTCTCAACAGCTCATGGGATCCACACTGTTCTAAATCAAAGATCCCTTCGGCACGCTATCCATCAACAGCTCATGGGATCCACACTGTTCTAAATCACAGATCCCTTCCACACGCTATCCATCATCAGCTCATTGGATCCACACTGTTCTAAATCACAGATCCCTTCGGCACGCTATCCATCAACAGCTCATGGGATCCACACTGTTCTAAATCACAGATCCCTTCCACACGCTATCCATCATCAGCTCATTGGATCCAAACTGTACTAAATCACAGATCCCTTCCACACACTATGCATCAACAGGTCATTGGATCCAAACTGTTCTAAATCACAGATCCCTTTCACACGCTATCCCTCAACAGCTCATTGGATCCACACTGTTCTAAATCACAGATCCCTTCCACACGCTATCCATCAGCAGCTCATAGGATCCACACTGTTCCAAATCATAGATCCCTTCCACACGCTATCCGTCAGCAGCTGATTGGATCCACACTGTTCCAAATCACAGATCCCTTCCAAACGCTATCCGTCAGCAGCTCATTGGATCCACACTGTTCTAAATCACAGATCCCTTCTGCACGCTATCCGTCAACAGCTCATAGGGTCCACACCGTTCTAAATCACGGATCCCTTCCACACGCTATCCGTCAGCAGCTCATTGGATCCACACTGTTCCAAATCACAGATCCCTTCCAAACGCTATCCGTCAGCAGCTCATTGGATCCACACTGTTCTAAATCACAGATCTCTTCCACACGCTATCCATCAACAGCTCATTGGATCCACACTGTTCTAAACCACAGATCCCTTCCACACGCTATCCATCATCAGCTCATTGGATCCACACTGTTCTAAATCACAGATCTCTTCCACACGCTATCCCTCAACAGCTCATGGGATCCACACTGTTCTAAATCAAAGATCCCTTCGGCACGCTATCCATCAACAGCTCATGGGATCCACACTGTTCTAAACCACAGATCCCTTCCACACGCTATCCATCATCAGCTCATTGGATCCACACTGTTCTAAATCACAGATCTCTTCCACACGCTATCCCTCAACAGCTCATGGGATCCACACTGTTCTAAATCAAAGATCCCTTCGGCACGCTATCCATCAACAGCTCATGGGATCCACACTGTTCTAAACCACAGATCCCTTCCACACGCTATCCATCATCAGCTCATTGGATCCACACTGTTCTAAATCACAGATCCCTTATGCACACTATCCGTCAGCGGCTCTTGTATCATCTCTATTCTAAATTACAGATGCATTTAATGGGATCCTTCACCAGCTCTCAGTGGAAGGCTGGGATCCCCGGGATTGGCTGGTGAACTTCAACTAGATTCTAAATCTGGTCCTTTAATCTGTGTTCTGATCTACAGGCCCCCACAGCACAGGCAGCAATTTCCTACACTGCTAAGTGAGGAAATGGCCAACTTTGCAACTAACTACACTAAAACATTGCTTACTAGTGATCTAAATGACTGGTCTTATGACCCTCAGGGAGGGCCCCAATCGGCAGAACTAACTGAGTTTTTAACAAACCTGAACTTCACTCAGCATGTGAACGCGGCCACGCACAACAAAGGTCACACTCTGGACCAGGTTTGGACAGCACACTGGACAGTATCTGCCCCCACGATCTTACCTTGTATATGGTGAGACCATCATTTATTAAAACTATCAGTCACTATGCCCATTGCCGAAAAGACTCCTACGGTTGCGGGGGCATGATTAGGGCATGGGTCTCTCTGAATAAACAAGAATTTTGGAACACCCTAGCCAACCAACCTGTTACGGTAGCTTCTGACGTAGACCTCTCCGAGGCTAACATTTCAGCTTGGATCACAGGAGCCAGCGACTTGCACGCACCTCTCAAAAAGCTTCAACAGGCTTGCCGCTCTGAGGCACACAAAAGGTTCTCCCCAGAGCTAAAAAAGCTTGAACTCACAGTACGTCAAAAAGAACGCAGGTGGAGATTAAACTACTCCCCTGAAGACAAGCATATCTATTCATATGGTGCAGAAGGAATATAAAAAAGCCATAAGTGCAGCAAAGGCCTCACGTTACTCCTCTAGAATCCTTAGCTCATCTGATGGGTCAAGGGAAATCTTTGCAATCGTCAATGAATTATCTAATACAGACAGAGTCTTACCTCTTCTTACACCTTTCAAGACTTCTGTAATTCTCTCAATCATTTCTTTTTGGATAAAATAAACATCATCAAAGTGGGTATCCCTAAAACAAACCTTAATGAGACCCTTCCAAGCTCATTTATGAACCCTCTTACTTTGGATGCCTTCCCGGCCACCAACAATGAAGTCTTTCTGAATCTTTTGTCCAAAATCAAATCTGGTTCCCCCTTGGACTGCTGTCCGCCCTATATCCTAAAAAACATATTTTCGGCTTTACCAACATTGGCTGTGACCCTGCTTAAAAGAGTCCCTCTCACAGGGCTACGTCCCCAAAGCCTTTAAAGATGCAATTGTGGTCCCCCTTCTAAAAACGTCTGGCATTGATCCCTTGAACTTGTCAAATTATCCTCCTATGTCCTTGCTTCCCTTTCTGGCAAAGGTGCTAGAGGCATATGTGGCAAGCTGTCTCTCCAGTTTTTTGGAAACGCCTGGTTATCTTGAACGTCACCAGGCGGGTTTTCGACCTGCCCATTCTACAGAGTCAGTAGTACTGGCAGTCATTGACGAACTGCATAAGAAAGCGGACGAAGACACCCCTCAGGCCCTGGTATTACTAGACCTTTCGGCCGCGTTTGACACGGTCGACCACAGTATACTGGAAGACTGTGTCAGACAGGCGGGCATCCAGGGTACAGCCTTTCATTGGATCAGCTCCTTTCTTAAAGGACACACTCAGTCAGTACGTCTTGCTACCTTCACAGCCCCTAAGTTAACAACAACATGCGGGGTCCCCCAAGGCTCCTCTCTTTCCCCCCCATCTATTTAATGTATATCTTCTCCCTCTGATTCAGTCTCTGAAGAAAATGAATGTGACAACTTTCAACTATGCAGATGACCTTCAGCTGATTTTTACTTTTGATAATTCGCATAATTCAGTAGTTGAATTTCAGGCCACCATGACCTATATCCGCCAACGGATGGACCAGAACCATCTAAAGCTCAAGCCTAGTAAGACAGAACTACTACTCGCAGGTAAGAGCAAGAATTTCTGGGGACCACAATATTGGCCATCAGAACTTGGCTCCCCACCAGCTCGGTTAAAAGCCTTGGGGTTATTATAGATAATGATCTGTCACTAAGAGCCCAGGTGGGCTCAGTGGTTTCTAAATGCTTTCTTCAGCAACGTGAAATTAGGAAGATTAGTCGCCTGCTCACTCACGCAGCACTAATACAGGTTACGATAGCCTTGGTGATTTCACACCTAGATTACGCTAATTCAATCTTCTTGGGACTGCCACTCTACCTCAGTAAGAGGCTCCAAATCATCCAGAATCCGCTGCCAGACTGATCCATCAACAGCCTAGATGGCTTTCAGCCAGACCCTTACTGAAGAAACTTTATTGGTTCCCAATATCTGAAGGGGTGGAATTCAAAACGGGATGCCTGATTCCTAAATCACTGCATGGCAAGAGTCCTAAATTCATTAACACACTCTTGACGAGGTATATAACTTCACGCCACCTCCGTTCAATGGATCTCCAGCTACTTGCTACTCCCACTTATAAACGGAAACAACAAGGTGGACGACGATTCGCTTTCCTAGCCACCAGATTATGGAATTCACTCCCTTTGGAGATTTGATCTTGCACAGATCTACTTGAATTCAGGAAATTATTGAAAACGTGGTTGTTTACGAGAGCTCATAAATAACTCCTCTCGGTCTTGGTAGGTTCTAAGTAGCGCCATGAAACTCCTGGGTGTAGGTGTGCTTTATAAGCAACTTTTAACATAGCATAACCTGTCTCTCTGCATCTCTTGTAGGTGGCCTTGAATGCAGCGACCTGGTTCTCGATGGGATCAATTTCCCCGGACATGAGATCGGCAGCGCCCTGAGTCCAGATGCGGACCGCTGCCAGCTCGTATGCAATGACCTGCCTCTCTGCCAGTTCTTCAGCTTCAGCAACGAGAACTGCACCGATGAAAGCCAGAGGTACGAGCATCTGCATCTCATCACTGCTGATGACCCTGTATCAAGCGTTCTTTGCGCACTGCAGCCAGAGGCACCTGATAGGTCAGGGAGCCTGTCACTCTTGCCTCAGTACAACCTTGTCAGGGTTGCACGCACCGCCAAAGGAGAGTGGCTGTTGTGCTCACATCCAGTTTTGGGGTGATTGTTTGACGGTGACCCTGGATATCTGGGACAGAGACATTAGCCTTTATTTCTGTTGCCCTGGGAGAGAGACCACAGACGCCCCGCCCCCACCAGCTGACCATCCAATGAACCTCCATATTAGGGTCCTTCCATTGCCCCTTGGCTGTATCTTGTGTGATGGGGCGCTCTTGAGGCATGGATGAGGGCGCATTCCTTTATTAATGTGTTCTTGGCCAGGACATAAAGGGTGTCTCAGAAGAAGGGGGTTCCACACATGAAGGTAAAGGCCACTCATGCTTGGAGCATCTCTGGGGACCAGGGCCCTCGCATCTCCAGGGATAGTACCTGGCCTGTCTGGCTAGCTCAGCTTTAGATTAGGCAATGAAGATGCTACCTGTGCTGTCTGGCTACCACAGCTTTAGATTAGGGTATGAAGATGCTACCTGGCCTGTCTGGCTAGCACAGCTTTAGATTAGGCAATGAAGATGCTACCTGGCCTGTCTGGCTAGCACAGCTTTAGATTAGGGTATGAAGATGCTACCTGGCCTGTCTGGCTACCACAGCTTTAGATTAGGGTATGAAGATGCTACCTGGCCTATCTGGCTAGCACAGCTTTAGATTAGGGTATGAAGATGCTACCTGGCCTGTCTGGCTAGCACAGCTTTAGATTAGGGTATGAAGATGCTACCTGTGCTGTCTGGCTAGCACAGCTTTAGATTAGGGTATGAAGATGCTACCTGTGCTGTCTGGCTAGCACAGCTTTAGATTAGGGTATGAAGATCTACCTGTGCTGTCTGGCTAGCTCAGCTTTAGATTAGGCAATGAAGATGCTACCTGGCCTGTCTGGCTTGCTCAGCTTTAGATTAGGGTATGAAGATGCTACCTGGCCTGTCTGGCTACCACAGCTTTAGATTAGGGTATGAAGATGCTACCTGGCCTATCTGGCTAGCACAGCTTTAGATTAGGGTATGAAGATGCTACCTGGCCTGTCTGGCTAGCACAGCATTAGATTAGGGTATGAAGATGCTACCTGTGCTGTCTGGCTAGCACAGCTTTAGATTAGGGTATGAAGATGCTACCTATGCTGTCTGGCTAGCACAGCTTTAGATTAGGGTATGAAGATCTACCTGTGCTGTCTGGCTAGCACAGCTTTAGATTAGGGTATGAAGATGCTACCTGTGCTGTCTGGCTAGCACAGCTTTAGATTAGGCAATGAAGATGCTACCTGGCCTGTCTGGCTAGCTCAGCTTTAGATTAGGGTATGAAGATGCTACCTGTGCTGTCTGGCTAGCACAGCTTTAGATTAGGCAATGAAGATGCTACCTGGCCTGTCTGGCTAGCACAGTTTTAGATTAGGCAATGAAGATGCTACCTGGCCTGTCTGGCTAGCTCAGCTTTAGATTAGGGTATGAAGATGCTACCTGTGCTGTCTGGCTAGCACAGCTTTAGATTAGGCAATGAAGATGCTACCTGGCCTGTCTGGCTAGCACAGCTTTAGATTAGGCAATGAAGATGCTACCTGGCCTGTCTGGCTAGCACAGCTTTAGATAAGGGTATGAACATGCTACCTGGCCTGTCTGGCTAGCACAGATTTAGATTAGGGTATGAAGATGCTACCTGTGCTGTCTGGCTAGCACAGCTTTAGATTAGGGTATGAAGATGCTACCTGTGCTGTCTGGCTAGCACAGCTTTATATTAGGCACTGAAGATGCTACCTGGCCTGTCTGGCTAGCACAGCTTTAGATTAGGGTATGAAGATGCTACCTGGCCTGTCTGGCTAGCTCAGCTTTAGATTAGGCAATGAAGATGCTACCTGGCCTGTCTGGCTAGCACAGCTTTAGATTAGGGTATGAAGATGCTACCTGTGCTGTCTGGCTAGCACAGCTTTAGATTAGGCACTGAAGATGCTACCTGGCCTGTCTGGCTAGCTCAGCTTTAGATTAGGCAATGAAGATGCTACCTGGCCTTTCTGGCTAGCTCAGCCTTAGATTAGCCAATGAAGATGCTACCTGGCCTGTCTGGCTAGCACAGCTTTAGATTAGGCAATGAAGATGCTACCTGGCCTGTCTGGCTAGCACAGCTTTAGATTAGGCAATGAAGATGCTACCTGGCCTGTCTGGCTAGCTCAGCTTTAGATTAGGCAATGAAGATGCTACCTGGCCTGTCTGGCTAGCTCAGCTTTAGATTAGGCAATGAAGATGCAACCTGGCCTGTCTGACTAGCTCAGCTTTAGATTAGGCAATGAAGATGCTACCTGGCCTGTCTGGCTAGCTCAGCTTTAGATTAGGCAATGAAGATGCTACCTGGCCTGTCTGGCTAGCTCAGCTTTAGATTAGGCAATGAAGATGCTACCTGGCCTGTCTGGCTAGCACAGCTTTAGATTAGGCAATGAAGATGCTACCTGGCCTGTCTGGCTAGCACAGCTTTAGATAAGGGTATGAACATGCTACCTGGCCTGTCTGGCTAGCACAGATTTAGATTAGGGTATGAAGATGCTACCTGTGCTGTCTGGCTAGCACAGCTTTAGATTAGGGTATGAAGATGCTACCTGTGCTGTCTGGCTAGCACAGCTTTATATTAGGCACTGAAGATGCTACCTGGCCTGTCTGGCTAGCACAGCTTTAGATTAGGGTATGAAGATGCTACCTGGCCTGTCTGGCTAGCTCAGCTTTAGATTAGGCAATGAAGATGCTACCTGGCCTGTCTGGCTAGCACAGCTTTAGATTAGGGTATGAAGATGCTACCTGTGCTGTCTGGCTAGCACAGCTTTAGATTAGGCACTGAAGATGCTACCTGGCCTGTCTGGCTAGCTCAGCTTTAGATTAGGCAATGAAGATGCTACCTGGCCTTTCTGGCTAGCTCAGCCTTAGATTAGGCAATGAAGATGCTACCTGGCCTGTCTGGCTAGCACAGCTTTAGATTAGGCAATGAAGATGCTACCTGGCCTGTCTGGCTAGCACAGCTTTAGATTAGGCAATGAAGATGCTACCTGGCCTGTCTGGCTAGCTCAGCTTTAGATTAGGCAATGAAGATGCTACCTGGCCTGTCTGGCTAGCTCAGCTTTAGATTAGGCAATGAAGATGCAACCTGGCCTGTCTGACTAGCTCAGCTTTAGATTAGGCAATGAAGATGCTACCTGGCCTGTCTGGCTAGCTCAGCTTTAGATTAGGCAATGAAGATGCTACCTGGCCTGTCTGGCTAGCTCAGCTTTAGATTAGGCAATGAAGATGCTACCTGGCCTGTCTGGCTAGCTCAGCCTTTGATTGGGCAATTACTATGTTGGCTGTACTGGTGGCTAACACAGCTTTTGATTGGGTCGAGGAAGATATTGACTGTGGTGGTTGGATGGGATGACCTTTGATTGACTTCTGGCACTCAGCACCCAGTAGCTCACTTTCACTTACTGTACAATAACAGCAGAAGCGGTTGAGGGACCACGTGGGAGGTCTTTGTTTTGCTTTCACTTCTATCCTACACACAGTTGGAAAAGGCCTGGACTTGGGGGGAGTTCTGCTGCTGTGACCTCCTCAGAAGGGGAAGCCCTGAGCAGCCAGGGAAGACAGACACCCTCCTTAGCTGGAGAACAAGCACAAGGCCGATTGTGCACTCACCATCTTAAAATGTTTTGGCAGAGGCTGCCCTCCGAGAGGCCTCGGAGGACTGGCGCCTTACCAGAAGCCCGTGGCTACCAGGTTTTAAATGGCCAAACTGCAGCAGGAAAGGGAAGGACCCCCACTCCCAGGAAATGAGGGGCCAAAAGGAGCTGAAGTCACACAAAAACCCATGGGCCAATCATGAGTGTGCGATAACACTGCCGAGGAAAGGGGGCAATGGGGTTTATAAGAGATGATGCCCTTACGGCCTGCGCATGACTAGAAGCGGGGCAGCGCGCTACAGAACTGACACCCACCCACACTAAGGGAAAAATCAGTGCTGCAGTCCAGAAGAAGGAGGCACCAGTGAAGGCAGCAGTAGGCCAAGAAGCTAATGCTGAAAAAAGGGCAAACCCCGGCATGTCGGGTTAGCAGATGCAGGCTACTTCGCCGGGATGACGTATGGCAGGGTAAGTCCCCCCCAAGCATGGTGGGGTGGCGCATGCAGGCTACTTACCCGAGGATGACTTATGGCAGGGTAAGTCACCCCTGAGCATGGCGGGGTGGCGCATGAAGGCTACTTACCTGGGGAGGACTTATGGCAGGGTAAGTCACACCCTGGCATGGCGGGTGGCAGATGCAGGCTACTTACATGGGGATTACTTAAGGCAGGATAAGTCACACCCCGGCATGGTGGGGTGGCGGATTCAGGCTACTTACCTGGGGACGAAGTATGGAAGGGTAAGTCATACCCCAGCAAGGCGGGATGGTGGATGGAGGCTACTTACCTGGGGATGACTTAAGGCAGGGCAAGTCACACCCCGGCATGGAGAGGTGGTGGATGAAGGCTACTTACCTGGGGATGATGTCTGGCAGGGTAAGTCACACCCCGGCATGGCGGGGTGGCAGATGAAGGTTACTTACCCGGGGATGACTTAAGGCAGGAAAAGTCACACCCCGGCATGGCGGGGAGGTGGTTGCATGCTACTTACGTGGGGATGACGTATGGCAGGGTAAGTCACACCCTGCCATGGCGGGTCGGCGGATTCAGGCTACTTACCTGGGGATGACCTATGGCAGGGTAAGTCATACTCCGACATGGCGGGGTGACCGTTGCAGGATACTTACCTGGGGATGACGTCTGGCAGGGTAAGTCACACCCCGGCATGGCGGGGTGGTGGATGGAGGCTACTTAACTGGGGATGACTTAAGGCAGGATAAGTCATACCCCAGCATGGAGAGGTGGTGGATGAAGGCAACTTACCTGGGGATAACATAAGGCAGGATAAGTCACACCCTGGCATGGAGAGGTGGTGGATGGAGGCTACTTACGTGGGATGACTTAAGGCAGGATTAGTCACACTGTTGCATGGCGGGGTGGTGTTTGCAGGCTACTTACCTGGAGATGACATATGGCAGGGTAAGTCACACCCAGGCATGGTGGGGTGGCGGATGCAGGCTACTTACCTGGGGATGACATTTGGCAGGGTAAGTTTCACCCAGGCATGGCGTGGTGGTGGTTGGAGGCTACTTACCTGGGGATGAAATCTGGCAGGGTAAGTCACACTCCGGCATGGCGGGGTGGCGGATGAAGTCTACTTACCTGGTGATGACTTAAGGCAAGATATGTCACACCCCGGCATGGCGGGGTGGCAGATGAAGGCTACTTACCTGGGGATGACTTAAGGCAAGATAAGTCACACCCCGGCATGGCGGGGTGGCGGATGAAGTCTACTTACCTGGTGATGACTTAAGGCAAGATATGTCACACCCCGGCATGGCGGGGTGGCAGATGAAGGCTACTTACCTGGGGATGACTTAAGGCAAGATAAGTCACACCCTGGCATGGCGGGTGGTGTTTGCAGACTACTTACTTGGGGATGATGTATGGCAGGGTAAGTCACACCCAGGCATGGCGGGGTGGCGGATGCAGGCTACTTACGTAGGGATGACTTAAGGCAGGATAAATCACACCCTGGCATGGCGGGGTGGCGGATAAAGGCTACTTACCTGGGGATGACTTAAGGCAGGATAAGTCACACCCAGGCATGGAGAGGTGGTGGATGGAGGCTACTTACGTGGGATGACTTAAGGCAGGATAAGTCATACTCCTGCATGGCGGGGTGGTGTTTGCAGGCTACTTACCTGGAGATGACATATGGCAGGGTAAGTCACACCCAGGCATGGCGTGGTGGTGGTTGCAGGCTACTTACCTGGGGATGACGCCTGGCAGGGTAAGTCACACCCCGGCATGGCGGGGTGGTGGATGGAGGCTACTTACCTGGGGATGACTTAAGGCAGGATAAGTCACACCCCGGCATGGCTGGGTGGCGGATGAAGTCTACTTACCTTGGGATGACTTAAGGCAAGATATGTCACACCCCGGCATGGCGGGGTGGCGGATGAAGGCTACTTACCTGGTGATGACTTAAGGCAAGATATGTCACACCCCGGCATGGCGGGGTGGCGGATGAAGGCTACTTACCTGGGGATGACTTAAGGCAAGATATGTCACACCCCGGCATGGCGGGGTGGTGGTTGCAGGCTACTTACCTGGGGATGACGTCTGGCAGGGTAAGTTACACCCCGGCATGGCGGGGTGGTGGATGAAGGCTACTTACCTGGGGATGACTTAAGGAAGGATAAGTCATACCCCGGCATGGAGAGGTGGTGGATGAAGGATACTTACCTGGGGATGACGTATGGCAGGGTAAGTCACACCCTAGCATGGCGTAGTGGCAGATGCCGGCTACTTACGTGGGGATGACTTAAGGCAGGATAAGTCACACCCCGGCATGGCGGGGTAGCGGATAAAGGCAACTTACCTGGGGATGACTTAAGGCAGGATAAGTCACACCCAGGCATGGCGGGGTGGTGGATGGAGGCTACTTACGTGGGATGACTTAAGGCAGGATAAGTCACACTCCTGCATGGCGGGGTGGTGTTTGCAGGCTACTTACCTGGAGATGACATATGGCAGGGTAAGTCACACCCTGGCATGGCGGGGTGGCGGATTCAGGCTACTTACCTGGGGACGAAGTATGGAAGGGTAAGTCATACCCCAGCATGGCGGGATGGTGGATGGAGGCTACTTACCTGGGGATGACTTAAGGCAGGGCAAGTCACACCCCGGCATGGAGAGGTGGTGGATGAAGGCTACTTACCTGGGGATGATGTCTGGCAGGGTAAGTCACACCCCGGCATGGCGGGGTGGCAGATGAAGGTTACTTACCCGGGGATGACTTAAGGCAGGAAAAGTCACACCCCGGCATGGCGGGGAGGTGGTTGCATGCTACTTACGTGGGGATGACGTATGGCAGGGTAAGTCACACCCTGCCATGGCGGGTCGGCGGATTCAGGCTACTTACCTGGGGATGACCTATGGCAGGGTAAGTCATACTCCGACATGGCGGGGTGACCGTTGCAGGATACTTACCTGGGGATGACGTCTGGCAGGGTAAGTCACACCCCGGCATGGCGGGGTGGTGGATGGAGGCTACTTAACTGGGGATGACTTAAGGCAGGATAAGTCATACCCCGGCATGGAGAGGTGGTGGATGAAGGCAACTTACCTGGGGATGACATAAGGCAGGATAAGTCACACCCTGGCATGGAGAGGTGGTGGATGGAGGCTACTTACGTGGGATGACTTAAGGCAGGATAAGTCACACTGTTGCATGGCGGGGTGGTGTTTGCAGGCTACTTACCTGGAGATGACATATGGCAGGGTAAGTCACACCCAGGCATGGTGGGGTGGCGGATGCAGGCTACTTACCTGGGGATGACATTTGGCAGGGTAAGTTTCACCCAGGCATGGCGTGGTGGTGGTTGGAGGCTACTTACCTGGGGATGAAATCTGGCAGGGTAAGTCACACTCCGGCATGGCGGGGTGGTGGATAAAGTCTACTTACCTGGTGATGACTTAAGGCAAGATATGTCACACCCCGGCATGGCGGGGTGGCAGATGAAGGCTACTTACCTGGGGATGACTTAAGGCAAGATAAGTCACACCCCGGCATGGCGGGGTGGCGGATGAAGTCTACTTACCTGGTGATGACTTAAGGCAAGATATGTCACACCCCGGCATGGCGGGGTGGCAGATGAAGGCTACTTACCTGGGGATGACTTAAGGCAAGATAAGTCACACCCTGGCATGGCGGGTGGTGTTTGCAGACTACTTACTTGGGGATGATGTATGGCAGGGTAAGTCACACCCAGGCATGGCGGGGTGGCGGATGCAGGCTACTTACGTAGGGATGACTTAAGGCAGGATAAGTCACACCCTGGCATGGCGGGGTGGCGGATAAAGGCTACTTACCTGGGGATGACTTAAGGCAGGATAAGTCACACCCAGGCATGGAGAGGTGGTGGATGGAGGCTACTTACGTGGGATGACTTAAGGCAGGATAAGTCACACTCCTGCATGGCGGGGTGGTGTTTGCAGGCTACTTACCTGGAGATGACATATGGCAGGGTAAGTCACACCCAGGCATGGCGTCGTGGTGGTTGCAGGCTACTTACCTGGGGATGACGCCTGGCAGGGTAAGTCACACCCCGGCATGGCGGGGTGGTGGATGGAGGCTACTTACCTGGGGATGACTTAAGGCAGGATAAGTCACACCCCGGCATGGCGGGGTGGCGGATGAAGTCTACTTACCTTGGGATGACTTAAGGCAAGATATGTCACACCCCGGCATGGCGGGGTGGCGGATGAAGGCTACTTACCTGGTGATGACTTAAGGCAAGATATGTCACACCCCGGCATGGCGGGGTTGCGGATGAAGGCTACTTACCTGGGGATGACTTAAGGCAAGATATGTCACACCCCGGCATGGCGGGGTGGTGGTTGCAGGCTACTTACCTGGGGATGACGTCTGGCAGGGTAAGTTACACCCCGGCATGGCGGGGTGGTGGATGGAGGCTACTTACCTGGGGATGACTTAAGGCAGGATAAGTCACACCCAGGCATGGCGGTGTGGCGGATGCAGGCTACTTACCTGGGGATGACTTAAGGCAGGATAAGTCACACCCCGGCATGGCGGGGTGGCAGATGAAGGCTACTTACCTGGGGATGACTTAAGGCAGGATAAGTCACACCCCGGCATGGCGGGGTGGCAGATGAAGGCTACTTACCTGGGGATGACGTATGGCAGGGTAAGTCACACCCTGGCATGGTGGGGTGGTGGATGGAGGCTACTTACGTGGGGATGACTTAAGGCAGGATAAGTCATACCCCGGCATGGCGGGGTGGTGGATGGAGGCTATATACCTGGGGATGACGTATGGCAGGGTACGTCGGCCAACAGGGGCAGTATGCCGGGCAAGAAACTTGCAGCCCAGACCTGCCAGACGGGCGGGCACAAATGGACAGACAAGGTAGCGAGTGGGGCCTAACATCAGTGAGAGGTTACCCCCAGCTGAAAGGGGATCATTCCAACACAGAAACTTGATTTACGTCCCAAATTGACACGTATGATTTATGGCATAGTAACGATTGGAGTGTGACATGATTTATGACATGAGTATGATCAGCCGTGATTGATTTATGACAGGGCGTGATTAACGACCCTGTCAAAGTGATTTATGCCCTTAGGGTGTCGGTCACATGCCTAACATACAGGATAATAAAAGCTGCAGCCAAAAATTCCAAGCACACCCATGCATCATGTGTCAGTAATGACGTCCATCATTACATGGGGGGTTTGGAGGGGGCCATGGGTGGGGTGAAGGAAGCCAGCAGCGAAGTCTTTGGGGTAAGAAAGGCGCGAGCGGACTGCGGCTGCACGTATCGGACCCTTCCAAGTGAGTCCTTGCCAGCGCGTGTCCATGTGGAGTTCACAAGTCCAAGGGACATCAAACCTCGGGGTACAGCAGCCATGAGGGACCGTCCGAAGCAGATACAGTCTCACTTTATGAGGGAGGTACTAGGAAAATGACACCAAAGAGATTTACAACATAATGTTCTCCTGCAGGGCCCTGGAGTCCACTGCGAGAGGGAAGTGAAGTTGAAATATAAGCAAGTGGTCGGACAGATTTAAACTAGATTTAACAAGAGGACTAGTTACTTGTAGGTCCTTGGGGAGGTGTGGATCTTGTTTATCTCGACCCCTGCATTTTCTATTATTTACAGAGACCTGGTTTACTGATTTATAATGGCCTGTCCTGGCTACATTTGTTCGACGGGTTTCAAAATATTGTTTGTCACAGACGGATGGGTAGAGGGGGGGTGTTGCCATTTATATCAGGGTATAGCAAGAATGTAATAAGCCTTTGTGCAAGCAAAGAAACTGTCCCCTTTGGCTGCTGTTGGGGTGGAGAAATACAGCAATTTCTAGGGTTCAGTGGCGCCGCTGCTACTGCACCTTATGCACTAAGGGTGACTATGCCCCTTATTGTTGTATGGTAAAAATATCAGATCTCAGAGTTGAATCAATGTGGTCTTAATGCATTTCTTTAACCTCAGCCAAAACCTGTACTTAGTTTGCACTGTGTTGGATGCCTCTGACTGGAAAACACAAGTGTCCAGTTGTAATCAGAGAGTAGTAGAGGTCGGTAATTGTAATTTACGCATTTGTGACAACTACCCCACAAAAGGGATCTTTCGTGGTTGGAAAATGCCAGTCACTCCTTTCCGTGGTACTGGCTGGAGGTGGGAATATACTTTTGTATAGACATGGCTTAGTGCGAACCCTGGCAGAGTTTATATGGTGAGCCCAGGCCCTTTCAGGCACACACTGGAGCACCCCCATCAGGGTGAGCTTACCCGCAGAACTACCTGAACAAAGAGGAACAAAGGCACAACGAGGAGGGACACATACTGCGGGAGTGGGGGAGGAGGGTGACTCACCTGGACCAGCCCTGGCTGCTGAAAGGACTTCAGTCCCCAGTGCGCTGTAGCGACTGTAGAACAATATCAGACACGTTGCAGCTCTGGATCAATGGCTTCCTCGGAGCCGCCTTCTTACATAGACGTGACGTGTGCCCGCCTGCCTTTGTCTGGACTTGAGTGCTGTCTGAGACTGCGGAGACATGCATTTTATATGTTTTCCATAGGCTGCCTCTTATACAGCAGCAGAAAACCTCTGTTTCAACCAGCAGCATGAAAAGAAGTGGACGTAGGTTCTGAGCCCCCAGACACCCTCTATTCTGCCACTGTCCCACTCCTGTCATTCACACAGATCACCCCATCTTTATGGGACTACAAGCGCCACTATCAGCGAGCCAAATGTGGGACAAAGATAGCCATGATTTGATGAGGACCTGAGATGCAGTGTCTCGGTCTTACGCAGTTTTTCCATGTGACGGCTCAGACATTCTCTGACAGATCGTAGGTACCCCTGTGTTTTACAGCTCACCAGTACCCCCACAGACTAACAGTGTGCAGCCCTGCGGGATACAGCTTATGTCTGGCTCTGTAGTGTGCATGTGTTATCACACTGTAGGCAGTCCAGTACCGGGCGTATCCTGCATTGCTTTAAAACCTGAACATTAATAAATAATTAGACACAACCTATTGTACCTGAGCATCTACACAACGAATCCATTTAGCCCTTAACTGCATTTCAGCGCTGTGACCTGCGAGAGGCTCTAGAGAAGGACAAGAGTGATGAACAGATGCCCAATAAATTGCACAAGGAGACAGAAGCATGCCAGAGTCAAACATGTGTGCACCAGATTTCAGAAGGATTTAATCTGCGCATACCCACTGTGTGCTCGTTGATTTATAGATGGTGCGAACAGAAGACGAGCAATTGGTTCCTCACTCTCTCTGACATGTTAGGAGTTACCAATCCCCAACAGGCTGCTTCCCCAACTCTGGCTTGCAGCAGACTGTGACTTGGAGCACACACGCAGTTGAGAAGCAGAAACATAAAATGGTAGTTTTACCATTCTAAGGTTCTGCTTCTTGCAAAGACCACTGTTTTTCAATATTACATCATTTGTCTGGTCAGACCATTCCATGGTTCAACTAACAAAAAAGTACAAGATGCTGCAATAGTAAAAGTTGACCTAAGTCGATTGTAGCAAGTACATTGGCTAGAGCTATATGTCCAGGGGGCTGCAAGGAAGGTTGAGGGTCAGTGAAGGGTAGAGGCCGCTTTTAGAGCCGAAACTCTATTACTTCAAACACCTGCCAGTGATATCTCCCCAGGCACTTTTAAGCCTTAATCCATGCAGTTCAAGAACAACTAGTATCAGTGGTGGCTCCTTCATAAGGGCGTGGGGGTATCACCCCATTGCTTTCCCTCAGTGCGAGAAGCAGAAACATATGATGGTAAAACTACCATTTTGTGTTTCTGCTTCTCGCAATGCGAGAAAGCCGAAGTGCCTGGTTGTGGGAGGGCAGTGGGCGGCCTGCTCGAGGGCAGGGGGGGTATGGTTTGCCCACTGTTGTGGGCCCTCACTGCTTTGGTTGGCCGGGGGCACTTTCCTTTTTCTCTATGTTGCGTTGTGATTGGTGGAGGGGAGGCTGCCTGTGGGTGGCTTTCACTGTTAACATTCACTATTTCCAGGTTCGATTTTAAGTCCACTATTTACAGGTTAATTTTTAACACCCAATGTTTACAGGCTTGATTTTGATACCGACTCGGTTCATTGTTAATATCCATTATTTCCCATTTCGATTTTAAAACCCACTTTTACATTTTGATTTTAAAACACACTATTTACAGGTTCACTTTTAACATCATTTTTTGTCCCAATTTACAGGATCACTTTTAACACCCTCTTTACAGGTACCTTTTTACAGCTCCTATTTACAGATTCTCTTTCAACACCCACTATTTACAGACTCACTTTTAACACCTACTAGTTACAGGATCACTTTTAGCACCCACTATTTACAGGTTCCTTTTCAATACCTCCTATTTACAGGCTCACTTTTAACACCCGCTATTTACAGGCTCACTTTTCACACCCACTAGTTACAGGATCACTTTAACACCCACTAGTTACAGGATAATTTTTTACACCCACTAGTTACAGGATCACTTTTAGCACCCACTATTTACAGGTCGCCTTTTAATACCCCCTATTTACAGGGATGCTTTTAAGCCCCTATTTACAAGTTCCCTTTCTATACCTCCTATTTACAGGCTCACTTTTAACACCCACAATTTACAAGCTAACGTTTAGTACCCCCTAGTTACAGATTCACGTTTAACACCCACTATTTACAGGTACACTTTAACAGCCCCTATTTTCAGATTCTCTTTTAACACCTACTATTTACAGGCTCACTTTTAACCCCCACTAGTTACAGGATCACTTTTAACAGCCACTAGCTTCAGGTTCACTTTTAACACCTACTTGTTACAGGTTCACTTTTAACAGCCACTAGTTACAGGATCACTTTTAACACCTACTAATTACAGGCTCACTTATAACAACCACTAGTTACAGGATCAGTTTTAACACCTACTAGTTACAGGCTTACTTTTAACACCTACTAGTTACAGGATCACTTTAAACACCCATTAGATAAAATTACAGCTCCAATTAACAGGTTCACTTTTAACACCCCTATGTACAGGTACACCTTTACAGCTTATATTTACAGATTCTCTATAAACATCCACTATTTTCAGGCTCACCTTTAACATCCACTAGTTACACAATCACTTTTAACACCCCTATTTACAGGTACACTTTTGCAGCCCCCATTTACAAGTTCATTTTTAACACCCATAATTACAGGCTCACTTTGTTACACCCACTAGTTAGAAGATAACTTTTAACACCCACTAGTTACAGGCTGACTTTTAACACTCACTAGTTACAGGCTGACTTTTAACACCCACTAGTTACAGGCTCTCTTTTAGCACCCACTAATTACAGGCTCTCTTTTAACAGCGACTAGTTACAGGCTCTCTTTTAACACCCACTAGTTACAGGATCACTTTTAGCACCCACTATTTACAGGTTTCCTTTTATTACCCCCATTTACAGGGATGCTTTTAAGCCCCTTTTTATAGACTCTCCTTTAACACCCACAATTTACAGGCTAATGTTTAACACCCCCTAGTTACAGGCTCCCGTTTAACACCCACTATTTCAGGTACCTATTTTCAGATTCTCTTTTAACACAATTTACAGGTTCACTTAAAACACCCACTAGTTACAGGATCACGTTTAACAGCCACTAGTTACAGAATCACCTTTAACAGCTATAAGTTACAAGCTCACTTTTAACAGCCAATAGTTACAGAATCACTTTTAACACCTACTAGTTACAGGCTCACTTTTAAGAGCCACTAGTTACAGGATAACTTTTAACACCTACTAGTTACAGGATCACTTTTAACATCCACTCGGTAAAATTACAGGACCTATTTACAGGTTCACTTTGAACACCCCATGTACAGGTACACGTTAACAGTTTCTGTTTACAGATTCTCTTTAAACATCCACTATTTACAAGCTCACCTTTAACATCCACTAGTTACACGATCACTTTTAAAACCTCTATTTACAGGTACACTTTTTGCAGCCCCCATTTACAAGTTCACTTTTAGCACCCGTATTTACAGGCGCACTTTGTAACACTCATTAGTTAGAGCTAACCTTTCACAAACACGATGTACAGGCTAACTTTTAACACCCACTAGTTACAGGATCACATTGAACACCCACTAGTTACAGGCTGACTTTTAACTCCCACTAGTTACAGATTCACTTTTAACACCCCCTACTTACAGGCTCACTTTTAACACCCACTAGTTACAGGATCACTTTAACACCCACTAGTTACAGGATGATTTTTAACACCCACCAGTTACAGGATCACTTTTAGCACCCACTATTTACAGGTTCCCTTTTAATACCCCATTTTTCAATGTTGCTTTTAAGCCACTATTAAAGGATTCTCTTTTAACACCCACAATTTACAGGTTAACGTTTAACACCCCCTAGTTACAGGCTCATGTTTAACACCCACTATTTACAGGTACACTTTAACAGCCCCTATTTTCAGATTCTTTTTTAACACCTACTATTTACAGGCTCACTTTTAACACCCACTAGATACAGGCTCACTTTTAACAGTCACTATTTACAGGATCACTTTTAACACCAACTAGTTACAGGCTCACTTTTAACACCTTCTAATTACGGGATCACTTTTAACACCCACTAGCTAAAATTACAGGCCTATTTACAGGTACACTTTTACAGCTTCTATTTACAGATTCTCTTTAAACATCCAGTATTTACAGGCTCACCGTTAACACCCACTAGTTACACTATCACTTTTAATACCCCTATGTACAGGAACACTTTTGCAGCCCCAAGTTCACTTTTAACACTCGTATTTACAGGCTCACTTTATAACATCCACTAGTTACAGGCTCTCTTTTAACACCCACTACTCACAGGCTTTTTTTAACGCCCACTAGTTACAGGCTCTCTTTTAACACCCACTAGTTACAGGTGGACTTTTAACACCCACTAGTTACAGGCTCTCTTTTAAGTCCCACTAGCTACAGGCTCTCTTTTAACATCCACTAGTTACAGGCTCATTTTAACACCCACTGGTTACAGGCTCACTTTTACCACCCGCTAGTTACAGACTCACTTTAAACACCCACTAGTTACAGGTTCCCTTTTAGTACCCCCTATTTACAGGTTCAGTTTTAACACCCCTATTTACAGGCTCACTTTTAACACCCACTAGCTACAGGCTCACATTTAACACCCAACAGTTACAGGGTCACTTTTAACACCCACTAGTTACAGGTTCACTTTTAACAACCCTATGTACAGGTTCACCTGTAACACCCCGTATTTATAGGTTCTCTTTTAATACCCACTACTTACAGGCTCACTTTGTAACACCCACTAGTTACAGGCTCTCTTTTAACACCTACTAGTTACAGGTTCTCTTTTAACACCCACTAGTAACAGACTCTCTTTTCACATCCACTAGTTACAGGCTGACTTTTAACACCCACTATTTACAACCTCTCTTCTAACACCATCTAGTTACAGGCTCTCTTTTAACACCCACTAGTTACAGGCTCTCTTTTAACACCCACTAGTTACAGGCTCTCTTAACACCCACTAGTTACAGGCTGACATTTAACACCCACTAGTTAAGGCTCTCTTTTAACACTCACTAGTAACAGGTTCACTTTTAACACCCACTGTTTACAGGTTCACTTTTAACACCCACTTTTTACAGGTTCACTTTTAAAACCCACTAGTTACAGGCTCTCTTTTAACACCCACTAGTTACAGGCTGACTTTTAACACCCAGTAGTTACAGGCTCTCTTTTAACACCCGCTACTTACAGGCTCTCTTTTAACACCCACTATGTACAGGTTCACTTTTAACACCCACTATTTACAGGTTCACTTTTAACACCTCCTAGTTACAGGTACACTTTTACAGTCCCTATTTACAGATTTTCTTTTAACACCCCCTAGTTACAGGCTCTCTTGTAACACCCACTAGTTACAGGCTCTCTCATAACACCCACTAGTTACAGGTGGACTTTTAACACCCACTAGTTACAGGCTCTCTTTTAAGTCCCACTAGCTACAGGCTCTCTTTTAACATCCACTAGTTACAGGCTCATTTTTACCACCCGCTAGTTACAGACTCACTTTTAACACCCACTAGTTACAGGTTCCCTTTTAGTACCCCCTATTTACAGGTTCAGTTTTAACACCCCTATTTACAGGCTCACTTTTAACACCCACTAGCTACAGGCTCACATTTAACACCCACCAGTTACAGGCTCACTTTTAACACCCACTAGTTACAGGTTCACTTTTAACAACCCTATGTACAGGTTCACCTGTAACACCCCGTATTTATAGGTTCTCTTTTAATACCCACTATTTACAGGCTCACTTTGTAACACCCACTAGTTACAGGCTCTCATTTAACACCTACTAGTTACAGGTTCTCTTTTAACATCCACTAGTAACAGGCTCTCTTTTAACATCCACTAGTTACAGGCTGACTTTTAACACCCACTATTTACAACTTCTCTTTTAACACCATCTAGTTACAGGCTTTCTTTTAACACCCACTAGTTACAGGCTCTCTTAACACCCACTAGTTACAGGCTGACATTTAACACCCACTAGTTACAGGCTCTCTTTTAACACTCACTAGTAACAGGTTCACTTTTAACACCCACTGGTTACAGGCTCTCTTTTAACACCCACTATGTACAGGTTCACTTTTAACACCCACTATTTACAGGTTCACTTTTAACACCTCCTAGTTACAGGTACACTTTTACAGTCCCTATTTACAGATTTTCTTTTAACACCCCCTAGTTACAGGCTCTCTTGTAACACCCACTAGTTACAGGCTCTCTTAACACCCACTAGTTACAGGCTTTCTTTTAACACCCACTAGTTGCAGGCTGACCTTTCACACCCACTAGTTACAGGCTCTCTTTTAACAACCACTATTTACAGGTTCACTTTTAACACCCACTATTTACAGGTTCACCTTTAACACCCCATAGTTACAGGTACACTTTTACGGTCCCTATTTGCAGATTTTCATTTAACACCCCTTAGTTACAGGCTCCCTTTTAACACCCACTAGTTACAGGCTCTCTTTTAACGCCCACTAGTTACTGGCTCTCTTTTAACACCCACTAGTTACAGGTGGACTTTTAACACCCACTAGTTACAGGCTCTCTTTTAAGACCCACTAGCTACAGGCTCCCTTTTAACATCCACTAGTTACAGACTGACCTTTTAACACCCCCTAGTTACAGGTACACTTTTACAGTCCCTATTTACAGATTTTATTTTAGCACCCCCTAGTTACAGGCTCTCTTTTAACACCCACTAGTTACAGGCTGACTGTTGGACTTGGCCCTTCTGACAGGTTCACCCCAAACGTTTTGCTTTGTGTGGTGGCCCAGTGCTAGTGATTTGTGGCTTCTGCGCACTTTCACTGTGTCCCAGTGGAAAGTGCGTGCGCACTCTGAGTGCGTGTAGTGAGGTTGGCCTGCCCTCCCGTAGGAATGCATGGGGAATGTATGTGTCCATGTTAGTTCCTGATGCATGGGGAGTGCAGGTGCGAGTTTGGTATGTGCGGACCCGTGTGATTAAATGCTGCGCAATGATGTATGTGGCGTGATTGTGTCTAGTGTGGAAGTGCCACTTCTAGAAGTTGGCATGTTTGTGTAATTTGTGTCTGGCGTGTGTTTGGCTGGAGCTGGCTGGTGAGCCTGGCTCCAGGAGTCAGGATGGGTCTGCCCCTGTGGTGAGTGTTGAGATTAGCATGCTGATGTGAGGGAGGGGTGCACCTGGGACCTGAATAGGGCTGGGCTTTCCCCACACAATGCTGGCTCCGCCCCCTGTGGTGCGACTGATGTCCCTAGCCTGGCCAGTGAATAGTGAGAGGGGCTGAGCACATCAAGGGTGCTCCAAAACCAGCTGCAACTGGTTTCTCCCCCACCCTGCCCACAGACAAAGGATTTACTGTATAAAAAGGGGCTGTGTCCCCTGGCAAAATGTTCTCTTCCTGGATTCTTTCTTGAGGGGGGGGGGCTGCTGCTGCTGGGCTCCAGGAGGACCGCCACTGGGACTACCTTCCTCCCTGGATGGTCCTGTGAGCTGGATCCTGGGCCCAGCCTTTGCCCCCTGCCTGCCTAAGACTCTTGCTGGACTTTGGGGCATTCTGGCGCTGGGGAGCGCTTTGCCCCTATTTCTTGGTTCCTGCAGCACCTAGGAGCGCTGGAATTGTCCCCCCAGGAGCGCTAATTTAATGGCCACTTGCCCCTGGTTGATCTAGGGGAGAGCAGGGCCCACCCTGCGTCTGGTGCCGTTTAGGCGAGCAGGAGCCCACCCTGCTTTATAGTCTAACTCAGAGGGAGCCTACCCCTCGTATGCCAGACTTTGGATTTTATTTGTTTTGAAACGGGTGCCCACCCCGTATTGCCGCCAAACTGCTGCAGAGGAACTCCCCTTGGCCGCCGCGCGGCGACCCGGAAGCAAAAGCCACAAAACGGAAGTCCCGCCTTGCAGCCGCGGGGTGAGAAGGAACCTGCAGCGTCTTGTCTTCAGCAAGGCTCTCACGAGTTAGAGAGCCCCTCCCGCTGCCTGTGAAGAAAACCCGGCCCCCAAAAGCAGGACCGGGTGCGAGGGTACCCAGAGCAGAAGGAGAGCGCTGTGTCCGCCCCCGAGACCGGTGAGTGGGGCCCGTGTTAGTAGCTGCAAAGGGAGCGTCGGGGCACATTGCCGGTGCCCGCCCCCGTGTGCGCTCTCCGTGTGAGGGCGCTGGTGATGTAGAGCCTGTCGAGGCTCTTCCGATGGTGGGGGCACCATTTGTCTTGAAAGGCCCCGTGGGGGCTCCGGGGGCAGTTTGCTTGTTTCGAGTCCCCCGAGAGGGACTCCAACGAAGGGGGCCATCTTTCTTCCAAGCCCACTAGGCTCCAGGGGCACAAGTTGTTTCTCAAGCCCACGAGGGGCTCAGGGGGCATTTCATGATTTAGAGTCCCACGAGCTTGACTCCACCGACCGATGCGTGGCTGAGTTGGCCCACGAGGGCCCTGGGGTCATTTTGTTTATCTCGAGTCCCCCGAGAGGGACTCCACCATTGGGGGCCACATTCCTTCGTGCCCACAAGGCTCCTGAGCAGTTGTGTCTCATGTCCCCAGAGGAGAGGGACTCCCCTGAAGGCGCCATTTTGTTTCTGGAGCCCCAGCAACTCCTAAGGCCCCAGTGTTTGTTCGAGCCCACGAGGCTCTCACGTGTGTTTTGCCCATTGGATTCAGCTGCCCAGCACTTAGTGGGCAGCTGCCACGTTTAGGCTTTGCGCAATCTCTTTGGCTGCCTGCGCAGCCGGCCCTGACATTTGGGACACAGGGCGTTTCTAGCCCCAGAGAGGCCAGTTGGCCTGGGGACAGTCACAGGTTGTGGCTTATGTGATTTCTGCGCAATTGTTCTGTGCTGCACCTCTGAATGTGTTTTTATGTGTCATGTGCCTTTTTCCCTACACCTCTGAATGTGTTGTGATGCATCATGTATAATGTTTTTATGCCTACACCCCTAAATGTATTGTGATGCTTAGGTGGTTGTTCTTCCTAGTACAGGTGTTGCTAGTGATGTCCTAGTTCCCTGCGTAATATTTTCCTATGGTGGTTAGGGTTGTGTAGGTGGTACTTACCTGTTACCAGTGATTACTGGTTGTGTGATCTATTTTCTATTTGGTTCTACCATTGTTCTATGTGCTAAGGGTTATCCCTACAAAGTGCTAACTCTACCAAGTGTTAGTTCTAAAAGTGTTTATTCCTGACAGTGGCGCCCGTGGCCCTGTCCTATGTACCTAATCCCCTGTAAATTCAACCCAATCCTATGGCACATTGTAAAGTGTGTATTTATTATCTAATGTGTTTTGTACAATACAAAGGCTATTTTTATATATAACCTTGTGTGGAGTTTCATTTGTGGTGGGCCTGGAGTGTTGTTGCTGGGTGCTCGCGCAAATGCTTTACACCTTGCCCCCGAGATAGGCCTGACTGCTCGTGCCAAGATACCAAGGGGGTGAGCAGGGGTTGTCTTGGCGGGTGACTTCCTTGCCCTGACGTAGAATGGTGGTTTCTGCCTGACTTTGGCGCAAGCCTTAGCCAACCAGAAATCCCATTTCTAACACTGACCTTTAACACCCACTAGTTACAGGCTCTCTTTTAACACCCACTATTTACAGGTTCACCTTTAACACTCCCTAGTTACAGGTACACTTTTACAGTCCCTATTTACAGATTTTCTTTTAGCAACCCCTAGTTACAGGCTCACCTTTAACAGCCACTAGTTACAGGCTCTCTTTTAACACCCACTATTTACAGGTTCACCTTTAACACCCACTAGTTACAGGTACACTTTTACAGTCCCTATTTACAGCATTTCTTTTAACACCCCTTATATACAGGCTCACATTTAACACCCACTAGCTACAGGCTCACATTTAACACTCCCTAGTTACAGGGTGACTTTTAACACCCACTAGTTTCAGGCTCACTTTTAACACCCCCTAGTTACAGGCTCACTTTTAACACGGATCTCTCTTGCTATACTTCAGGTTCAGATGCTCCCTGAAGGCTGCCTGCACAGGGATTCCATCTCAGGTGGTAGCTACCCCCAACATCCAGTCCGGCTTCTCCCTGAGGAATGCGCGGATCCACAAAAGTAAGTATAATGACTGACATATGAAGATCTCGTCCCCTCGTTCACTAATGCCAGTCCACATGACGATATCTCCTTCTTCTCACTAACATTAGAGCACGTGAAGATATCAACCCTCTCGCACTCACATCAGAGCACGTGAAGATATCAGCCCTCTCTCAGTAACATCAGAGCACGTGAAGATATCAGCTGTCTCTCACTCACATTAGAGCACGTGAAGATATCAGCCCTCTCTCACTAACAAGAGCATGTGAAGATATCAGCCCTCTCTCACTAACATCAGAGCATGTGAAGGTATCAGCCGTCTCTCACTAACATCAGAGTACCTGAAGATATCAGCCCTCTCTCACTAACATGAGCACGTGAAGATATCAGCCCTCTCTCACTAACATCAGAGCACCTGAAGATATCAGCCCTCTCTCACTAACATCAGAGCATGTGAAGATATCAGCCCTCTCTCACTAACATGAGCACATGAAGATATCAGCCCTCTCTCACTAATATGAGCACATGAAGATATCAGCCCTCTCTCACTAACATCAGAGCACGCAAAGATATCAGCCCTCTCTCACTAACATGAGCACGTGAAGATATCAGCCCTCTCTCACTCACATCAGAGCACGTGAAGATATCAGCCCTCCCTCAGTAAAATCAGAGCACGTGAAGATATCAGCCCTATCTCACTAACATCAGGGCACGTGAAGATATCAGCCATCTCAAACTAACGTGAGCATGTGAAGATATCAGCCCTCTCTCACTCATATCAGGGCACGTGAAGATGTCAGCCTTCTCAAACTAACATGAGCAGGTGAAGATATCAGCCCTCTCTCACTCACATCAGAGCATGTGAAGATATCAGCCCTCTCTCACTTATATCAGAGCACATGAAGATAGCATCCCTCTCTCACTCACATCAGAGCATGTGAAGATATCAGCCCTCTCTTACTTACATCAGAGCACGTGAAGATATCATCCCTCTCTCACTCACATCAGAGCACGTGAAGATATCAGCCCTCTCTCACTAACATCAGAGCCTGTGAAGATATCAGCACTCTCTCACTTATATCAGAGCACATGAAGATATCATCCCTCTCTCACTCACTTCAGAGCATGTGAAGATATCAGCCCTCTCTCACTTACATCAGAGCACATGAAGATTTCAGCCCTCTCTCACTAACATGAGCATGTGAAGATATCAGCCCTCTCTCACTAACATGAGCAAGTGAAGATATCATTCCTCTCTCAGTAACATCAGAGCACGTGAAGATAACAAGCCCTCTCTCACTAACATCAGAGCACCTGAAGATATCGGCCCTCTCTCACTAACATGGGCATGTGAAGATATCAGCCCTCTCTCACTAACATCAGAGCACCTGAAGATATCAGCCCTCTCTCACTAACATGAGCACGTGAAGATATCAGCCCTCTCTCACTAACATCAGAGCACGTGAAGATATCAGCCCTCTCTCACTCACTTCAGAGCACGTGAAAATATCAGCCCTCTCAAACTAACAGGAGCATGTGAAGATATCATCCCTCTCTCACTCACATTAGAGCACGTGAAGATATCAGCCCTCTCTCACTTACATCAGAGCACGTGAAGATATCAGCCCACTCTCACTCACCTCAGAGCACGTGAAGATATCAGCTCTCTCTCACTAACATCAGAGCACTTGTAGATATCAGCCCTCTCTCACTAACATGAGCACATGGAGATATCAGCCCTCTCTCACTAACATCAGAGCACCTGAAGATATCAGCCCTCTCTCACTAACATGAGCACATGAATATATCAGCCCTCTCTCACTAACATGAGCACATGAAGATATCAGCCCTCTCTCACTAACATCAGAGCACGTAAAGATATCAGCCCTCTCTCACTAACATGAGCACGTGAAGATACCAGCCCTCTCTCACTCACATCAGAGCACGTGAAGATATCAGCCCTATCTCACTAACATCAGGGCACGTGAAGATATCAGCCATCTCAAACTAACGTGAGCATGTGAAGATATCAGCCCTCTCTCACTCATATCAGGGCACGTGAAGATGTCAGCCTTCTCAAACTAACATGAGCAGGTGAAGATATCAGCCCTCTCTCACTCACATCACAGCATGTGAAGATATCAGCCCTCTCTCACTTATATCAGAGCACATGAAGATAGCATCCCTCTCTCACTCACATCAGAGCATGTGAAGATATCAGCCCTCTCTTACTTACATCAGAGCACGTGAAGATATCATCCCTCTCTCACTCACATCAGAGCACGTGAAGATATCAGCCCTCTCTCACTAACATCAGAGCCTGTGAAGATATCAGCACTCTCTCACTTATATCAGAGCACATGAAGATATCATCCCTCTCTCACTCACATCAGAGCATGTGAAGATATCAGCCCTCTCTCACTTACATCAGAGCACATGAAGATTTCAGCCCTCTCTCACTAACATGAGCATGTGAAGATATCAGCCTTCTCTCACTCACATCAGAGCACGTGAAGATATCAGCCCTCTCTCACTAACATCAGAGCCTGTGAAGATATCAGCCCTCTCACTAACGTTAGAGCACGTGAAGATACCAGCCCTCTCTCACTAACATCAGATCACGTGAAGATATCAGCCCTCTCTCACTAACATGAGAGCACATGAAGATATCAACCCTCTCTCATTCACATCACAGCACGTGACGATATCAGCCCTCTCTCACTTACATCAGAGCACGTGAAGATATCATCCCTCTATCACTAACATCAGAGCACCTGAAGATATCAGCCGTCTCTCACTAACATCAGAGCACGTGAAGATATCAGCCCTCTCTCACTAACATCAGAGCACGTGAAGATATCAGCCCTCTCTCACTTACATCAGAGCACATGAAGATATTAGCCCTCTCTCACTCACATCAGAGCCCGTGAATATAACAGCCCTCTCTCACTAACATCAGAGCACGTGAAGATATCAGCCCTCTCTCACTAACATCAGAGCACCTGAAGATATCAGCCTTCTCTCACTTATATCAGAGCACGTGAAGATATCAGCCCTATCTCACTCACATCAGAGCACATGAAGATATCAGCCCTCTCAAACTAACGTGAGCATGTGAAGGTATCAGCCCTCTCTCACTCACATCAGAGCACGTGAAGATATCAGCCCTCTCTCACTCACATCAGAGCCCGTGAATATAACAGCTCTCTCTCACTAACATCAGAGCACGTGAAGATATCAGCCCTCTCTCACTAACATCAGAGCACCTGAAGATATCAGCCTTCTCTCACTTACATCAGAGCACGTGAAGATATCAGCCCTATCTCACTCACATCAGAGCACGTGAAGATATCAGCCCTCTCAAACTAACGTGAGCACGTGAAGGTATCAGCCCTCTCTCACTCACATCAGGGCACATGAAGATATCAGCCCTCTCTCTCTAACATGAGCACGTGAAGATATCAGCCGTTTCTCACTCACATCAGAGCACGTGAAGATATCAGCCCTCTCTCACTAACATGAGCACGTGAAGATATCAGCCCTCTCTCACTCACATCAGAGCACGTGAAGATATCAGCCCTCTCTCACTCACATCAGAGCACGTAAAGATGTCAGCCCTCTCTCACTCAAATGAGCATGTGAAGATATCAGCCCTCTCTCACTAACATCAGAGCACGTGAAGATATCACTCTCCTCTTACTAATATTAAAGCACAGCTATCAACCCTGTCTCACTAAAGTTGAGGCATGGGAAGATATCACCCTTCTCTTACTAACAGTATCTCTCAGTATCATTTGAGCACCAAAGTAATGTACTACACAATGCAGTTTGTGATTAGCCCTCTGCGTGTGGAGTTATTCATTACAGATTTGTGGTCAGGGGTTTCAGTTATTGTATGAGTATTGAGCAGCACAGAAGATGTTGTTGGTGATTCCATATCTCCTGTGATTATTTTGAGATCAGTTGTCGATGGCTCCAGAAGAAAAGTTAGCAACACCAAATGTGTTGGCAGAAATTCCAATAGATGTGTCGTCAGTGAGTCCAGGTGTGATGTCAGTGACTCCAGGTGTGGTGTCAGTGATTCCAGGTGTGGTGTCACTGATGCCAGGTATGTTGTTATTGATTATAGATGTGTTCTCAGTGAGTTCAGGTGTGGTGTCAGTGATTCCAGATATGTTGTTAATGACAACAGATGTGACACATCGGCTGCACAGCATACCCACTCTTGCATAGACCTTATCTTTATGCCGGCCCGGACTACCGCGCTGTCTCGGACATTAAAGTACTGGTGCGTGGAGTGTCTGACCACTCCCCCCTCCTCCTGCGGTTGGGCGGCCCACAGGGGCGCTACGACCCACGTGCCGATTAAACGCCTTCTATCCTCAAGACTCAGAATATAAAGAGAAAGTGGGAGAAGAACTAAGGGGATTATTTACAAGCCACTTGCACCACTTTTACATCACTTATAACATGGGAAAAGTGACGCAAAAGTGGCACAAGGGGCTTGTAAATCTGCCCCTAAGTACCCATTTCCGTAGGAATGAAGGCACAGCACAACTATGAGATGCATTGTGGGAGGCAGGTAAAACCCCAATTCGGGGATATGCGAAATGGTTCCTCAAACGCAAACGACAGGTCCAAGACCACCGACTCTCCAATCTTGAAGCCCAAGCCCTCCGCCTGGAGAGCACATTGGCTGCAGAGGAAGGAGAAGCAGAACGCCGTCAACTGCACCTCATGTGAGAGGAGATCAAAAATATCTCCCTTGAATCTGCTAAACTGCTCTGGAGGTCCTTGTTGCCAGGGTCTATTGATGGGGGACAAGAACGGAAAATTGCTCCATTGGCTCGCCACCCACCACATGGCCAACTGGATTGTCCCCGAAATCTGCGATGCGCAAGGACAAATCTCTCGCACCCTGGTGGCAATTGCCCAGGTCTTTGCATCCTGTTACAAAGAGCTCCACTCAACAGACCCCTCTGGCACAGAACAGTTCCTCCTTTTTGCCGGATACCCCCCTTCCGCGACTCTCCCGGGCCGAGAGCGCAATCCTGGAGGAACCCATCACGCCCGAAGAAATTGGAGACTCTATTCCCGCACTCGCCACCCCTAAGACTCCCTGTCCAGATGGGTTTTCTGCGGAGTATTACGTAGCATCTCGAGAGACCCTTATCCCGAGACTCCATTCCATCTTCAAAGAAACTACAGAGAGGGGCGCCATCCCAGCAGCCACACACATTGCCACCATTGTGGTCATACCCAAAGTACATCCCCCACTGCCCTCCTGTGCCCAATACTGCCCAATTTTCCTCATCAATACAGAGGTCAAAATCTATGCAACCATCCATGCCACCCACATGAAGCAAGTGCTCCACACCCTCATCTCCCCTGACCAGTGTGGTTTCATGCCATACGCAGCACGAGACACAGTCTCAGATGCCTATAAGTAGCCCTCGCTCACCGTAGTCGCCTAACACCCTACTTAGCTCTAGTGCTGCTTGATTTTGAAAGGCCTTTGATAGAGTTAACTGGCACTACGTTGGAGGGGTGTTGGACAGGGCAGGATTCAGGCCCTCCTACCAGAGAATGGTGAAGGCCCTTTACTTCACTCCGTCAGCCAGAGTCCTAATAAACGGCACACTGCCAGACACTGTCCCGGTTGCGAGGGGGACCCGCCAGGGATACCCCTTTCCCCCTCTCTTATTCATCATCACAATCGAGCCCTTGGTGTGTCGCATCTGAAGTGATGACCTGATCCACGGTTGGCGCTGGCAGGGGTCCCATGAGGACCGGATTGCCTTATATGCCGACGACGTCCTCTTCTATCTGGCGGACCCAGCCCGGTGAGGACCAATGGCTCTCCTTATCCTCCACTTATTCGAGAAGGCATCAGGACTACGTCTTAATCCAGCCAAATCCATGGTAGGGCCTCTCCATGTCTCTAGGTGTGTATAGTGGCAAACAACCATTCCCCTGCGTAGGCGCTCATTCAAATATCTCAGGATCTAGGTGGCACTCCTTCCCGAATTGACCTGGTCCCTTAATCGAACCCCACTCCTCCAGTGCATCAAAGGTGACCTCCACCGCTGGCAGACTCTTCCGCTGAATCACCTGGGCAGAGTCGCACTTTTTAAAATGATGGTTCTCCCCCGTCTTTTATACACCATTCAAAACCTTCCGCTCCACCTCCCTTGCAGCTGGCTCCGAGACCTGGCCCTCACAACATGTCAACGACCAACCTACGGAAGTGGTATGGAGATGACAAACTCATTCTTGTACTACCTAGCCACTCGCCTTTTAGTGATTCTCGACTGGTTTAATGGTGGATGGTCGGACCCAACCTATCGACTGGAGCTAGAGAACCTCAGATTCTCCCGAGTCCAGACCATGCTCTACGGAGCCCCAATTCCACGCACACTACCAGCAGTTACCCGCACAGTCCTCCTGGCATGGCACTCCGTGCTGCACCACATCCACTGGAACACCAACACTAACCGCAGACACCTTTGTGGCATGGCACTTGGCTACCGGAGGTTGCAACCCTACCAGGGTTCCAGAAATAGGATTTCATCGGCATAACTTGTTTGGGTGATATCTGGATGGGTGAACACCTGTCCTCTTCCAAGACCTCAAACAGACATACTCCTTGCACTCCGCCCAATTCTTTCACTACCTCCAGCTGTGACACGCCCTGACCACACAACCGCCCCTGAATCCAGCCCTTTAGAGGACAAACTCTTTATGGGGAACCTGGGAAAGGGAGGGATATCCCAAATTTATCGCTCTCTGATCAGCAACACCCCATCCACACTAGAACCTCTCAAGGCCCGTTGGCATCGATGGCTTGGTCCTCTTGAGGGGGAAGGCTGGAGAGATGCCCTGATGGCCCCAAGGACACTCACAAACTCCACTAGGCTCCGCCTTATTCAGACCTACTACCTCAACTGTGCATATCTTACCCCGGTGCGACTCCACAGGGCAGGCTTGCCTGACATTCCTGATAATAGAAGCTACAGCAATGGTGCTGTGTCTACGTTGTTATTTCTAAAACTGGCAATAAAGTTGGTTATAGATGTGTTGTAAGTGACTCCAGGTGTGACGTCAGGGATTTCTGATATGTTGTCAATATAATAGATGTACTCAGTGACTCTAGGTGTAACATCAATGAGTCCAGGTATGTTTTCAATGAAAGCAGACATAGCTATCACTAAGTCACTCCAGATGTGTTGTCCATAATTCCAGATGTTATGTCTGCCTCACTGTAGTTGCCTCCCTAACCAGCTTACTCCAATATCCTTTAGCCTGCAGCCATGAAGTTTACGTTGACATGGACTTCACAGGAAATGATCAAAAGATAGTGAAAGCGTCTTCATATCGTGAGTGTCAGCACCACTGCACCCACGACAACCTGTGCCAGATGTGGACTTTCGTGTCTAGAGAGTATGCCAAGGAAGAACTTCAGTGAGTATACGACATCCCTCCGCCGGCCACTATATACATTGTGAATGGAAAAACGAACGGGTGTGTGAGTGAATGAATGAGTACATCAGTCAACAAGTGACTTACAGGCATATGCATCAAAGTAAATAGCCGGGAGCAAATGGGCAGATTCTCAGAATCTGCCCCTTTGCTCCCGGTATTTTTGCATTTGGGATGCATCATCCCAAATGCAAAAAATGCAATTTAAGGAATCTCTAAATTGAGATTCCTTAAATTGTGATTGCATTTAAGGAATCCCAAATTGAGATTCCTTAATGCAATGCATGAAAGTCAAAAAAATAGCGAATTTGCTAATAGGGGGAGCAAATTACCATGAAGTTGGACTTCATGGTAATTTGCTAAAACTTTGAAAAAAGCACTTTTGTGCAGTTTTCAAAGTTTCATGTTGCGCACACACATGCCCTTAGGGCATGTGTGTGTGCAACATATGTGCATAGATCAATTTCAGGGGTGCAACAGGGTGTCATTTTGACACCCTTGCACCCTTGAAATTGCATGAGCAATTTGCGAGTATCTACTGGTACTCGCAAATTGCTCATTCATTTATTTATTTATTTATTTAATTTCTTGTATAGCGCAAGAATCGACCCCGATCGGGGTATCTCCGCGCTTTGCTCGCTAGGATGGTGAGAGACAAGGGCATTACAGATGAGCTGAGGATACGATGGTGGAACTACAGTTAGTTATTCCTCTACGAACAAGTTGGTTTTTAGCCTTTTTCTAAAGGATAGGTGATTTGTGATCTGTCTGAGGCTGAGGGGCAGATTGTTCCACAAGGTCGGCCCCACTAGGGAGAGGGCTCGGCCGCCTTGTCTGGTCTTTTTGATGAGAGGGGGTTTTAACAGAAGTTGATTGCTTGACCGCAGATCGCGGTCCGGTTTGTAAAGCTGTAGTTTTTGGGTTAAGTAATTGGGGCCGTTTCCAAACAGGCACTTATGGACAGTACAGCAGATTTTAAATTTGACACGTTGGCGTATTGGGAGCCAGTGAAGTTCTCTCAGCAGGGGTCTAGAAGGTGTTCTTGTGGGAGCGTTCAGAATCAGTCTGGCCGCCGTGTTCTGAACCACCTGTAGTCGATTAATGGCATCCTCGTTAGCTAGTATCAGGAGCCCGTTACAATAGACTAATCGACTTATTACCAGGGCCTGTACAAGGGTCTTTGTGTAGGTGTCAGGTAAGAGAGGGAAAACTTGTCTGAGCAGGCCAATGGTGCGGAAACAAGCTCCTGCAATCACGTTTGCGTGTTCTTTTAGGGTTAGATTTTGGTCCAGTTTCACACCCAGATTTTTGACAGTCAGTTTTGGGGAAGGTACTGGTCCTAAGTCCAGAGGCCACCAGTCGGGAGACCAGAGTATGCTAGCTTTCCCAAAGAGCATTACCTCTGTCTTCCCGACATTACATTGGAGGCAGTTGGAAGCCATCCAATTTGAAACAGCCCTCATGCCTTCAGCAAAGTTTTCCCTAACATTAGAGTTAAGGGCATGGAAAGGGTAGAGGAGTTGAGTGTCGTCGGCGTAGGACACTGGTGTGAATCCATACTTCCTCACAATCTCAGCAAGGGGGGCCACATACACATTAAATAATGTGGGGCTTAGGCATGAGCCCTGAGGCACCCCTTTCGTGAGCTCCCTGGAGATTGAACGGTAGGGGCCCAGGCTGACAGATTGTGAGCGTCCGAAGAGGAAACTTTCCAACCATGCAAGGGCTTGACCTCCAATGCCCACTCCCTGCAGCCAGCTCAGCAGGATTTTATGGGACACAGTATCAAAAGCGGCCGACAGGTCTTACAGCACCAGAATCATCGAGCCTCCTCTATCCTGTGACATCTTGATGTTATCGGTCACGGAGAGGAGTGCTGATTCGGTGCTGTAGTTGGGCCTGAACCCAGATTGAGATTGGTCCAGGCCCCCTGTCGCCTCTATGAAACTGGAAATCTGGGTGTTAACAAATTTCTCAGCCAGCTTGCTCAGGAGGGGCAGAAGAGAGATGGGACGGAGGTTGGAGAGTTCCGTCCAAGGAGAGGTGGTGTTTTTGCGTATAGGATTCACTACTGCCTCTTTCCACTGCTGAGGAAGTTTATCTTCTTTAAAGGAGAGGTTGAGGATTTTTCGGATGATTGGGCATAGTATTCTGCTCAGGTTGTTTGTCAGTCTGGCAGGGAGAAGATCACGGGGAGAGCCAGATTTCATGTTGCTCAGTAATGATAGAATATCACTCTCAGTGGCTTCTGGGATGTCAATGAAGGTCTCTGTGGGGTTTTTTTTGCATGAGGTACTAGGGTCTTCCGTGTTATTGGGGTGTTTGGCCAGGATTTTATTGTAGATAGTGTCGATCTTGTCCTCGAAAAATTGAGAAATGTTGTTACACAACTCTTGAGAGAAAGTGTCGGGGCTTTCACAAGCCGAGGGATTGGTAAAGGTTTAGAGGATTTTATATAATTCTCTAGTTGAGTTGCCGGCTTCATCAAGCTGAGATATTAAGTAGGTTTTTCTTGCCTTTTTAATGTTTTTATAATAGGTAGATATTGCCTGCATGTAAAGTTCCTTACTGGCGAGAGAATGATTCTTTCTCCATAGTTTTTCCAGCTTTCTGCATTTTTGTTTCTCTGTTTTTAATGTTTCGGTGTACCATGTCTCTTTTTTTGGTGGTCGAGGGTTGTTTAACTAGTTTTTGAGGGGCTAAAAGGTTTATGGCATCCAGAAGGGTATTATTAAGTTTGGCTAGAGCCGATTCAGTGTTATCAGAGTCAGAGATAATAGGCTCTCTCCAGACTTGCTCGAATGTGTCTGGGGTGATTTTATGCCATGATCTCCGTTTGATGCTCAGTGTAGTAGGAGGACCAGAAGGTTTGGTTAGTTGTAAAAAGGAGAATTCCAGCATGCTGTGATCGGACCAGTTTATGGATTTGGGAGGGTGGCAATGTATTGAGGGATGGTTGGTAAATATTAAATCCAGAGTGTGGCCTTTCCTATGGGTGGGGCCACAGTTTCGTAGATGGAGACCTAGAAGAGCAAGGTCGGCTAGAAGGAGTTTAGTGTCAGAATCTTCTGCTACGTCTGCATGAAAATTAAAATCTCCAAGTAAGATAACATTTTCTTTTGCCCTCATGTGTGGGGCTAGTATTTCGGTTAGGGCTAGTGAAAAGCCAGCATTGGGGCCCGGGGGCCGGTATACTAGAGCACCTCTCCAGTGGTCCTTAGTTCTAGTGTTTATTTTAAAAATCATTATTTCCATAGAAGGCAAAATAGTTTGTTCTAACACTGTAATATGGAGCTTTTCCTTGTAAATAATGGCGGTTCCGCCACCAGTTTTTACTGGGCGGTCCTGTCTTAGAATTTTATATCCCTGAGGGATTCCCAGAGTTATGGATGGGACAGTATGGGGCTTCAGCCAAGTTTCCGTAAGGAAACATACTTCTGGTTTGAGGCTCTGAATAGTGTCCCAGATCTCGACATGGTGCCGGGGGAGTGATCGGACATTTAAAAGAAAGCTTTTCCAGCCTTTCGTTTCAGTGTTAGTAGCCCTTGTGAAACCAGTAATGATTGTGTCGGAAGTGGCTTGAAATCTACATTGAAAACAAGAGAACAGGCCTTCTGGATATGGCCAGTTGTCGCATGCACATCTCGGTTGTCCCTGAGGCCGGAGAGCTAATAGGGATTGGGGGGTGTACCTGAGACGTGTGTCCTCTGAAGACGCCATGGTAGATAATAGAAATATGTTATGTTATGTTATGTTATGTTAATGGCATTTATTATGCGCGCAGCTGCTCCAGCGAAGGAGCGTCCCGGCGCTCCTTCCTGAGCAGAGTGAGTGGCCCCTGGCCCCGTCCTGTCGCGGACGGGCGCAGACGGGCTACTCTTTGGCTACTCTTCGGCTCCGCTGCGCGCTCCCGCTGCGCGTACACAGAGAGGCGAGGGCTAAATAGCCCCGAGCTAGTAAACCGCTAGAGCCTGTAGGCCCATAGGAATGAATGGGACAGCATTCCTTAATTGCGACTAGCAATTTGCGAGTAGCAATTAAGGAATTTTAAGGAATCGCTATTTTAATAGCGATTCATACATGCATAGGCTTTTGCTTTTCCTAAATAGCGATTCCTTAAAAATCGCTATTTAGGAATAGCAAAAGGCTACGTTGATGCATCTGCCAGTTAGTGAGCTATGGAGTGAGCGATCAAGTGGGTGTACGTTAATGAATGAAAGAGTGAATAAGTGAAAGAGTGAGCTAACGAGCAAGCGATTGTAGAAGCTGAAGTTAGTTGAAGTTAAAAGTTCTTGATAGAGCGCACTGTGACCTAGCGGCTTCCTGGCGCTAAAGTAGAGGGCTGAGATGAATGGAATTCTACCGAGAGGGAATCAGCAGGAGTACGCTTGGGAGAACAGGAAGGTTTTAAAGGCCTTGCGGAATTGTAGGTAGACTGGAATGGATCTAATGGACAGTGGAAGACTGTTCCAGAAGCGAGGGGCTAATACAGAGAATCTAGTGCCTCCAGTTTTGGATCTGCGGAAGCGCAGACCATTGAGAAGAGCCTGATTGGAGGAACGGAGGGCATGGTTGGGAGTTTAGGGACTGATGAGGGAATGAATGAAAGCCGGGGCAGTGCGGGCACAGGCCATGAAGGCCAGACAACCCATCTTGAAAAGGGATCTCTGGCAAATGGGAAGCCAGTGAAGGGATTTCAAAACAGGAGTGATGTGGAGGGACTTGGAAGGTGAAGGATAATACGGGCGGCCTGATTTTGGATAGCCTGAAGACGGCGTAGTTCGTAGGCCGGAATACCCACGTAGAGGCTATTCCCGTAATCAAGACGAGAAAGAATCATTGCCAAAATAATAAGTTTAAGAGCATCGGAAGAAAAGAAGCGGGACACTTTCCGAATAATCTGGAGGGAAAGGAAGCAGGAGGAGACAACTGAGCTAATCTGGGCATGCATGGAGAGGTCCCGACTGACTTTAATGCCCAAGGTCTTTGCAGAGGCCGCTGGTATGGGCGGGGGACCAAAGGTGGAGGGCCAAAAGGCGGCAGACCAGGGGGAGGTGGTAGGGACAGTCAGGACCAACTCCGTCTTGTCCAGATTGAGTTTTATGTTGGTTGTGGTTCATCCACTCAGAGATGAAAGCTAGGGAGAGTGGAATTTAGGTAGGGAGTCCAAAGGAGAGGAAAGATCACACACTAACTGGAGGTCGTCCGCGTAATTATACACGGAGACCCCCATGTCAAGAAGAGAGAGAATAAGGGGGTGGATGTAAAGATTAAAAAGAAGAGGGGACAGGGAGGAACCTTGGGGGACCCCGCATGGAACCAAGCGGGTGAGGGCAATGAAACCAGAAAGATGGACCGCCTGAGTCCGTTCTTTAAGAAGAGAGGCGAACCAAGAGAGGGCAGTGCCCCGAACGCCCGCTGCGCGGACACGGTCGAGAAGGATGGAGTGGTCGACCGTGTCAAACGCAGCGGACAAATCAAGGAGCACCAAGGCTTGGGGTAGGTTGGAATCAAATAACGTGCGGTATGCCTGCCTCACCCGAGGCTACCTCTGGTCCAGGTAGAAGTGTCCAGAAATAATAGGAAAGGGAAAAATATAAAAACAGTGTGTCACCAAAAAATAATTTTTAATGAAAAGGTTGGCACTGTTGTTAAAAAATTCGATATATATGTAATCGGGCAACTAGATTGCCATATATCTATATATATATATATGGATGCGTCAACATGTTTCAGCTCTATGAGCCCAGCCGGGGCTGTAGAGCTCTCGTCAGGACAAAAAGACAAAAAATACATACACAGAAGGTACTTACACAACTTGTGTAGGTTCCTATAGCTATTATGGAATTTCTTATACAGTCACCTTAATAGGCGTTCTTAGAGGCTTCTACAGGAGTGAAGAGTCACTAGGAGTGGTCTTTGCCACGAGGACCAGCTTTCAGTCCCTGTGCTGACTCTGCCCCTGGTTCCAGGGGCAGAGTCAGCACAGGGACTGAAAGCTGTTTTTTTTAACAAGAGTGCCAACCTTTTCATTAAAAATTATTTTTTTATATTTTTCCCTTTCCTATTATTTCTGGACACTTCTACCTGGACCAGAGGTAGCCTCGGGTGAGGCAGGCATGCCGCACGTTATTTGACTACCCTATGAATATGCCATGACGCCTGACGGGGCGGATAAAAGATACACCGCATCGACTAAATCAGGCTGTCTATGAGGGTTTTCAAAGACTAACCGAAGGTTTAGTAGACACCAGTGTCCATTCCCTTTTGATTAATTCAGTATCTAACTAGGGGAACTGAATGGACCTTGAATCCTCTTCCCTCCTTTTTGATAGAAGTAGGTTGGAATCAGCCTTGCTCTTTAGCTCGTCTAGAACGGACAGGACCACTGACTCAGTAGAGTGGGCCGGGCGGAATCCCGCTTGGTGGGAGGCCAAGTGGAGAGACAAGTTGTAATATAACTCTCTAAGATCTTCCCAAGGTATGGAAGAAGGGAAATGGGTCTGAAATTGGACAGAAGGGAGGGGTCTAAGCTGGGATTTTTTAAAATGGGGAAAACTATGGCCGATTTAAAGGATTTCGAGACTAGGCCTGAGGAGATAGAGGCATTAAGAAGGGAAAGGGGGGGATCAGGGCAGTGAGTGAAGAGCTCTCTCAGAATGGGAGCAGGAACACAATCAGCCGGGGAGCCTGACTTCACTTTCTGGAGTAAAGCAAGAAAGGAGTTCAAAGAGATGGGGGGAACTGGTCAAGGCAAGAAGAGGGCGGAGGGAGTGCAGGGGAAGGGGGTGGCGAAGATACTGAAGGGATGTTAGATTTGATCTTCGCGATCTTCTCTAAAAAAAAATCATTCAGGGACAAACAGAGAGCTTGGGAGGGGATGAGGTTAGGGTTGGCCCTGTCAGAAGCAACTAAGTTGCGAACTATGGCGAACATCTCTTTGGGCTTATTGGCTGATGAGATGATTTTCTCCGAGAAATAAGTGGTTTTAGCTGAGAGGATAGCCCTCTTGTAGTTAGCTAGAAGAGACTTGTATTTAGCTCGCAAGAGAGGACAGTAGTTGCGCCTCCAATGGCGTTCAGAGCGCCTAAGGTCCAGTTTAAGAATTTTCAACTCGTCCGTAAACCACTTTTGGGCATCATGGGGGCGGCAAGCCTTGACTTTCCTGAGGGGGGCAACCAGGTCACAAGAAGAGGACAGCCAGTGATTCACGGCGCCTACTTGAAGATCAAGGGAAAGGTTAAGAAGATCGGGGGGAGAAGGAAGCGAGAGAAGCACCGAGAGAGTTGAGATCAACCCGATTCCAATTGCGAGCCGAGATATTCTTGGATAAGGGGAGTTTCTCTGGTGCTTCAAGCTCGATGGAGAAGGAGATCAGAAAGGAAGAGGCTGGAACTGAAAGTTGGAGCGAGTGATCATCGCCACCCCCCCACCGGCTTTGCCAGCAGGGTGATCCGCCCGAAGGGCGTAGTAAGAGTCGGGGAGAGTGGACAATAGATCAGGGAGGGAATGGGCCGAGAACCAAGTTTCTGTGCGAAACAGAAAGTCAGGGGCCTCGGTGTCCAATAAGTTAAAGAGCTCGTGCTGGTGCCTACCAGCCGATCTAGTGTTTAGCAGGTAGGCAGGGGCCCAGGTGGGGGGAGAAGGGGAAGGAGTGGCAGGAGGGGAAGGAACGTGCAACCGGGGAGTGAGCAGCGTAGATCCAGACGAGGGGAGCGAAGGGACAGAGATACCCAGGGCGACTGTGCGCTGAAGCAGGGAAGGGGCGATGGACTGAGTCGCATTAAAACAAAGCAACTGAGCTGAGGTATAAGTCAGAAGAGGAGCAGGGTGCGTGGCCCCTGGTCCTGGCCGGGAGCGGATGGGCGCAGATGGGCTTGCCTTTGGCGCTCTGGCGGCGCGCCCGCTGCGCTCGTCCGCTGCGCGCACGGGGAATGCACATAGTTATGGGGAGGGGGCGTGGCCTCACGGCAGTGGGCGTGGTCTGTGGTCTTGTGGGGAATGGCTGCGAAAGAAGTTTTCAACCCGCAGCAGCGCTAAGATCCGCTGTGCGGGGGTAGCTGACACGAATGGTTTCAGGGGGGAATTGCTCAAGTAGGAGAGAGCAGGGTGAGTAAAAACACAGATACAATTTGCAAGTTTAAAAATATTCTCGAGCGTTTTCTCCCGGCTTCCGCCTCAGGAGCAAGTTACCTCTACGAGGTATATGAGTGATTAAGCAAATGAGGTTGTGAGTGAGCAAATTGATGAGTGACTGAGTCAGTGAGTGAGCGGGCAAACGAAAGAGTGAGTGTCCATGTGTGTGATTGCCTTAAATTAGCTGCTATCCCTGTAGCATGGACTCACTCAAAGTGCTTGCTGTTTACACCCCTGTACGCAAGGCTGTGCAGCTAGTGCTGCTACTAATAAGGGCCTCTAGGCCTCTTCCATATGCCTTTTCCTTACCACTTGTGTCTTATATTTAAGGCTCGCTGTTTTCCATTTTTACGGATTTTTACAGATAAATACAGACAGAAAACAATGTGTTTTCTGTCTGCATTTATTTTTAAAAGTGGATAAATACAAAAAAAATGCTTCTTTTAAGTGACTTTCCATGCTGTCTTTCATGAATTATAGGCCAGCAGCTGAGCAGATGGACAGCATGGGAAATTAAAAAATAGGATGACATTTCTTTAAATAATGGCATATGTCAATATACACTTATGGTCAGGGCACAAGTCCTAAAAAAATAAGTAGGAGGGATGCTGACGTCACAAAAGGTGGCTTGCACCATCAGACTCATTGCCTCTCCTCGCTCACCCCTTAGATGCGATTGCATCAGAGAAGCCAGCACTTGAGCAGCGTTCTGAATGAGCTCCGATCTCGCCCCAGAGAGGCCAAAGAGTGAATGTGTGGCTCCATTTGCTCCAGTAATCGAGCTCCTGGTAAAATAAGTGGGGGGACGCCGTCCACCCGCGTGGTACCCAGACTCGAGCCCTGCTTATGGTATAATGCTAGTGTTTACCAGTGCATGTATTGGCATGTAATATTTGGCAGCTTAACCCCTTCACTGCGGCGGCTATTCCGCCACAGTGCTAAGGGGGAGGGGGGGCCGCGCAGCGCTCCGGTGCTCGTGACGGAACCGCTCCGTCACGAGCCTCGGGTGAGCTGTGCTTGTGACGGAACGGTTCCGTCACGGCCCCGCCCACCCAATAGAACGCTCAGCGCAGGCGCGGAATTCCCGCCGCGCAGGCGCGGCGAGCGGGCCGTGACGGAACCGTTCCGTCACAAGCACAGCTCACCCGAGGTTCGTGACGGAGCGGTTCCGTCACGAGCATGCAAGGGGTTAAATAGCTAAAACACAACAGACATCAAAGTATGAGTGCACGTCTATCAGTTAAATCGATATGGAAATGTACAGTTTTATAACTTCATTTACATGTAAAACAGAAATAAATATGGATAAATACAAATAAAATGGTCAAAAAATAAATATGGATAAATACAGATGGAAATGGCCAAAATATAAATACCATAAAACCAGGAGCCCTACTTATAATGAAGTCTTCTCCCACCATAGGACCAACATGGACACCTCTGGGGTCAGGGCAAAGAAGCAGGACGCAAAGTCTCTAGACACCTTGCATGCTGGAGTGTGCATGCCACGCCACACATGTGTGACAGATGCATGACAGACATGTAGATCTGATCATGCCATGCCACACGTGTGACAGATGCATGACAGACATGTAGATCTTATCTTGCCATGCCACACGTTTGTGACAGATGCATGACAGACATGTAGATCTGATCATACCATGCCACACGTGTGTGACAGATACGTAGATCTCATCATGCCATGCCACACGTGTGTGACAGATGCATGACAGACATGTAGATCTGATCATGCCATGCCACACGTGTGTGACAGATACGTAGATCTCATCATGCCATGCCACACGTGTGTGACAGATGCATGACAGACATGTAGATCTCATCATGCCATGCCGCACGTGTGTGACAGATGCATGACAGACATTTAGATCTGATCATGCCACGCCACACATGTGTGACAGTTGCATGACAGACATGTAGATCTCATCATGCCACGCCACACGTGTGTGACAGATGCATGACAGACATGTAGATCTCATCATGCCATGCCACAAGTGTGTGACAGATGCATGACAGACATGTAGATCTCATCATGCCATGCCACACGTGTGTGACAGGTGCATGACAGACATGTAGATCTCATCATGCCATGCCACACGTGTGTGACAGATGCATGACTAACATGTAGATCTCATCATGCCATGCCACACGTGTGTGACAGATGCATGACAGACATGTAGATCTCATCATGCCATGCCACACGTGTGTGACAGATGCATGACAGACATGTAGACCTGATCATGCCACGCCACACGTGTGACAGATGCATGACAGACATGTAGATCTGACCATGCCACGCCATACGTGTGTGACAGATGCATGACAGACATGTAGATCTCATCATGCCACGCCACACGTGTGTGACAGATGCATGACAGACATGTAGATCTCATCATGCCATGCCACACGTGTGTGACAGATGCATGACAGACATGTAGATCTCATCATGCCATGCCACACGAGTGTGACAGATGCATGACAGACATGTAGATCTCATCATGCCATGCCACACGTGTGTGACAGATGCATGACAGACATGTAGATCTCATCATGCCACTGTCTTTTACGGATTTGGTGCTTTCCTAGGTTTACACCACTTTGTAAATCTGGGGCATCGTAAATTCCGTGGGTCTTGTGTGAAAACCCACCCCGCCCCCAAGCTTTGCCTTATTAATGATTAATGAGACCACTCAAAGCCATGCAGGGCGGCTCTGCGTGGCTTCGTAAACCTTAATGAGAGCCCAGCGTCACGCATGTACTACTTTACGTGGCGCAAAAGTGACTCACGGCTCTCATAAGTAAGCCCCTCAGTGTCTTACATTTGTTTTGCGTTTGTTCGTATAGCGCCACGAAGGTGACCCATGTTCTTCTTTCTCCGCAGCGGCAACTGTTACCTGAAGAACGTGCTGGCCCTACCCAGCCCCAGTACGATCGTACGGACTGAGGACCACACGGTGTCCGCCTTCTCACAGAAGAAATGCATGGAATATACTTATGGTAAACTTACCTGTGACGTCAGTGGGGAGAGGGACAGGCTTCGAGGGGGAGGAAGGCTGGGTGACATGGATGCAGGGGTGGAAGCACGCGGGTAGGGGCATAAGATGGAGGGGTGAGAGAGACAGAATGGGCCTGCCCACAGGTGGTGGTGGGGCTGGGAAAGAGAGGGGAAGGAGAAACTTGCAGGCGGCAGACAATGGTAGGGGGTAGTAGAGACGTTTGGGAGAAGAGAGAAGTGTTGGTGAGAGGGGATGGAGGAGGGAGCTGACTGGGAGAGAAAAAGGTTGGGGAGCTGGCTGGGAGAGGGAAGGGATGGGGAGCTGGCTGGGAGAGAGGAGGGTTGGGGAGGGAGCTGGCTGGAAGAAGGAAGGGTTGGGGAGCTGGCTGGGAGAGTGATGGGTTGGGGGAGCTGGCTGGGAGAGGGAAGGGTTGGGGAGCTGGCTGGGAGAGGGAAGGGTTGGGGGAGCTGGCTGGAAGAGGGAAGGGTTGGGGAGCTGGCTGGGAGAGGGAAGGGTTGGGGAGCTGGCTGGGAGAGGGAAGGGTTGGGGAGCTGGCTGGAAGAGGGAAGGGTTGGGGAGCTGTCTGGGAGAGAGAAGGGTTGGGGGAGCTGGCTGGAAGAGGGAAGGGTTGGGGGAAGGGTTGGGGAGCTGGCTGGGAGAGAGAAGGGTTGGGGAGCTGGCTGGGACAGGGAAGGGTTGGGGAGCTGGCTGGGAGAGAGAAGGGTTTGGGAGGAAGCTGGCTGGAAGAGGGAAGGGTTGGGGAGGGAGCTGGCTGGTAGAGGGAAGGGTTCGGGGAGCTGGCTGGGAGAAAGAAGTGTTGGGGGAGGGAGCTGACCGGGAGAGAGAAGGGTTGGAGGAGCTGGCTGGAAGAGGGAAGGGTTGGGGAGCTGGCTGGGAGAGAGAAGGGTTAGGAGGAGCTGGCTGGGAGAAAGAAGGGTTAAGGGAGGGATCTGGCTGGGAGAGAGAATGGTTGGAGAGAGGGGATGGAGGAGGGAGCTGACTGGGAGAGAGAAGGGTTGGGGAGCTGAATGGAAGAGAGAATGGTTGTGGGAGCTGGCTGGGAGAGGGAAGGGTTGGGGTAGCTGGCTGGGAGAGAGAAGGGTTGGGGGAGCTGGCTGGTAGAGGGAAGGGTTGGTGGTAGCTGGCTGGGAGAGAGAAGGGTTGTGAGAGGGAATGGAGGAGAGAGCTTACTGGGAGAGAGAAGGGTTGGAGAGAGGGGATGGAAGAGAGAGCTGACTGGGAGAAAAAAGGGGTAGGGAGCTGGCTGGGAGACAGAAGGATTGAGGGAGGGATCTGGCTGGGAGAGAGAAGGGTTGGGGGAGGGAGCTGTCAGGAAGAGGGAAGGGTTGGGGAACTGGCTGGGAGAGAGAAGGGTTAGGAGGAGCTGGCTGGGAGAGAGAGGGGATGGAGGAGGGATCTGGCTGGGAGAGAAAAGGGTTGGGGGAGGGAGCTGGCTGAAAGATGCACAGGGTGGGGGAGCTGGCTGGGAGAGAGAAGGGTTGGGGGAGCTGGCTGGGAGAGAGGGGATGGAGGAGGGATCTGGCTGGGAGAGAGAAGGGTTGGGGGAGGGAGCTGGTTGAAAGAGGCACGGGGTGGGGGAGCTGGCTGGGAGAGAGAAGGGTTGGGGGAGCTGGCTGGGAGAGAGAAGGGTTTGGGAGGGAGCTGGCTGGGAGAGAGAATGGTTGGTGAGAGGGAATGGAGGAGATAGCTGACTGGGAGAGAGAAGGGTTGGGGAGCTGGCTGGGAGAAAGAAGGGTTGGGGAGCTGGCTGGAAGAGGGAGGGGTTGGGGTAGCTGGCTGAAAGAGGGAAGGGTTTGGGGAGCTGGCTGGGAGAGAGAAGGGTTAGAAGGAGTTGGCTGGGAGAGAGAGAGGGGATGGAGGAGGGAGCTAGCTGGGAGAGAGAAGGGTTGGGGGAGCTGGCAGGAAGAGGGTGGGTTTGGGGGTAGCTGGCTGGAAGAGAGAAGGGTTGGGGGAGCTGGGAGAGAGAAGGGTTGGGGGAACTGGCTGGGAGAGAGAAGGGTTAGAAGGAGTTGGCTGGGAGAGAGAGGGGATGGAGAAGGGAGCTTGCTGGGAGAGAGAAGCGTTGGTGGAGCTGGCTGGGAGAGGGAATGGTTGGGGGAGCTGGCTGGAAGAGAGAAGGGTTGGGGAGCTGGCAGGAAGAGGGAGGGGTTGGGGGTAGCTGGCTGGGAGAGAGAAAGATTGGGGGAGGTTGCTAGGAGAGAGAAGGGTTGGGGGAGCTGGCTGTGAGAGAGAAGGGTTGGGGGAGCTGACTGGGAGAGAGAAGGGTTGGGGGAGCTGGCAGGAAGAGGAAGGGGTTGGGGAAGGTTGCTAGGAGAGAGAAGGGTTGGGGGAGCTGGCTGGGAGAGAGAAGGGTTGTGGGGAGCTGACTGGGAGAGAGAAGGGTTGGTGGAGCTGGCAGGAAGAGGTTGGGGAGGGTTGCTAGGAGAGAGAAGGGTTGGGGGAGCTGGCTGGAAGAGGGAAGGGTTGGGGAGCTAGCTGGGAGAGGCAAGGGTTGGGGAGCTGGCTGGAAGAGGGAAGGGTTTGGGAGCTGGCTGGGAGAGAGAAGGGTTGGGGAGCTGGCAGGAAGAGAGAAGGGTTGGGGGAGCTGGCAGGAAGTGGGAGGGGTTGGGGGAGCTGGCTGGAAGAGAGAAGGGTTGGGGGAGCTGGCTGGGAGAGAGAAGGGTTGGGGAGGGAGCTGGCTGGGAGAGAGAATGGTTGGTGAGAGGGAATGGAGGAGATAGCTGACTGGGAGAGAGAAGGGTTGGGGAGCTGGCTGGGAGAAAGAAGGGTTGGGGAGCTGGCTGGAAGAGGGAGGGGTTGGGGTAGCTGGCTGAAAGAGGGAAGGGTTGGGGGAGCTGGCTGGGAGAGAGAAGGGTTAGAAGGAGTTGGCTGGGAGAGAGAGGGGATGGAGGAGGGAGCTAGCTGGGAGAGAGAAGGGTTGGGGGAGCTGGCAGGAAGAGGGTGGGTTTGGGGGTAGCTGGCTGGAAGAGAGAAGGGTTGGGGGAGCTGGGAGAGAGAAGGGTTGGGGGAGCTGGCTGGGAGAGAGAAGGGTTAGAAGGAGTTGGCTGGGAGAGAGAGGGGATGGAGAAGGGAGCTTGCTGGGAGAGAGAAGGGTTGGTGGAGCTGGCTGGGAGAGGGAATGGTTGGGGGAGCTGGCTGGAAGAGAGAAGGGTTGGGGGAGCTGGCAAGAAGAGGGAGGGGTTGGGGGTAGCTGGCTGGGAGAGAGAAGGATTGGGGGAGGTTGCTAGGAGAGAGAAGGGTTGGGGGAGCTGGCTGGGAGAGAGAAGGGTTGGGGGAGCTGACTGGGAGAGAGAAGGGTTGGGGGAGCTGGCAGGAAGAGGAAGGGGTTGGGGAAGGTTGCTAGGAGAGAGAAGGGTTGGGGGAGCTGGCTGGGAGAGAGAAGGGTTGTGGGGAGCTGACTGGGGGAGAGAAGGGTTGGTGGAGCTGGCAGGAAGAGGTTGGGGAGGGTTGCTAGGAGAGAGAAGGGTTGGGGGAGCTGGCTGGAAGAGGGAAGGGTTGGGGAGCTAGCTGGGAGAGGCAAGGGTTGGGGAGCTGGCTGGAAGAGGGAAGGGTTTGGGAGCTGGCTGGGAGAGAGAAGGGTTGGGGGAGCTGGCAGGAAGAGAGAAGGGTTGGGGGAGCTGGCAGGAAGTGGGAGGGGTTGGCGGAGCTGGCTGGAAGAGAGAAGGGTTGGGGGAGCTGGCTGGAAGAGGGAAGGGTTGGGGAGCTGGCTGGGAGAGGGAAGGGTTGGGGGAGGGAGCTGGAAGAGAGAAGGGTTGGGGGAGCTGGCAGGAAGAGGGAGGGGTTGGGGGAGCTGGCTGGAAGAAGGAAGGGTTGGGGGACTCGTGGGGACACTGATATATTACATATGCAGATGCACAGAGTGTATTGTGTTGTTTATTTTCCTTGTTGCATCTGGGGAGGGACCATGGCTCAGGAGAGGGCAGTACGCTTCATGTGGGGTTTATGGGGTGGAGCCAATGAGAGCAGAGGGCATTGCTAGCCATGTACCCAGTGCCCCAGTGCAGCTCTTACCCTACAGCACGTGCGGTCACTCATGTTTTCTCACCTTTGTCACAGAATGGGAATCCTATGAGGACGACAGCGAAGAGGAGCATGAGGAGGACCCTGATACTCAGCAGTATGTCACTCAGTAGGCGCTCCTTCAGGAGGGACAGTGGCATGAAAGATGGAGCACCTGCCAATCAAGAGCCACTGACACGTGTGTCAAGCCAGAGACCACAGCTGACCGCATCATTGGCCACAGGCCAAGCCTCCTTCTGTCACTATGATCTGAAAATGAGTCCCTAATAAAGGAACCCTGGAGAATGCAAGGACTGAGTGGCCTCTTACTCGCGACAAGCCGCTGCGACATGTGGGGGTGATGACTGAGTGTCCATACCAATGCAAGGCCATGTCATCACTCCTGGGGGTCTCTAGGCGCAAGGGAGGGGTGGGCTCTGCAGGGAGGGTCAGTCCAAGAGCCAGATGTTCAGAGAGGCGGATGGCCTAGTGCGCTGGGGAGGCCGCGCCCCACCCCCTGCCTCGCTTCTATGGATCTGGGAGTGTGGGGGGGCAAGAGGGACCAGAGTCGAGGCTCCTGGTGGGTTGGAGAACTTGTAGGCGGTGGTTGAGGTGGGTGTAGTGAACAATCCACACTACACAAAAGTGAGAACTTCAAGTTTATTAAATAACTCAACCAGACAACGAACTGCGAGCCTGCGGGAGTCACAATCAGCTGACCCCGCGGTGCTGTAAGCCCGACTATTACACTATTACATGGCAGTAGCTGGAAACATCCTTGTATGGATTACTGAAGTCCAAGCGCCAGGATACCCGTTGGGTGACAGTCATTGCGCTATACAAGTATGCCAATACATACATACCCTCACAGGGCCACACTCTCCACGCATGAGAGGCTCCACGAGGGAAGAGAAGAACACTGCATCTCCTCCTTTACAAACAAATCAAGCATTATTACAAACATAATCGTTTAAAACAACCGGACGTCTGATGGTCCTTTCGCTGAGGGGTTGGTATCTTCATCCTGTGAAACCATGGCTTCCCTTTCTTGAGCACCAGGATCCTGTGGACAATCGGAAAAATCAGGCAAAACAGACGACTCGTTGACAACAGAATCACTTGCAAACGGAGCTTTACATAAAGCAACTGTTTTCAGAGGCCAACATTTTCTGTTCTCCAGAATAACAGCATTTTTTCTTAATTGAGCAATGCGTTGAGGTTCAAAAAATGTACTTTCATTTTTTTTGCACAAAACCTGGCTTCTGGATTCTGACCCACTGGCCAACAGAAAGCCTGACCTTAAGAGCGTCATGTTTCTTGTCATAGAACCTTTTGTACTTGTCAAGTTTAAGAAGGAGATTGTTCTTTACATCAGAAGACCCACTCTCCTCTCCACAACTTTTAATCCAAGCGGGATACCTCTTAGCTCTGGGTTTGCTGCCCCTCATGAGCTCGAAAGGGGAACATTTGGTAGAATCGACAATTGAAACTCTATAAGACCAGAGAGTTTTAAACATTTGTGTTTCCCAGGGAATGTTGTTCTTAAAAGCCAACTGGAGAGCCCCTTTCAAAACTCTGGTGTACCTCTCCACCAAACAATTTCCAATGAGATTATACAAGGAGGTAGTTTTGTGTTGACTACCAACCACATTTACATGAATATTGGGTCATGGCCTCCGAAGTAAACTGTGCACCATTATCGCTAATTATACCAGCAGGGGTCCCCTCACTAAGGAAATCTTCATTAAAAAAAAATATCACTGAGTCAGTACCCAATTTTCTGATAACTTTGACCACAGGCCATTTAGAAAACACATCCTTCATAGAAATAACATACGTCCCAGAACTGCCAACAGGACCCATGATGTCCACAGCAACGTTCTTCCAGGGAGATTCCGGGCTCATACAGTCACTCATAGGAGGTCTTGAAGTTTTAAAAGTTCTGTCAGCAGAGGAACACAATCCACAATCTCTCACAACTCTCTCTACTTCAATGTCGACACCGGGCCACCAACACCTGCCTTTCACAATACACACGGGGACATATTTACAAGGGTCATATCTCCGCTTTTTAGGCTTTTAAAGCCAAAAAAGCAGAGATAAAAATACCGCCCTATTTACAAGAGGGTGACAACATGCATTAGCGCATGTTAGCACCCTTTTACCCGATGCCTCTCTTTGCATCTCTAATGAGATACAAAGTGGGCGTCATTGGGCAGTACAACCTTGTAAATATCGCTGATGTGCATATTGCAATATTTACAAGGCTGCCCACGCATTTTAGCAGGCGTTAGTTTACGGAGAAAACTGCTGTTTTCGCCAAAAACTAACGTCTGCTAAAATGCAGACTTAGTTATACTGATCAATGGTGGTGGGTTATGCGGATACGACCACAGGGTTGTATCGGCAAGGTTATCGCCGTTTTCCATGGAACATCGCTGGAAAACCAGGGCTGTTCCATGGAAAACACCGCTATCGCAGGGAAATTATCCCCATTGCGCTATCCGTTGTTTATCCAGCGCTAGCATGGCGATAATTTTCTGCAACCGCCGGCGATAACTATTTTCTCGCTAAGCGTGGCCAGAGATATTTATCGCTGCCGCTTTTTAATATGCCCCTTGGTTTTTTAAATACCTAAATGTCCGTCATGGCATAAAGAAATAATCTTGTTTCTTAAATCAAATGGAGGAACTATTTTATCTCCTCTCATAAGGTTAACATCCAAAGACGATAACTCTTCTCTGACTTCCCAATATGCTGTTAAATCTTTTACATCCATTTTGCGAGGCCAACCACTGCCCAAAAATTCTAAAACTTTCTTTAAAGTGTCATCTTTAGTCAAAGCCTCATTCCACTCCTGTATTTGAAAGGAATCAAGACCATGGTCCCACAACCAAGCAACGTGAACATTATTCATAAGATCATCCTGGTTCTCAACCATTTGAACAGGTAAGCGTGACAAAAAAATCGGCAACAGCATTCATCTTACCAGGCAAGTACTTAATTTTGTATAGAAAATATAATAATCGCATGGAAATACGTGCTAACCTGGTAGAAACATTAACCATCTAGTTTTCGATGTGTTCCCACTTGGCCTCTACGCACTGTGGCCGGTTCCCAATGGTTCAAGTCATAAATTCAAAAACTATGCACAGTAATCCTGATAATCACAATGGTTGTTAATATGATTTCCACAATGCTGCTTTCTTATTATTGAAGCAAACTACTTTTTTGAATTGATTGTGCATCAAAAACAAAGATCATTTCAGATCTTCAGTAACAGATACAATACAACTCGATGATTCTTGGAGACACTGCCCGATGCGTTTCGGGCCACATTGGCCCTTCTTCAGGGGCTTGATCTGCAACCAAAAATAAATACAACATTCTCTCATTTACATAGAACCAATGTTCAATTGAAGCAGGCAATGAAAACATGCCAGTTACACCATCAAGGAATCATATGGGGACGATGCCCAGTGGGTTGAAATAGGGGAGAATCTCTAAGGTTAGTAGGAAAGAGTGAGTTTTAACCCCTTCCCTGCTGGGCACATTCCCCCACTGTGCTGGGGGAGGGGGAGCGCACTGCGCCCCCATGCTCATGACGAGCTCAGCTCATCATGCAGCACAGTGCTCGTGTGCTCATTATGAGCTGAGCTCGTCATGACCACATCCGTTTCTTTAGAACGTTCGCACAGCAGGGGAATTTGCCCAGCGTGCAAGCGTTCTAAAGGTCATGACGAGCTCAGCTCGTCATGAGCACACGAGAACCGTGGCTCATGCCGAGCTCAGCTCGTCATGAGCATGGGAGGGGTTAAAACACGGTGTCAATGTTTCAAACAATGAGCGCCGCTACCATGTGTCCTTCGATAACAAAAAAAAGCTTAAAATAATCAATTAACAGACTTGGATGACCCACTGACGTGACTAAAACACCGTGCATAAATTAAAGTATGCACTTCCTAAAGTATATGCTCGTAATGATCACAAAATCTAGGGGGACAAAATGAATACCCGGTTATACACCAGCGCTATATGAGAATGAAATGGCGCCGATCAACAACTGTCTGGTCACTGACCTTGCGAAGTGCTGTCCCGTGGCCAGACCTGTTCAATGCCAATCTTATACGACAATATCGCTCCGGTTCCACCAATCTGTGGAAAGAGTGGTGAAATGAGGTGTTGCTGTTGTATGGTAGCCCGGTGATACAATAAAACCAAATCGCAAGGATTACTAACCAATCGAAAACTAAGAATCACGATGAGGAACTCTGCTTCCGTCAGACCCTTCCATGCCGGTAAAGCCGATAACGCGACGCATGCGCAAATGCTGTTACATCTCCCATTTCAATATCATAAACGACGGACTGTCCCTCACTTGACTCTCGGAGTGTAATTCTTACAACATCAAAAACGGCCCAACTCTTAGAAACCAGACGCCATGATAGGTTGCCTGGTATTAAATACGACACTGAAACGTACAGAGCTTAGGGGCATATTACCAAGCTTGGCAATATAAGATTATCGCCGCTTTAGCGGCCGTTTTCAGCCGCTAAGAGGCGATAATTACATCATATTAGTAAGTTGTCGCTAACTGATGTTAGCGACAGCTTGAGGCGATAGCGAGCGGTTTGGGGCCCGCTTTGCATGTCAGCGATATTTATCGCTAATGACATGCAAAGTGGGCGTACCCAAACTGTTAGCGACTGAAAACAGTCGCTAACATCGCTATTGCCTATTATCAACGCAGGCGTAGCGATGGAAATATTTGCGCTAAGCGCGAATATCTCCAAAAACGAACGCCTGCTCAGACCAGTTCTTAGCCACTATATCCAATGGGAGGTGGATATAATGGCTAAGACCCTGTTAGCGATTATGCGTGAATATCGCTGTAGTCTCAGCGATATTCACGGATTTCACCGCTATCGCTGGGAATTTTATCGCTTTTGAGATAAACGTTGCTAATAACACGATATCTCAGCGATAAAATCCGGCAACGCTTGGCGATAGAAAAATTGTCCTAAGCCTATTTAGCGATAAATATCGCTAGTTGTTGGTAATATGCCCCTAAATTTATAAACTTCTCCAGAAAGAGACATTTGCTGTCCGGGCAACTAAAGCTTTCTCTTAACCAGGTGCATGTTAATGTGAAAAAAATGAGCGACGAGTGATGATAAAAGAACCTCGATATAGAATGAACCCCTTCTGCTTGTCAGAAGGAGAACCCAGATATAAAAATGTAGTGGTACATGATAGAAACACTGGATTTCACATAACGAATGTCTCTACATGAACAAGGATAACCTTAGAATTATGAGGTCCACTTTTCCTCAGAAGTACAAAATACGGTAGGACATGAAATTAACATAAACAAACATAACACAATGCATTTCACAACGAGGTGACATCTGAATAAACATGAATACCCTTCATATTATGAACTTCACTATTTCTTGTTACTAACTTAACCCTCTAGATCCTACCCTGCCGTAAATTTGGGTAAAAAGTTATTAAAAAAACCCTCTTCAGATTGTTTTTCGTCATTGTGGCAGAGATGGAGTGTAATAAAGTAAGTGATGACCATGCCTGAGAATGATTCTGAGTGCTACAGCTGCGACAGGCACCAGGGAGGAGGGCGGGCGATATGAATGTCAGCATCCCTGCATGCCAAGAACAGATGCATACTGATAAGTAGCATATTCCGTTCGAGGCATGTGGGCTGCTGAATTCATATCTGTGCATAGAATGTATAGCAGTTACCTCCTTAGCGGTGGCTACCTGTGCCAGCTGCAGCAGTCTGAAAGAGTTTTTAGAACAGCCTGTCCTACAGCAGCTTGCTGTTTGGAATGTACATCCACACAATAGTGTTTTGTGAAAGTATGTATGGTGGTCCATGTGGCTACTTTACATATTTCCTCTAGAGGAATGTTTTCAAGGAAAGCCATGGATGCCCCCAGCTTGCGTGTAGAATGCGCTCTTGGGGGAACTGTTAAAGTGAGTTTTGCTTTAAGATAACATATCTGAATGCACTTAACTATCCATCTGGGTAACCCAGATTTAGAAATGGGGTTGCCTTTGTGTTGTGGTAAAAAGGCAACAAACAACTGTTTTGTTTTCCTGAAATCTTTTGTCCTGTCTATGTAATATAGGAGAGCCGTCTTAACATCTAGTGTGTGCAGGGCTCTTTCAGGTACTGACTGCGGATTTGGGAAGAACACTGGCAGTTCTATTGTTTGATTGATGTGGAAGTGGGATACCACTTTTGGCATGAATTTTGGGTTTGTCCTATGCTGGTGGAAAAGTGTAGGCAAATTTGCCTGACCAGTTCATCCATATTGCATTGCCCTGAGACTGCGTGTGTGGGAACCTTGCGGCGAAGTACTGGCATTTTGCGTTTTGTTTTGTGGCGAACAGGTCTATCTCTGGTTGTCCCCACTGTTGGAAGTATGGTTGAAGCACTATGGGATGAATCTCCCACTCGTGCACCTGTTGGCTGTGCCTGCTGAGCAGATCTGCTATTTGATTGTCTTTGCCCGGGAGGTGTTCCGCCATGAGGAAAATGTTTCTCTGAATGGCCCACTTCCACATGCTCTGAGCTAGATGTGACAGCTGTGGAGAGTGTGTTCCTCCCTGTTTCTGTATGTAGTACATTCGAGTCATGTTGTCCATCCGGATCAACACGGTCTTGTTGCACAGATGTACTTTGAACGCTTTCATTGCCATAAACATTGCCATCAGCTCCAGTAGGTTGATGTGCATTTTGTTTTGCTGCGTGGTCCATAAGCCCTGCACAGTGTGGTGGAGGACATGGGCTCCCCACCCTATCAGGGATGCGTCCGTTGTCAAGACTATTTGTGGTACAGGCTCTTGGAACAGTCGTCCCTTGCAAAGGTTTTGTGGATTCCACCAATGCAGAGAGTTGTATACACGACTGGTCACCAACACTAGGTCGTTTAATTGTCCTTGAGTCTGGTTCCACTGACGTGCTAGGCACTCCTACAGCGGACGCATGTGTAGTCTCGCGTGAGGGACTATGAAAATGCATGAAGCCATCATGCCTATTAGTTACATAAACACTCAGGCTGGGAGTGAGTGTTGGTGCCTGAACCTTTGGATCAGCGTCTAAATGCTGTTTATTTTGACAGAATTTGGCTGTGCTTTTGCTGCCAGAGTGTCTATAGTCGCTCCCAGGTACTGTTGTACGTGGGCAGGCTGAAGATGGGACTTTGGGTAGTTCAGCGAGAAACCTAAACTGTGTAGGAGGTGAATAGTGCGTGACATGTGGCTGGCACATTGCTGGGCTGACTGTGCTTGTATTAGCCAGTCGTCCAGATATGGATAGACATGAATATGCTGTCTTCTCAGATGTGCAGCTACTGTCGCTAGGCACTTTGTGAATACTCTCGGGCTGTTGTCACCCCAAAAGGAAGGACTTTGAATTGGTAGTGCTGATTTTGTAATGTACACCTGAGATATTTCCTGTGTGCTGGGTGTATCAGTGTTAGACTCGGCTGTCTCTAGTTGGCAGAGGTATACACTTCTGACAAATAGTGACTCACCTCCTCTAGTCAGGGCAAGGGGATCACACACTTAGATAACCCCTGCTCACCCCCTCGGTAGCTTGGCAAAGCAGACAGGCTTATCTCAGAGGCAGTGCGTTAAGCATTTATGACCACATACAGTAATAAAGTGAAGACACTACAAATGGACACGACACATTAGTATTATAAAAATACGAATGTTTATATAAGGCTTAGCACAAGACCAAATAACAACAAAAATATACCAAATCTTAATAAATACTTTTGGAAGGAAAAATAATAGTTCAAGCGTAGTTTCTTCTTAGCACAAAGTCTTTAGTAACAAAAGCAACTCTTTTTCTTTAGATCACAGTTCTTGGCAACAATGTAACCCACATTGCCGTCGAGGCAAAGTTATTCCAAAGGTTCGGCGTCGACCCCGAGGAGCGCTACGTCAAGCCCGGAGTCACACAGACCCCCAACAACACAGTACCTTGGAAAAGTGAAACACACAATGATCAGCAGCGTTGAGATGTCCGGGGTCGGTGTCGATCAGGCCTTGGAGTCGTCGTTGATGTCGATGATGATGTTGCAAGAGTGAGCAGCGCTCACGGCGTCAAGAGGGCTCGGGGTCGAGGCGTCGGCAGCGGCTTCGCTACTACTGTCGATCGGGCCCAGCGGTCGGCGTCGAAGATGCGGGACACGGGAGCTGCACTCACGATGTCGAGCTGGATTCGGCGGCGTTCGGCGGCGTCCGTCGGCGTCGAGATTGCTGGATTCTTCAGAGGTGTTGGACTTTCAGGTTCCAGCAACAAGCACTTTTAGCAAACGGTGAAGTCCTTTAGCCCTGTGACTTCAACAGGAGGCTGGCACTCTTCCAGCCCTTGGAGATTTCCTTGGCAAAGTTTGAGGGTACACACTCAGTTCCTCTCTCCTGGTTCCTTGGGAAAAATAAAGAAGTGACTGCAGGATTCCCCCCAGCAAACAGCACTCTGGCAGAAGGGGTAGGCAAGTCCTTGGATCAGCAGGCTTCTTGTCCTCGGTTCAGGGTTCCTTGTCAGAATTGATCTAAAGTCTTGGTTCAGGGGTCCTTCTCTTATACCCCTTTTTGGCTTTGATCCCTTTGTCCATGCAGGGGAACTCCCCCTCATTCCGGGTCTGTTGTCTGTTGTGGGTGTAGCCCACCCCCAATTCTGAATCGTTTTTGGCCACTATAGGTGTGGCAGGGTATACTCAGACATGAGTCCCTTTCTCACTGCACCATCAGGATTCAAGCAAGCCGGGCCGAAGACGGCTGAAATGCCAGAAACCGGTCCCCGGTAGCTTGTCTCCTTTCTGGTGAAGAATTGGCTTGGTAGTTTAGTCTGCCCTGTTCCCATGATGCACTGGGCCAGGGACAGACTGATTTGCATATAGCCAGGTTCTGAGCTGGGATGGTGCAGTGAGATAAATAACGGTGATGGATCAAGCCCTGATCTTTGGACTGGGTAAGAGTGGTCTGCTTAATTCAGACACTCTGTTCATCACCACCCCCAATTCTGAATCGTTTTTGGCCACTATAGGTGTGGCAGGGTATACTCAGACATGAGTCCCTTTCTCACTGCACCATCAGGATTCAAGCAAGCCGGGCCGAAGACGGCTGAAATGCCAGAAACCGGTCCCCGGTAGCTTGTCTCCTTTCTGGTGAAGAATTGGCTTGGTAGTTTAGTCTGCCCTGTTCCCATGATGCACTGGGCCAGGGACAGACTGATTTGCATATAGCCAGGTTCTGAGCTGGGATGGTGCAGTGAGATAAATAACGGTGATGGATCAAGCCCTGATCTTTGGACTGGGTAAGAGTGGTCTGCTTAATTCAGACACTCTGTTCATCACCACCCCCAATTCTGAATCGTTTTTGGCCACTATAGGTGTGGCAGGGTATACTCAGACATGAGTCCCTTTCTCACTGCACCATCAGGATTCAAGCAAGCCGGGCCGAAGACGGCTGAAATGCCAGAAACCGGTCCCCGGTAGCTTGTCTCCTTTCTGGTGAAGAATTGGCTTGGTAGTTTAGTCTGCCCTGTTCCCATGATGCACTGGGCCAGGGACAGACTGATTTGCATATAGCCAGGTTCTGAGCTGGGATGGTGCAGTGAGATAAATAACGGTGATGGATCAAGCCCTGATCTTTGGACTGGGTAAGAGTGGTCTGCTTAATTCAGACACTCTGTTCATCACCACCCCCAATTCTGAATCGTTTTTGGCCACTATAGGTGTGGCAGGGTATACTCAGACATGAGTCCCTTTCTCACTGCACCATCAGGATTCAAGCAAGCCGGGCCGAAGACGGCTGAAATGCCAGAAACCGGTCCCCGGTAGCTTGTCTCCTTTCTGGTGAAGAATTGGCTTGGTAGTTTAGTCTGCCCTGTTCCCATGATGCACTGGGCCAGGGACAGACTGATTTGCATATAGCCAGGTTCTGAGCTGGGATGGTGCAGTGAGATAAATAACAGTGATGGATCAAGCCCTGATCTTTGGACTGGGTAAGAGTGGTCTGCTTAATTCAGAAACTCTGTTCATCACCACCCCCAATTCTGAATCGTTTTTGGCCACTATAGGTGTGGCAGGGTATACTCAGACATGAGTCCCTTTCTCACTGCACCATCAGGATTCAAGCAAGCCGGGCCGAAGACGGCTGAAATGCCAGAAACCGGTCCCCGGTAGCTTGTCTCCTTTCTGGTGAAGAATTGGCTTGGTAGTTTAGTCTGCCCTGTTCCCATGATGCACTGGGCCAGGGACAGACTGATTTGCATATAGCCAGGTTCTGAGCTGGGATGGTGCAGTGAGATAAATAACGGTGATGGATCAAGCCCTGATCTTTGGACTGGGTAAGAGTGGTCTGCTTAATTCAGACACACTGTTCATCACCACCCCTAATTCTGAATCGTGGGTGTAGCCAGGCAGAGGCACCTGGCCTATTCACGGTGCAGGGCTGGGTCCTCAGACGCCCAGCAGGAGGTGGAGCCAGTATTGTCACTGGCAGGAGCAGAGCTATCCGTCGCTCGGCAGGAGGTGGAGCCAGCATTGTATCGGGCAGGGCCGGCTATCAAGAGCTACTCTTCCCCTACTCTCAATGCAGATGCACCACTCACCCCTCACTGACTCATTCAGAACTCTGGAGCCACCCAGCTCCTGTCATACACACACCAAACCAGCAGAAACCAGAAATAGTTAGACAAGAAAATAGTCACTTTCTAAAAGTGCTATTTTCAAACCCAGAGTCCAAAAACCATCCACCCAAACGGATGCGTTATCAAACCCCGAGTTCAGGGATACCAAACTCGACATCGCACCATGCTCCCCGAGCCAGCTAGGATCATACCATTAATAATCCCGGCGGCCCATTCTAACTAATGGAGAGCAGGCGACCTTACGATAGTGAAGTACGAACATGGCGGTAGTTCACTATTAGGACATGCCAACTTCGTCAGGCCTGTCCTACCTTATACTTACAATGCACCCTGCCCTCGGGCCTACCATAGGGGTGACTAATATGAAGTTAAGGGAAGGCCGCTCTTGTGGGCGGCACAACACGTGCTGCAAGCCCACTAGCAGCATTTGCATTTACAAGCCCCGGCACTCCGCGTGCACTAGACTAGGGACTGACAGTAAACCAAATAAGCCAAACATGGAATCCAATCAATACAGTAATTTAACATAGGGAGCACTTGCACCGCGGCACTGATCAGCAGTGGCACAGTGCCCAGAGCGATATACCAGCAAAAACATCGTAAACATAGGAGGCAAACAGAAAAAATGGAGGAGAGACTCAAGCCAATGATGTCAGGTCTAACAATCGGTATATGGAAATATGAGTCTTTGAGGTCTAGTGTTGCGAGGAAGTCTCCTTGACGCAACAGTGGTAATACCGGCTGTAGAGTGAGCATGTGGAAATGCTCTGATAAAATGTATTGATTTAGGGGCCTGCGGTCCAATATTGGTCTGAGAGACCCGTCCTTTTTGGGGATGAGGTAGTACAGTGAATATACCCCTGTGCCCTGGTGTTCTAAGGGTACTACTTCTATGGCTGCTTTTTGTAGCATGCTGATGAATTCTTGCTGCAATAAGTGTAGGTGTTCTGTGGACAAAGGACGGTGTCTTGGAGGTATGTTGGGTGGTGTGGAGGTTAATTCTAGGCAATAGCCATGCTGGATAATTTGCCTCACCCACCTGTCTGTAGTTATTTTTTCACAGACTGGCAGGAACTGCTGTAATCTTCCCCCGACCGGTGTTACATGGTCTGGGGGTAGCGACAAGAAGTCACTGTTTGGTATTGGTAGAGGATCTGGTGGTGTTATTCCCTCGTCCTCTACCTTTGCTGTTATTGCCACGGTATCCACCTCTACTGTTTTTGTTGTAGGTGTTTTGCGTGTTCCCTTTGTTGTATGAGGTTTGCTGTGTTGAGCCTCCTCTTGCAGCTCCTCTGTTGCCGGAGCGACGAAAGGAGCCGCCTCTGTATTGTTGTAACTGCAAGGCTCCCATAGACTTGGCTGTCTCTGTATCCTTCTTCATTTTGTCTAATATTGTGTCCACATTAGGGCCAAACAAATAATCAGGGTTTACAGGTTGATTGAGTAAAGTGCTCTGAACCTCATTTTTAAACCCAGAGATGCGTAGCCACGCATGTCTTCTGAGCATGACACTGGTATTGATAGCCCTGGCTGCTGTGTCTGCCGCATCTAGCGCACATTTTATGGAGGTTGTTAGATATTAGCTTTCCCTCCTGTATTAGGAACTCTGCCTGTTCCTTATAAAGGTCAGGTAGATGCTGGAGAATTTGCTCTAGTGTGTCGTAGTGGGCCCTGTCGTACCTGGCTAACAGGGCTTGTGTGTTTGAAATTCTCCATATGTTGGCTGCTTGAGCAGCCACCCTTTTGCCTGAAGCCTCCAGAATTTTAGATTCCTTGTCTGGAGGTGGAGCCTCGCCAGTAGTCTGCGAATTAGCACGTTTACGTGCATTGGATACCACCAAAGAGTCTAAAGGCAGCTGTCCCTTATTGTATGTAGGGTCCACTGGTGCTGGCCTATATTTCTTCTCTACTCTGGGGTTAATGACCCATGCCCTGGTTGTTTCCTTAAATATGTCCCCTTCTTGTTTAAGCACCCATTTTAACATTGGCAATGTTTTGACTGATCTTTCAGAAGTGTTGAAAGTGTCAAAGAGGAAGTCTTCCTCAATGGGGTCTGCATGCATTTCCACGTGGTGATTGTATGCTGCTCTTTCTAATAATGCATTGAAAGCAGCTGTGTCCTCTGTAGGCGAAGTTTTAACAGGGTATGCAGTATTGTCTAGAATGGGCTGAGAGTCTGCAGGATCTACAGGGTCAGACCATGGTTGATTTTGGTTGTCCTGGTCATTGTCCACTAGATAATTGTACAGTTCATTATCCTCATATTCCACATCCTCATCTGTGCGTGTGGGAGAATATGTAAAAGTCTCTTGCACATGTGGTTTGATTGGCTCAAAGAGATTTGGAGATGTCGAAGAGTCTCTTTTCTTTATGAGTGGTATAGGTCTCAGCGTAAGTGTCTGGTCTGATTTTCCTCTTTAATAGGGTAACTCTGCCAGTATCGGGGTCAACATAAAGTGTTGACTGTCCATCTTCCGAGGGCTCTTGCTCTTCAGGTGCTTGAGCTCTTCTCCCCGATATCGCTTTTTTTGTGTGTGTCGGTTCGATTTCCGTTGTTGGTTCGTCCGCTCTTGGCCGCATGTGTGTTGGAAGTCCAAATTTTATCGGTCCGAGGGACTTTTGAGTATCAACAGTCTTTTTAGTCTGTATGAACTTTTTCGGTGCCGTAATTGTTATCGACCCGACCGCTTTCGTTTGTTCGATAACCACTTTTTTGCCTTGTGTCGTCTTTGGAGCTTGCAGCTTTGGAGCAATGTTTTGCTGCTTCGGCTCGACCGACCCCTTCGTTTCGATCCTTGCCTTCGGCTCAAGTGTCTTTGTGTGCACCGGCCTTGGTTTGACGACTTTCTTTTCCGGTTCGACAACCGTCTTCAGCTGGAGTCCTTTGTTTGTGTTGCCTGGTGTCGACAACGATCTTGTCGGTTCGACGGACTTTAGCTTAGGCGTGGCCATGGGTGTACTGGCTCTCGGCTCGACAACCCTTATATGAGACCCCGCCGGGTCGACGACCATTTTGTGTTTTGTTGGCTCCGATGGATCCACACTTCTCGGTCCGAAGACTATAAAGTCTATCAGTTTTGGTTTCTGTTTTGCTTCCATTACTTTCGGTTTCAATTTTACCAATGTATGGTAATGTTGCACCAATGGCTCTTGTCTTATATTCTTAGCCGGGCTGAATTGCGGGGCTATAGAATCGATGTTTTCATCTTGGCTAAGGCCTTCCGGCGATGCCTCGACCTGAGCCTCTGGAAGCGTACCAGTAAATGTACTGGGCTCCGTACTCACGGTTGGCCCAGTGTCCTCGCCGGGGCTCTGATGCCTGGATCATCGTCCCCTACCTCGACGATGTCTTCTTCTTCGTCAATGTAGTAGTTGGAGTCATGTTCCGACCCCTGCTCCGACTGCTGATCTGAGTCTTCAGCTTCGATGACCTCTTCGTCGTCTTCAAAGATATTTTCCGGGTCAGGCGCTGGCTTCTGCATCGTCTTCCTCGCTGCTCTTTGAACCCGAAGTGTTTTCTTTGATCGAAATTGCGCACAAGCTAAGCAGTCGGCTTCATTGTGTTCTGGAGATAAACACTTGTTACACACAGGGTGTTTATCTATGTGTAGAAATTTCGAGTTACAGTTGGGGCATCATTTGAATGGACTTCGTTCCATTGACGATAGGTCCCTTGGTGTCGAAAAGGCCACGCGGCCCGATTCGACGTTCTGAGTATAAACCACCAGGAATAAAGTTGTCGGCACCGATCGAATAACAATACCGACGACCCCGAAGGCCTTTTGGCCTTTTTTTTAAAGTTTTTAATCGATTCCGAACTCAGAGTTAGAAATTGCATCCGAACCCAATGGCGGAAAAAAACAATCTGAGGATGGAGAGGATGCCCATGCGCACTGTAGGCCAGGGGAGGAGCCACCTATCTTGTGATACTTCGAAGACTCTTCCAGGACAACAATGTGCAATCATTCGGACCCAACACTAGGCGGCGATCTATGTACAGATATGAATTCAGCAGCCCACATGCCTCGAACATAAGGTTCCTAAAACCTAGTAGATCAATGTGTTCACCCGTGTAACTCTCCGGAGCAATATCAGGTTGAAGTAATTCAGGATCAAGTTTTATAACAAATTTGTCGGACCATATAGCTTCATTCACAATGGTGAATGGAGAACCTGAATCAGCTGCAATATGTATGTCAATACCTCCTATTGACATTAAACGAATAGGTTTGCTTGAGTCATTAGTGTGTGACTACATTACCCATGGAGCTTGAGGCAAAGCAACCTTCATCATCACTTTCTTCATTTGGAGAAGATACATGACCTTTCTCAATACATTTGACTTTATTGGCCCGATTCACAGAACTAACTTAAGACAAAATCCTAAACTTACTACCATTTTGGTATTCACAGAAGGCACTTACTCATTTCGGTATTCAAAGAAGGCACTTACTCATTTTGGTATTCACAGAAGGCATTTACTCATTTCGGTATTCATAGAAGTTAGGAGTCCTAACTTTACTTCTTCTAAAATTAGAAAAATCCTAACTTTAAGACTTTTTGTATTCACAGAAGGCATTTAGGAGTCCTAAAGTTAGGACTCCTAACTTCTGTGAATACCGAAATGAGCCATCCCTGAATGTTGTTACTAACCCAAACCCTCGCTTTTTATTACTCAGATTCAGGTTGAACCAATTTAATTTCCTCCTTGCTGGATCATTGGGGTGGAAAAGGAAGGAAGATTTGGGGATCTGCTCTTGTGATGGCTTTTCTACTAACGATACAATGCTCTTTATCTTTTTCTGTGAGCACTTTCTTCATATTCGTTAACGTTTTATTATTCCTATTTTAAAAGACAAAGGCTTTATGCAAATTAAACCAGCTCTCCATTATTTGCAGCTGCTCTCGAATGTGTGGGAGATTTTTAATATTGCTAACTTCCTCACTGCGGCAATAAGATTAAAGAAGAAAACCAGATGGGAATAGTCATTGTTATGAATTAGCCTAAATTAATTGAAGCTGAGGATATTTTTAAATGGTAACACAGTTTTTAGGATGCATTTTATATGAAATGATAATAGGTACTGTATGTATTTTAAGCTTGTATATCTCTGTTGTACTTTTATGGCTTTTGTTAAAAACCTTTTCTTGACATTAAATGTTTAGTATACTTTTATGGTTTTTGATATGAACCGAATAAAGTATTTTGATTGACTGGCTGGAAAATGTGGGCATTGTGAGCCCTGCACTGGACTGGTTCGTCTCCTTTCTCTCGGAGAGGACCTTCCAGGGAACACCCCCCCTTTCACCTCCAGGGTTCATACTATCAAGCAGGGTGTGCCGGAGGCTTCAGCTTTGAGCCCTATGCTTTTTAATCTGTATATCCAGCCACTGTCAGCGGTCGGTAGTAGAGGGCTGGCAATTGTGTCGTATGCAGATAACACGCAGTTGATGGTCGTCGACTGTTTGCATGATGCCCATAAGTTCCGGAGCCGTCTCGCTGCTGTCGCGGAGTGGATGACTACCAACTGCCTCCAGCTCAATGCCAGTAAGTCTGAGGTCTTGCTGGTAGGGAAAGATCCAGAGCTGTGGTGTGAACGCCGGTGGTCTGCCACTCTGGGCTGTGCACCCGCCCCCAAACAGGTGGAGAAAAATCTAGGTGTCTGGGTCGATTCGGCTCTCAGCTGTCAGTTCCAAACTCAGAAAGTGGCAGCAACATGTTACGGTATATAACCCGGGCGTCCAAGCATTGCTGGGTTTTTTCGATCCTTCCATCAGGCAGGTGATTGTCCAGGCCTCAGTTTTGTCGAGACTAGACTATGCCAGCTTGCTCTACCTGAGGGCCAATAAGAGAGAGATCATGAGACTGCAGATGGTTCAAAATGCAGCAGCCAGAACTCCCCTTGGCCTTCCCAGAATTTGTTCCATCTCAAGGCCGATTCGTCAGCTGCATTGGTTGCCGGTGGCCAGACGAGTGGAGTTTAAATCCCTCTGTATTGCCTTCAAGATCCTAAACTCCTCCTCTCCTGGCACCTTGGCCAACTTGTCTCATCATATATCCCTACCCGCCAACTCCGCTCGGGTAGATGCTGGTGGGCGTTCCTTTCACACACTGGCAGCTAAACTCTGGAACTCTCTCCCCTTACACATTCAGAGTACGGATAATTATCTGGCTTTTCGCAATGCTATCAAAACTCACCTCTTCCCTCCTCTGCTGCTTTACCTTCTTTTTGTCTGTTACAAGTGTTCCTGTCTTGCTTTTTAGTCCTGTTGCTCTTTAGTTTAGTTTCTTTTCTGCTGCCTGTCGCCCATCCATTGCTTTTGCTGGGGCAGCCGCACGCTCTATTAATCTACTTTATTATTATTATTATATTACCTGAGGCCATTTAAGAAAATAGTGCCTTGAGGCTGTAATTAAAACCTAGGGAGTAACAACACATGTAACAGAAGGGGTTCTCATGGGAGGTTACAAGAAGAGACAAGACGGTACTAAGGAGGGACTACTAAGCCTATTGACCAATGAAAAGCCACCATTTACAAAGGACAGGGACAGGAGCCAATTAAAAAGATGGGCGGGAAGTGGGCGGAGCTTTATGCACATATCCTGAATACAGCATGCCTCGAAGAGACAGCTCAAGCCCCGACTAGACGAGACCTAAAAAGCTCTTGATGCTAAAATTCCTTCTACAGAAATGGCTTCTTCAGCCTGGCTCGTGTTGGGTGGACTTCCAGTGGCTCTTAGAACTGTTAAGCTCAACAATACACGGTATATATGTAACTCCATGGTTATTCCTTCTCGATTGTCATTTGTTTTTCTCCTTTCCCTATATTGTATGACTTGACGGCTATTTGTACAGTGCTATGATACCCAAATTGGGTCACGTTCGCGCTACATAAAACTCCAAATATTAAATAAATGAATAAAATAAACACCTACATCATATAGATCCATATACACCTCATCTACACAACTAACACTTACCACCACTTTCAATAGTCTAGTATATCAAATAACTACGAAATAACCATGTAGGGATATAAAACATGAATAATAAAATCAAAATGTTTTAAATATAACAAAACATTTATTGACCTGAATAAATGTACTTATTACTATACTTGCATTTAAATAATACAATATTTAAAGAATACACAATATTTTTGTGAATGGTGGTCTCAACCCCATTTGTAATTTAATCAGAATGTGAGGGATCAACAGGGGAGGGGCCGAAGGGTCTGGTTGTTATACCCCATTGTTTTAAACAATTTTATTTACATTATATTCTCTTAAATGTACCACATTATGAGTTTTCAGATTAGGGGTCCCATTATTAAAAATAAAATGTAACAGATTTCATTCATCAGATTTGACTTAAATGTTACTTTTATACTCTTTGCGCATGGCATCTTTTGTTCATGAAATGTATTTTAAACAAGTTATTTATCATGGATTAGATCAGTATGAGGGTTACCATTGGGAGAAGTATTAGACTGACCACTAATACTAGTTTTAGGGGGCTTTATTTGCCAAGTCCTTTATAAACCAAAGCATGGGCGATGTGGTTAAAATATTCCCTAACTAAAGGTTAATTCACAGAATGAGGATCAGTATCATTGTACCTTCGACAATTGTGACTTACTACCAGGGATATGAATTAAGTTGAAGAATTGGTATTTGAATGCAAAAGGGTAGTTGGAGTGATTGCAGATCAATGTGCAGGGAGGGCTAAGATGGGGGGTGAAGCTCTATTAGGTAGCAGTCAAGGTACTTGAGGTCGTGACGCTACCCCGCCCGCTTCCCCTCTGCAAATGTTGGAATTCACACCGTCGCCTTCTTGGCCTCTCAGGTCTTTCGCCCACATTTCTTTGCCAGATAAACATCTCAGAGTGGAGGTTTACATAGAAGTCTCTTGTTTAAATATTACCGAACAACATCCAATCACAAAATAATTTTAAATATTATGCAAAATAATTAGTATTAAACTTTTATTTACAGGAGTCAGCTCCTAGGTGTGCATCCAATACACATTCTAAAGCCAAACACAAAGAGAACTTAGAATACAGTTATTAAGAAACAGAGACTGAGGTACAAAACATTAGGCATTAAATTAAGCAAAGTGTTGCAAGTTTTAATGAATGGAACCAGGCCTAGAAATGTGCCTCTGGCTGAAGCAGTAAGCATTTCTTGGCACAGATCCATGTTAAAACAATTCACTGTACATCTATTTACAAACTCTGTGCAAAACTCTAAAACATAAGAGAATTTGGGGAAATCTGAGTTTGTATAAGTGCTTTCTCAGAAAAATGCTTTTTAGATATTGAGAGAAAATGTCCATGTATATACAGCGGTCACTTTGACCCCAGCACAAACGGTACATAATGTGGGAAAACCCATTCAGATCACTGAAGCGCTTGCAAGGAATAACCAAGCTTGGGCAATGCAGTTTCACCGCATAACTAAGAAAGTGAAACTGGATCGTCCACCAGAAAAGCCATACGGAAAAAAACCACCGAAAACAGGCTTTGGATAACTTTGAGTTGCGGCATCGTCACATTTCTACTTGCAAAACTTTAGATAGCGAAGTCGAGCCCAGTAAAAATGTAATATTTGATGTAAGGTTTTAGAGAGACAGTTTAGGCACTGGGGACTCAGAGCCTTCAGGTGGACGCACTAACATGTTATCCGTGAAGAAGTGTTGTGACAGCCATAAAGGAAACATTGGGTTTCTCGATTTACGTTGTGTTTTTTGCAACCTTTCTGAGCAGTGACCTTCTAGGTCCAAAAGGGTCTGAGAGTCAAGGGCCTCCAATCATACAGTATCTCTAGAAGCTTTTCCACACATTCAGCCCAGGCTCAGAGATTCTCTTCCCTGTGGGCCCACAGTTGTGCGAGTGATGCACCGTCTGACCGGGGCTTTTCCCAGAAGTTAAAAAACCAAGGACATTTTCTCCCTTGTGTCTTTTACTGCGATGTATGAGAGAACATTTAATCAAAATATATTGCCTTAATATGCAAGGATATTATTTTATTTCTAATATTATACACTTTCTCTTCTATCCAAATTAAGCCTATGTGCGCATGCAGGACATGAACAAAAATTAGTTTTTTTTAACTTCATAAGTATTCCCACATTTTGTACATTTATAAGGGTTTCTATTGGTTGTTTAAAATACCTGGTACATCACGAAGGATGATGTGAACGTAACTCCATATTCTTTGTAGGTCTCATTCTTGAGTTTACTGTCAAATATTCTTAATTACTAGTAAGGAACACCTTCAAGATTTCTCAAAGATTTACTTCACGCAGAAAGACTCTCTCCTCTGCGGGGTTTCTGCATAAACAAGAAATTCTGAGCTCAAAGCCAAGTTCTTGTCAGAGTCACTACACGCAATCTCTCCCACCAAGGTGGGTATGCAACCCCCACCCCCCATGGTGGGTATGCAGCCTCCCCCCCCCCAGGGTGGATATGCAGCCTCCCCCCATGGTGGATATACAGCCTCCCCTTCCCCCATGGTGGATATACAGCCTGCCCCCCCGCCTTAGTGGGTATGCAGCCCCCCCCATGGTGGGTACAATAGTGCATTAGTAATGCGCGGAACGGGAAGACCCTTTACACACATTGCTTGTATTGGCCTCCTCTCCTCTGAAAGTGTTTAGTACATCACAAGCAGCCCCTTAATGATGAAAAATGCTCATGCATTTCATTTGTGCAGCCTGACATTAAGAAGACGGCCAACCTCGGAAGCTTTTCCCGCCTTCAATGCATATAGTCTGTTATAACACTGGACAAGATGCCGATTGCTGCGGACGCTTTCACCGGTGCCTGCTTTGTAGCTGTCTTGAGCAAAGGAGTCAACTACTTTACAAAGAACTCTTCCACAGCCAGGGCCCTGGTCCAGCTGCTCGCCCGTTGCATTCTTCAGAGGCCACAGACTACCCGAAGCCTGGTGCCCTCGCTGCAAAGCTGCAAAGGTCCACTCTATTCCAGTCTTTCACAACTTTACAGCTCATGGCTCTGCCCTGCGGAAACAACCCAAATATTGATTAGTGACAAACAGAAAATATAGGTTTTAAGTATAAAGTGTTTTATATATATTTTGTTTGTAACAAATGATAAATGGGTGGAGAATACTATCCTAGTTCATGTGTTAGAATAATGGAGGGAAAAAATAATTTGTAGTCTGAACATTGATTCAGTGGGGGTCCCCAGATTCCAATAATGACTCGGGTAGGGTGTCATATAGTTAATGCTTTTCTATATATTGTGTTAAGTTAGCATGAGTTTATTAAATATTTAAACGACATACTTTCCTTCGGCTTCAGCTTGCACACGGCACATAATTATTATTGTAGTTTTCAACCTAGACGAAAGATGTGATTTATTGAGAATAATATGTTATTGCTCGGATATCAGTCGTGCCTGGTACACTGTCTGCACACTGAGATCTATAGCCTCTAAGAATAACCTAACACAAGGTTGCTGGAAGGCCTGATCCTCGCACCACATTAGACATAACACAAATAATGTTGCTGCCAACATTGGGCTCTACGCGGGTTTAAGATAGAGTTACAGGGAATGAATCAACACACTTGATGGTGCTTCGCACAAAGAGAGTTGGTAGCTGATGATGTGATCTTCTTCTGCTGACATTTAGAGGTATGGGCCCGCCCTGCTAAAACCCAAATGAGACCTTCTTAGACCTAATATAGTATGCTAAATAGGGTGCGCGAAATATAGGTGATACAGATTTCTATAGATTTTTGCATTATAATATGCTATCACCGTTCGCTTACTATGGACTAGTGACTAAGCTGATAACTCTGATTTTTATAATATGTATGTTGGTATTATATAAGATACTGCGTTTGAGAACCTTGCATTGAAAAATAAATATTTCAAACTTGCACGTGTGTTCTTTTACTCCCCGTTGTGGTTTGAAATGATTATAAAGCGAAAGAGTGTTCATGTGTTCCACGATACCTGAGGTACCTTAAAGTTCATGTTCTGGTTTGTCTAAGTCATTGGGAGTTTGTTATGACCAATGAGACACTGTAGCTAGCTCGGTAAGGGGATTTCTGATACTAAGGTGAGTTTTGGGTCACCCTAATTCACTAAGGTTCTAGATCTCTAAGCACAGTTCTGTGGGAGAACGGAAACCCTGCTACAAGGGTTTGTGTATTCCAGTAATAATTCAGTAGGGGTACCCCAATTCCAGTGATGATTTAGTTCACAGAAGTCAAGTGCTTAAGAACCTCTGCCTTATTACATTTAGTATTGATAACTGCAGTTTGGGAACTGATCGAGAAATACTTCTTCCAATCAAATGGATTGCAATGTAAAATCCTCTTTAATGGTGAAGTCAGATTTTAAGTTAAAATTCTGAAAATGCCATTTGTATGAGAAAGTTGGCATTTTCAGCCTAATCCAAATGTGCCTTTCTGCCAGTGTCCAGGTCCCTTGACTGTGTATGGCTCTCCTGTGGTGTTTTGTGGATTCCTTCGAGACATGGGGGCAAAAGGCCTTGGGTGTGTGGCAAGGTGTTGTTCCCCATAGCAGGATATCCTAAGGAGTTGTACTCAGTCTTCCGGAGCGTAAAAGTGTAGCCTCATGCCTAGCCCAAACCCCTTTCTGACTTCTAAGGGATGCCTGGCCAGCCACTGTTGAATGCAGTTCACACTTAGACCGTCCTGCACTTTGTTACCCTAGACAGTTTGTAGCCAAAAAAGAGGTAAGGGGATGATTAGATAAAGGAGGCATCCCCCACCAACAGGCTGGCATTGGAGGAAGAAATAGCACCTTCAGAACCTCTCATCAGAACACTCGTGGACCCGTGGAAGATTCAGAAGAGGGACTGTGCTGCTGCCTGATGAAAAGAAACAGCCTTGTTGTATGAAGGAGGAAGATCGCACATGCTTGCCTTGAACCCAGGCGTGACTCCAAGGGTCAACTGGTCTGGCCTCTTGTCTGAGCTACAGGGACACAATACGCTTTCAGAGGCCTCCCTGCAATGACCAGCTGACCAGCACCAACTGGACCTGCCTGAGCCCTGCTGCTGACCTCCTTTGGAGTGAGTTCTGATCCCCAAACAGTAGCCCCCAGGTCCTGAATCCTTGGCAGGCAAAAGAGAGAACTGTTCCTGAAACACGTGATGATACAGAAGTTATGGTCTCCTCATGACCTCTAAGGGACCTTTTCATGCCGAGACTCGACCGCCCGCAAAGACCGTCAATGCGAAGCTCCAGCGGGACATGATCTTCAAGCCGAACAGCAACTGTACATGATGCCTGCCAACACAAAGCTCCGGTGAGGCCTGTACTTTGAGCCACCATCGACAGCCCGCAACAACCGCCAACACAAGATCTGCTCTTCACATGACAGCCTGTGACAAAAGCCAATGCAAAGCTCCAGTGACAACATGATCTTTGTACTACAACAGTGACCTTTCACACCCGACCTGCTCCGCTTGCCAAACAAGAGCCTCCCTGTGGTCCCTGCGGCCCCTGTGGATGTTAACAGTAGCTCGTCGCGTGAACTTGAGGTGAGCCACGCCCCTCTGCGGTCGACCTAAAATTGTGAGTTTCCTTTGGTCCACCATAACCAGATAACCATGATTGGCTTATTCTGTTGTTTGGTTCTATTTTCACATAAAATTTACAGAATTTGTAACTTTGGTTCTACTGATTTAATTTTTGTAGTCAATCTATTTAGTAAAATGTACACTAGCTTTCTAAATGGATTTGGTATTTTTGTTGTGTTGTGTTTTCATATTAATGTTTGAGAGCCGCATATATACTTTACACATTGCCTCTAAGTTAAGCCTGGATGCTTTTGTGTCAAGCAACCAGAGGGTTAATAATAAGATTATTTAGTGACTTTTGTGGTTTACCCTGACAAGGATTGTGTTTATTAATTGAGTGGGGCTCTCACCCCCTCAACTAATACACAATTTCTTACACAGACCTTTAAGAAAATGCATCCCAACAGGTGATTTGAGTAAGGAGGGAAGGTCCAGTAAACGCAAAACCATGTGACCTTAGACACCACAGGCACACCACGTTGGGATCTGTCACAAACATTTGTTTGTGACAATCCCTACAAGACTTAAGAGCCTATCGCTTAAGGGGGTTACATTTCCCTTGAACATTGGAGAACTGGTCAACTGAAGAGGAAAAAGAGCAGCTCGCTACGGCTCCTCATACGAAGATGCTCCAGAATCACATCCGGGGTGCAACGGAACAGCACGACCCTCCCTAGCCGGCATGCTGGAGCAATGCTGAGAAAGATTCCAGGATCCAGAATGGCACCTGGGGAGATTTACAAGAAGAATCTGCAGATGACAGTATCCACCAGCACCATTGGTTCAATGCCTTATTTTCAGATTTCTGGATTCAAAAACGTAGCATGTATGCTGCACTAAGTGCCTAGTCAACATTTTAAATTAGTGGTCAAGCAGTCGTCCTGGGGCCACGTCCTACGTTAATGTTGGTTAAGCAGCAGTCGGTACAAGACATACCTGAGATGTCTCACCTGAATGCTGTCATGTAAAGGGGTATGACATCACCAGGTAAGAGATCCCACCATCAGACTGTGTGTTTGCATGCTGTAGAAAGTAATGATTACTTGCTGGGTGCGCCTTATAATCCCTTTGGTGTCCACTACCTCAACCGCCTTGTTATCCATTTTAGCCCAGGTACATCTCCTACATAAGGTATTTCTGAGACACTTTTAGAAGTGCAAGGCTAGACTGTAAAGGCACTTTTACAAGATGGTGTAGTTCTCCAAATACCTCTGTTGCACTAGATAGTTATACAGTGTACAAACACTCTGATGAAGGCACAGGGTGACTTTATTGTGAACAGGGGTCAACAGAGCATGAAAGATGTTACTGGGTCTGACAACGAGAGCGCGCATGGGAATGAGGCATGCAAAAGCAGAAACTTTGCACTCCTCAGGAAGTTACACCCATTCAGTAATGCTCTTTCTGGCAGAGAATATATCTAGCTGCAGATTTCTTACCTTTTGAATACTCCCCAGGAGTCAGACTGTACCTCTACGCTGGAAAGTGGCACCGTGCGGCTCTGCACTAATGCCATTATGCTCCGGAAATGACGTGCAAGGCCTATGCAGCTGCCACTCAAGTGTTGACGTCTGTTGCTTTGGGGACTGTCTGCACCCTCAGACACAGAGCCCCAAAAAGCAAATCGGTAGAGTGGGTGAAGATTCCTCGACTTGGGTTCTTATTCATGAATAGTGTCCAAACACAAAAAGGGGAGGATGGGAGGGTCGGTGGAGAATCTGCAGCTAGATAGAGCCTCTACCAGAAAGAGTGTTACCGATAGAGACATCTAGCCGCGGATTCCTCAACTTTTGAATAGATATCAAAGCAGGATCTATTTGGCGGCGGGTCTGTGGATCGACTCACTCTAGAAAGTCATGCAGCACTGAGCGGTCAAAATACCCCTCTAAGTGAACCTTACAGTCCAGACAATAGTGCTTTGTGAACGTATGGAGGGACGGTCATGTAGCTACCTGGCACATGTCTAGGACATTGACTCTGCATGCTAACGAATGGCAGATTGAGCACGCAGTCCTTCTGAAGAATGCTTTTCAGCCAATGCGCAGCAGACCTTAATGCAGGGCACGATTCAGTGAGGGATGGTTCTCTTCTGCACTGCCTTGCAATTGTTTGTGCTGGGAAGGTTCTTCTTGAAGCTATAAACTAAACTCCACTAGAGAGTGGGAGAGGAAAAATTCCTTTTGTTTATTATACCCTCACACACCCTGGTGGTGTGTTGCTTCATCATCGGGTCCCCCTGACGCCTGGAAGCCAGGGTGGGCTCGACTGAATTCCAGGAGCTCTTGAATAGATATGGCATGGGGGAGTTAAAGATTAAAAACCCGCCAACAGATATCAGAGTCCCTTTATTCATGGATCTGTCAGGGATATTAAAATTACAAAAATGGATAAATCGGGTCAACGGGAGTATTATGGTCCTATGACCCTAATGCCAATATGTTTCAGTTCTTTATTAGCCAATCTGACGTGTGCTGCAACAAGCCACAAATCTGTTCCAACGACAAGCATATGAAGTTTTCTTTGAGGGGTGCCTGACTGTCAATATGACATCAACCACCTCAGGAAGAAGCTCAAACGTGTTTCCTTTTAGATATCCCTGAAGACTTGTAGAGTGACAAAAACCAGCCTCTAAAGGGAACAGGAACGAGATCGGAAATTAACCTTGGATGTGGATCGAGACTTGCAGTGGCCCTGGCGGGGAGTCCTCTAATGCTTGGCGACAGATTCGCCTCACGTTCCCAGAAGGCTTTCGGGTTCATCGACACAAAATTGGTGCAGGTCTTGGAGTTGTATCTCAACCTTAGGCACATTCAGGCAATTTCCATGCATCAAAGCTTTTTGCGATCGTAAATGGTGCGATTCACAAAATTAGGTTTTGTGATGCATCAAGGGTCAAGGCACTCGCAATTATAAAATTCACAATTAATTGCGAGTTCTCAAATTGCGATTGCATTTAAGGAATCGCATTTTGCGATTCCTTAAATGCAAGAACCACTTTGAAGTAGCGAATTCGCTACTAGGGGTCACAAATTACCATGAAGTTGAACTTCATGATAATTTGCTAAAACTTTGAATAGTGCACTAAAGTGCATTTTTTAAAGTTATAGGTTACACACACACACGTCCTAGGGACTTGTGTGTGCGCAACAAATGTGCACAGATCAATTTCAGGGGTGCAACAGGGTGTCCTTTTGACACCCTTGAAATTGCATGCGCAATTTAAGAGTCGCAATTGGTACTCGCAAATGGAGCATGCAGTTTCCCATTCATTCCTAGGCCCATAGGAATGAATGAGAAGCCATTCCTTATTTGCAAATTGCAATTTGTGAGTCGCAAATAAGGAATGTGTAGGAATCACTATTTTTATAGCGATTCCTACATGCATAGGCTTTTGCGAGATCTTTATTGCGATTTCTTAATAATTGCAATTAAGGACTTGCAAAATCCTTGCTTGATGCATATGCCTGATTAAGAATACCTGGTGGGGATCTGTTAGTTTGCAACAATCCCCACAGGGCCAGAAGCCTGTCGTTTCTGGGGGTGACATCCCTTGCACTCTGGAAAATTCTGAGGTGCAATATTTCTGCGAGACATGAAGGAAGTTCCTAACCTGCATCTTGTTGTATGGAAAGAAAAAAAACGACATCAGCACGCTGGAGTGGTATCTATTTAGGCCCGCACATTATGCGCCACCATTCGGCACGCTCATCTATTTGATGAAAAAGTTACCGGATCCAGTCGAACACCTGGGGAATATTAAAAAGATGAGGCATCTGCGGCTGTAAGTCACTATAAGAAGAGTGTTACCTGTTTGGCCTTCGGGAAGGGCTTAGGGTGTGAATCCCATCATTCTTCACAGGCCATACCAAGAGAAACTGCCCCCCTCCCTTCACCTCACAACCCAAGCGCACGATCTGCGACGTCCCTTGAGGTGCGTCTCTCAGTCCAACCCTCTTCAACATTTACATGACGCCACTAACAGACATGGTCAGAACCCAAGACATCAACATCATTTCCTACGCCGACGACACCCAGCTCGTCCTCTCGCTCTCAGCGGACCTCACTACCATGAAGTCAAAGTTACACAACTGCATGAAGGACGTCTCAGCCGGGATGAAGGACAGCCGTCTGAAGCTCAACGCGAACAAGGCCGAAGTGCTGCTCTTCAGCAGCCACACCACTATCTGCAACGACTCCTGGTGGCCAGCAGAACTCGGACTCACCATCACACGAAAAGACCACGACCGCAACCTCGGCATCATTCTGGGCAGCAAACTCTCCATGAAATGACAGGCCAACAGAGCCTCCTCCAGCCCTGTCAAGTACCACCCATAAGACGTTGGACTAATGCATTCAGTGTGATGGTCCGCATCACCGCACTGAAATGTATTGTCACGCATTATAGCACCTCCTCAGCTTTCAAGCAGCCGGAGCGCTGCTTAAGCGCCACTGACAATTTGGCATTAGCAGGCAGCGTTCAGTAACCACACTCACCAACAAAAGTATTCACTGCACCCATGTGGAGACTGAGTTGCTCAACCCAAGTTTAATTTTCTGACTCAACACAGCCTGACTAGTGCCCGGGTGGGGCCACGTTCGCAGCTAGCACAGCCGGGAGCCTGGAGCTGCAGCTGAACTCCCACTGCGCGGCCCACCGGCCGGCACGCATTAGGTTCCGAGTGGACCTGGGTTCTCAGCTGTGCTGTCTCTGCCCCGGCCTCCTTCTGTTCCTATTGTAAGTTTGCACCATTCTGCGCAGAGTAGGACAGCAGTGTTTCGCTGTTACTGGAGAACTGCCCGATTTCTGTTTTCTTTTGCGGTAGGAATCTGTTTCCGAAGCGCCCTGGGGCGACGTGGCAGCTTAAGCTGCAACAACCCCCTTAAGGTACTGGCACATTTCTTTCTCCACAAGCTGTAGGAGGCCCCCTACGGCAGTGGGCACGGGAGGCGTGTCTCTGGCCTGAGAGCTCCTGCCTGGGTTGGGCAGGGGGAGTAGGCCCCTCTTTGTAATTTACCAGTGGGCCCCCTCAAGTTTTGTTGCTTCACTGCTCTGGTCCCAGGACTCCCGAATGTTTTGGCCCTCAGCAAAGTTAATTCAGTTGTCGTGCAGGTCAATGGCTCCCTGTCGAGGCAGAGTTGTGGTCTGCAACTGAAGCAGTCACAGCACTTTTCCCCCGCTGGCCCACGGCTCACTGTTCCTCGGCATGTCCCTCATGGCAGCTTCAGGAGAGGGATAATAAGCTGGGCTGGGGAGAGGTAGAGCAAAGACAAGACTAAGTCCAGCGCCACTCTGCCCCGCTCCAAAGCCTTGGTGCCCTGGATCTGTGGGAGGCCGGCGGGGCTGGGACAGTGGGGCGCAGAGTGCGCGACTCAACCCCGTAAACAGGGTCGTACCATTGGGAGACAGTCGAGCTGTCAGGCCAGGCCTGGGTGTTGGAGTGGGGATGTCCCGGGGCCAGCAGCGAGAAGCTAGAGGTATCTAAAATAGAGCTGGAGTTTCCCACCTCTGGCTGGTCTACTGGCATGGATAGCAAGGACTGTGACTACCGCACAGTTCGAGGTGGCACAGACCATTTCAAATCATAATCTGACTCAAAACTAAAATTTGCTTTACGCCTGGTGAGCTGGTATCTAAACGAGTGCCTCCCACTCTCAGCTTTCCAATGCAGCCGTGCTTACTGCTCATGTCGCCGGACAGCAGTCCAGTGAGTCTGCGAGCTACTCAGTGATTATAATTAAATTATGAATGTCTTTCAGACTGTTTTATCAATTTTCTGCAATTTTGGCTAGAGTCTGATAAATGAAAGCTGTTATCCATACATTATTTTCAATGAATATTACTTCAATCCAAATACCAGCATTATTTGGGGTATAATTCTTGATTATATTCCCTTTTTGCTGCAAAATCTAACAGTCGGACCCTGCGCCGTGGGCTGTTGCAGTGTTATGAGCGTCCCCCTGCGTCTTGCTGTCCCCCATATAAACCCTATGGTCAAGGATCAAGGGAGGGATTGGGTAAAAGTCCATATTCGTTCTAAGGCCTCATAAGGCTTTCCCTACGTTGCCCTCGAGGGAATCCAAGATATCATGACATATTTGTGTACCTATGTTTGATAAGCATTGAGATCCCCATATGACATCCTGACCTATATCTGGCCTGTCTCTACCCGCAGCAGTCGGAAAGAAACATGACTTCTTCCAGTGGACTCTGAGTCCCGAAACACTTCCAAGTCGTGTGAGAAGCTCCCTTGCCCCCAGCAGGTCCTCCCTCGTATTCTGGAGGAAAAGCAGGTCATCGGCATACAATGCTATGTGGTGTTGCTGCCCTAGTATCTCGAGACCCTTGAAGGGTCTCCCGGGTCTAGCATGGCAGGCTAAAGGCTCCTAGGCCAGAGTGAACAGCAGTGGTGATAAGGGGCAACCCCGCCTGGTGGCCCTGGTCACTTGATAGCTGTCTGATATCAATCTGCCCGTCTTCACCCGAGCCAGTGATTCAGCATAAACTAGTTTAGTCTATTCCACAAAACCCTGCTCTAGGCCAAATCTTTTCAGTACTTAGTAAAAGGTACGACCATTCCAGGCTATCAAAAGCCTTTTTCGATATCCACCGCAAAAATATCTGCCTCTTTCTTATCATATGTGCGTGCCTCGAGTATTCTGAAAAGTCTCTGGTTATCGGTGGAAGTGCTGTGCCCCGGTATAAACCTGCCTGATCACTATGTATGAGGGCACTCATATGCAGGACGAGACGCATAGCCGGTATTTTGAATAGGACCTTGAAATCAAGGTTGAGCGTAGACAGTGGCCTGTAAGCTGTTTTATCCATGGGGGACTTGTCTGACTTCAGAAGCGGTACCACTGGGGCCTCTTGCGTTGTTGAGGGGAGTCTGCCCACATCTTGTGCTTCTTTGTAGAGACTCACCAATTTAAGGCCCAATTCTTCGATGTATGTCGAATAAAATTCTACTAGCAAGCTGTCTGTGACAGGGGTCTTAGTTCTGGCTATTGCCTTAACTGCTGTCCCTCCTAGCGTCTCTGCCTCTTCCACCTGAACAGTCGGGAGCTCTATTGGGTTTAAGAATTCGTCAATGTCAACCCCTGAGCAGGCTGGCTTACTCTAGTACAAGTTTGTGTGGTAAGTTTGGAACACACGCTTTATGCCCAGTTTAGTGCATCCACCAGCGAACGCATGAGAAGACTTCAGACGATACACAACGCAGCAGCCAGAAAGATCCTCAACCTCCCCAAAAGGACCCACATCACCCAGCACCTGGGAGAAATCCACTGGCTTCTCATCCAGGAAAGATACCTCTTTCAACACCTGACCCACACCTACTATGCTCTTCACGACCAAAGACCTGCATACATGCATCACCAATTTAACTTCCACCAATCTTTCAGAAACCTCCGCTCTGCCCACCTGGCCCTTGCAAAGACACTGTGCAGCTGCCGCTGCAGCACCTGAGGACGCTCCTTCTCCCACCTCGCTATCAAGTCTTCGATCGCCTTCCCCCTTCACCTCCAAACAACACCCTCACTGACAGATTTCAGGAAGAAGCGCCAGACCTGGCCCTGCAACTGAGACCCGCAGCCCAGCGCCTGGTACCCTCACGGGTGATATAATGCAGCTCACATGTAGAGGATGATTGAGTGATTGAATCCCTGTCCCACCCCCACCACCGCGAGCACCCACAAAGTACAATCCCATCTTCTTCCTAGTCCAGCACCCACTGTAACCCATCCCCATATTCACGCCTCGACCACACACACTCACTCACATCGCATCATTACAGCCTCATACACATCCCACTAATCACAACACACCTCAAGATAATGAACACGTTTCATCACACGCTCATCAACACACACTATGAAGTTCTCATGCTTCTGACACTGCAGAGCTCATCACCTGCACATCCTCACACACTATAGATGTCACTGTTACCACCGGCTACAGCGTCCAGTGAGCGCACTCATAAAAAGGAACGTGGCCTCACTGTTACCATAAGCCTGCCTCGTCCTGCACCGCAGGCAACCAACTAACGCTCACCTCCACACAGCCTTTCGCACGCTACTTCCCACTTAATGCACCTCGGTCTACCACCCTCTACCTCATCAGTAGCATAGATAGCCTAGATTCATAAAAGAAAGACTTCATTCATGAATTTTCAGGCCTCTGCACAGCCGTATAAAATGCCTACACCACCATCCTTGGTGTCTTCGCCCACCCAGAAAACGCAAAAATGAAAAAAGTCTCACTCCTAAACCTTAATAACACACCCCACATGGCACAGCATGCTAACCAAACAAAATTCCCCAAACGCCTCAACATCGTCTTATCAAAATCAACGGCCATCCAATGCAAGCCTCTCTCTCTGCATACAGCAAACACGCAACATTTAACCCCGAAAATAACAAAACATTTGCAGATCCTTCAAGAATTTTTCAAAGATCTAATTTATTGCTTCCCTGCTTACGACATCACGTATAAACATGACTTTGAAATATTTCTCGAAATCATGCCAACACCCACAGTCCAACTAAAATCAACAAGTGCAAGATAAACTCTTGAGCACCGTGGTAACTCCAAAGATCTTCCCAACAACAAACACTCCCTCCACCAAAGGAAAAGAGAAACAAAACTCCCTGTGACCTCATTCTACTGATGTCCCTGTGTGTAACATGCAAACAACTCACATCAGCCAAGTATTAAACCAACACCATCAACAAAGCTGCTAACAGAAATAAATCACTCTTCATGACTCTCCAGACCGGCGCTGCCGTTGATAATTCCAACCCGGCTGGGCTTAAGCAGTATCTGTGGTCGATTTTCTTAAAAGAACGTTGAGCTGCCGGTTCTAAGGTTCTCCGGCTAGCCCCAACGATGCTCTTTGAATAATGAATGGAGAAGTAAATATACCGCTTGGAGCTAGCCGGAGAACCTTAGAACCGGCAGCCCGGCTTCTTTTAAGAAAATCGACCACAGATACTGCTTAAGCCCAGCCAGTGCGATTACAAGGAGTTATACTTCACTATTCAGCCCTGAGGAAGTCGCAGAATTATTTTCCACTTGCGACGAAACACGTGACGGCTGGTTTCTGTTGTGGCTTAATGAAAATCAAATTAAAAATAAAGCAACACTACTGCAGCATGATTATGGATCATTCTTGATTGTTGTCGCAATTTGCATACTGTTAATATCTTATTGTGTTCCTAGGTCTGGTTAGAACTTTGTATACTTTGAGGGATTCTCCCTCACACAAATTGGGCGGTTATTGGGCTTATCCCCTCTCCTAGTAGCACCAATTGACTTTCTTATATTCAAATGTGTGTCATATAGCAGAGCGCCCACATACCCTGGCTTCTAACAACCCTTTGCTTAGAGACCCACTTTCAGATGCCTTTTGACAGAGTCACCCAACCCAACCTCATCCACACCTTGAATTTCTGAACGGGGTTTACTGACAAAGTGCTCCACTGTTTCTCCTTCTACCTATTCAACTAACACCAGTATGATCACATGGGTACCTACAGTCCCAAAAGGTCCCATCATCTGCAAAGTCCTCCTAAGGTCCATCTAGACTCTTGTGATCTTCAACCCTTTGAAGTTTCCTCACCAACAAAGCTTCGACATTTACACACATGTCAGCCACAAAACAACTGTATTTGACAACAGCCTTTGAGTCAGGCATCCAACACAAAATGCACTGTCTGCATCTCATCCAGACCTAATTGTTCCTCAACTGCCTGACGTTTGCCACCAACAAAACATACTTCCTGCTGTTTACCAAGAACATCAAGCAACAAGTTATCCAAACTTAGCTCAACCACAGAAACCTTGACTCAGTTGAACCCCAACTTTTACCCAATCCCTCACTTTCTCTCTGGACTCCAAACTGACCCTTAATGAACACAGAATCAAGAAAATCGACATGGCTTGGTGCCAGATCTCTCTACTAAAGAATGAGAAAGCATCTCTTTGAGCAATGAAGATCAGAACTGCTGCAATCTCACATCTGGGTGGTGGCAATGCCCTCCTCCACTGCATCTGATATTCCACAATAGGCCCCCGTAAGGCCATCCAACACTGATTACATGTCTCATCAAGGGACTGAGGAAATGTAACCACATCATCCACACACTAACAGAACTCCAATGGCCCTCCTAGCCGGCCCGCACCATCTTCAAAACTAGCTGCATCATCTACAAAGCCATTGCAGCTAGTACTACTGCCTACCTGAATAACTCCCTCACCACGTCTGGTGGCTAGAGGAACACCTGCACCCAGAATACCCTCCCTCTGGAGACAAATCACTGCAAAAAGATCTGGAACATCTACGTATCCATCAGGGCCTCCCCAACACTGCTCCTATTTGGGAAAAGGCTGAAGCACAGCTCTTTAAAGAACACAACATCATGAATTTAGGAGAGTGGATGATTATTTGTGGTGGACAAGTGTCCACCTCAAAGGATAAGGCCACCACCTGATGATGTCACACAAATGTAATTAAATAAACCTGCGCTCAATCCCTGGTAACGTGACACGAAGAAGCCAGGCCTTAATCAAAGTCAATGTGTAAAGTATCTAAGCAGCACATACACAACAGAAAAAATCACACAAAACACAATATAATTTCACAACCGATTTTATGAGTAAAATGAGACCATAAGAAATATTTTTGAAGATTTAAGTGAAAAGAGAGCCAAAACGAACAAAGCACCAATGACAGTCTACAGAAGTGGTAGACCAGGACCCAGGCGTGATCATGACGACCGGGATGTAGCCCTGGTCCGATACATGTGGATCGGTTCTAGTGAAAGCATGGAAGTCAAAAAATTCAAAAACATGTTTAAGTCCGAATGCAGAAAGAGACCTTTTCTGTTTTTGAGAACATAAATCGACCTTGAGCAGGCTGCGGCTGTAACTGTAAGTGCCACTGTAACACCAAAGGCTGGATTCTTGAAGGGGCTTGGGGATATTTGAGCCCCAGAGTTTTGAAGGATTCTCAATGAACGTAGAATGGGATGAAATAGGTGCTGAGAGCCTTGACTGGGACGAACGTGAAATTCAATCCGATGCCATGGGATTTGCAGCCGGATGCTTTTTCAGGCATGTACCCTTGAATCTCTGGAGGTAAAGTTTTTCAACGTTTCCAAACTTTCTTCTGGTACCCAAACAAACACAGGGGTACACAATCTAAGGTCGCCAGGACCTCAGGTGAGGACACTTTGATACATTCAGGTTGTGAGGCAGAGGTCAACAGCAAAAGTCCAGTTCAGGACAGTTTCCACTGATCCTGCTGAATACTTTCAGGATAAGGCTTCCAGAAGCTTGTAGTGCCCCTGTATCCACACAGGAGGTCACCCAACTGACCCGTGGAGTACATTTCTTTGTTTTAGTTAGAAGAAGGAGTAAGTCCGTTCTTTCCGGGCCCCTCTCAGGTAATAGACAGCAGTCCTCTTCTCATCTTATGCAGGTCTAGATAGCTTTCTGAGGGCAGCTGGGTGACGGTCCAGTTTATAGGTTCCACCAGCCTGCGAGTGGGGAAGAATCCACTGCATTCACGAACAAATGGGGTCAACTTTCTAGGGGACAACACTACCCACTATTTTTTAGCAGTTTTTGTTTTCTAACTCCAAACAATCCCACAATGACCCTCACACTCAAAATACAAAATGAAGAAACCCTTTCCTTCGTGCCCACCCAGAGGTGTGGCCGGGGTACCGAGCAGTTTCCTCCTCTGTGGTCATTCAAAACCGGTTCTTCTGCACAGCATCGATATTGGTTCTGTCAGCAGATTCCCATGTCATTAACGCATAGTATTTGGCAGAGCATTACCTCGGAATTTTAAACCCAACTTAATTATTGGAAATACTAATGTGAATAGTATAAGGGACTGCTTCACAACCAATTATTCAAAATGAAATGAGTTACTACCTGTGGTTGCTTTTTAAAATGTTACTTTTTTTTAATTGTGCCCATCCCAGAAGAAAGGTAACCTTTTGTTGGAGAGGTTGGTCTCGTTCTCTCAATGTTAAGCAAAAACGTTGAATTAGTTAAGAAAACCTACACGGAATAAAGTGGTCAGGCCAGTAATCTAACTCGCATCTCAGCAGCCTCACCACGGTAAAAGGCAGCTCTTCCTCCTGTCAAACACCGACCCAGTCTGGCGAGACAAAGGCAAACTAGAGAGCACTGAGCGAGGGACTAGCGTGTGCACAGTCCTCAAAACTGGAGCGACAGAGAGCAAGTGGAGAACATTAGACTCACAAAATACATTCGAGAGGATGGACTCATTCTACAGATTGGAAGAGTGCTGTGTATGTTTAGGTGGAGCGACTTGGCCTCTGGACTGGGCTCTCAGTCCCAACTGTTCACTGCTTCGAAGGTTTGCATCCAGCCCTTACCTTGATTGACCAGTCTTCACCTGCAGGATGCCAGTGCTATAACGCCGCAGAGTCCAGCTTCTCCTCTTCAGCATCCCTCTGCTCCCCTGAGCTTGTTACAGGGAGTTCCTGCTCGGCCACGACTGTTGACGGCTGCTGGAACCCTCCACCTGCTAACAGAAAGGTTATTATAGTTTTGGAGCTCAAAACACCACAGGCTAAACATCCTCAACCATGCCTCCCTGCCCGAAGCTGCTTAACTATAAGAGTCCCTGACCGGGCTTCCATCCAAGCAAAAGCAGAGGACACATTCACCCAATTAATTCACTAAGTACCCATGCAACCAATCCGTGTACCATGCAGTAACGTGGGAAGGTCACCAACCACAAACACATTCACTGGCCACACAATCACCTGTGCACAGGTGTACCTTCTTACCAACTACTAAACCTTCCAGTTAACCACACACCTGGGTATAACATAGCCCATCCTTCTACACTACTACATATCTACTCATTGCCACCAAAGAACTAAATGTGAAAGCTAAACTACCCATGGAACCACAGAAACTTTTAAACCAATCTGATTTAAACACAAACCCATAGTAATCGAATTATAGTTTCTATTTCGGCATCCCCTCTTGCACTATATATACTCATTTATTCAAATGAATGTCTTAAGTGGAGTGGTGTGGCTCACTGGTTAGAGGTGGCAGACCCGAGAGCAGAGGACAGCCAGGGGCCAGGGTTCAATCCCCGATGCGGCAGGGTCGTGGACCATGGTCAGCGGACTCGATAATTCTCACCTCGGTGCCTACTCTAACCAGAGATCACACTCTGCAACTCTGGGCATTAGCTTGCCTCATCTCTACAACGTCCCCCCACATACGACGGGGATGCCTGGTTCCACCTTGGAGATACCCAGTAGGGACCATCTCACAGAGAAAGCCAGGACGGGTTCCCCAGCGGTCTATTGCGCAGAGATTCTCCCTCGGGAGTCGATTCTAGCTCGTTAGAAACCCGCAAATTTAAATTTAACCATAGATGCACAATTTCCAAAGTCGTTCAAATATTTGTTTCAGTGTTATGTGATCATTCAGCTTGCTGGAATATATTGTTTAATCTGTGTTTTAGTGTAGCCTGATACTTTCATTTTCTAGTTTCTTGGAAACAAGTTTTCATAGAAGTCAATATCTTGATTTCTCGGTTATTGTTTCTAAACTATAAACAATGTTTCGTTCACTCATTGTAGCGAGATGCTGGCATTTTATGTTAAGACTGTTGCTAACATTATGCATGAATTTTCTTCACTCCTACTGTGCAGCAACCATTAAAGGCGTCCACAACAGAACTTTAAAAACATCACAATGAATCTCAGAAAGTTCAGTCCCATAAACACTGGCCCCATCTTCTTCCTCTTCTTTGCAGCTTCTCAGCAGATAAGTATATTGAGAGTTTTTATGCGAGATGTTATATTGAATAATAGATGGTGTAATTTAAGTGACTGTATACTGTTTACATTACCCAATTTATGGGTATTGCACCATTTTAGCAGACTGTATTCCTAAAGTGCCTTTATGCTGTTGGTTAAGTGACAAAGTGTTTTACTTTCCTTTTCAACCGTAGAATTGCATTTCTAACAACTTCAATAGGCGTTGACGTATTTTGTAATCAAATTAAGACATTGTTTAATCTAGTAAGAGGTTGACTCACTCATTTTCTGACAAAGTTCTGTCATTCACGTAAGGGGTCGCTCGTTTCCGGTGGCAGCCGCAAAGCTATGGAACAGTCTGCCACTCTCTCTTAGACAAGAACAAGATCTCCTTAGCTATAGGCGAATCTTAAAACCTGGCTCTTCCAACAGTAGAAGAGATGTTTTGCTGTTAGGTCTCTCACGTGCTCTGTCTTGGGGTCAAGACAGCGCTAGGACACTCCTTGGAGTAGCCGTGCGCTCTACAAATACCCCATAACTAACATTTCGAGTGCAAAGGTTTGCTTCCCTCACGCTCGCGTGCAAGAGTGCAGTAAATCTCGAGCGTGAGGAGCGGTTGCTGTTTCCTTGGCGCATGGAATGGCTACTATTTCTTTCCTGTACGTGAGCTCTGATGCAGCCATATACACAATCAGGCGGGGACATCAGAGCGTCATCACGTCTGCCATTTTTGTTTACAGAAGTTTGGCCTTGTTTTGCAATGCATGCCTCTTTTTTTGAAGGCAGTTAGACGCATATAAGCATTGAAGCCCATTTCTTTAGGAAAAAGGCCTGCAGAGAGAGTTTCCATGGCAACGTAACGATGGCAAGTGCGTTTGTTTCCTGGAACAGTTGGAAGGAGCGGGTTTTATCACACAAAGGATCTCGTGAGGTAGAAAAAGTGTTGGAAAAGGAGAAATACGGTTAAAATATTTTAAAAGCAGGATATTTTGGGTCAGGTATAAGGGAATATACAAGGAAAAGCATTGGATACTACTGGGAAAAAAGACAGAACAACTGAGAATGTTAAGGAAGACCCTAATCAGGAGGAGAGGATTAGTAGGATTGTAAGTAAAGAGATTCAGGTCGCTGCCAAGAGACAGTTAGGCAAGTTTTGGTCAAAAATAGAGAAAAGAGGAATGCTGATGAGGAGGAATACTTCTCAATATCAGGTGAGGAAGACCTGTACAAAGGTCCGGGAGGAAAGTGCCTTAAAAAAAGGAAACACGCGGATAACTCATCCAGTGATTAAGGAACCCACAGCGGCTCAATCCGAGTTGGTGCCGAAGCGGCGCACGAAAGGGCCAGTTTCCCACTGAGAATGATTTGAATCCTAAAGAGGATATGGGGGCGCCAAAAGAGATCTGATAAAGATCTGGATGAATATATTTTGGATTATAGAATATAAAAATAGATTGGATGAAGAGAGTGAAATAAGCAAGAGGAATAAAATAATAGATTAAGCTACAGTGGTAGATCCTTTTGGGGAAACGTTATTTGACCCAAGGGATACTAGGCACCCTAGAGGGGAGGACTGCTGGCCACTGGACCACGTCTCAGACTATATTAAAGCCAGGGTGCACAGGTCCTTAGAGAAGGAGCACAGGAATATTATGCAGGATAGGATGTTCCCGTCCTATACTGGATGAGAAGAGGACAATGACACCAAATTTAGACCTCAAACTTATAAGATACTTGTTTAAGATGAGGAAGGACCTGCAAAAAGGGTTGCAGAACTCACGGAAACCGGGCATTGGATATCCGGGAGACCTGGACAGAAATATCAGGTGTAGTGGAGGATGCCTTTTTGAAGACATGGAATTGGATTCAAATGTATTAAGCGGGTAGTGTCAACCTGCCGTTTGTTTTTAGGAAATGCAAACACAAGCCTTTTGGCACAAAGGTGCAGAATCGTGCTTATGCGCATGAATGCAAATCCAACTGATTTGGCTAGAAAACTGTCTATTGATGATGGGGAGGTTTAACTTTTGGGGATGGAATGGTGAAATACTGATCTAAATATGTTCAAACGTTCACGAATTTGGATAAGCAACAGTACTCTATGCGTAGAGTATTTGCAGGTAATAATATTTATGGCAGGGCTGGTAGGAGAGGGCACGAATCCGGCCGAACAAACTACGGAGCACAGTACCAGAGTGCAGGGTACCGAGGTACTAAATATTACAGGGGGAACTAAGGAGGGTACCAATCTTATCCCCAAAGAGGGAGAGGATGAGGTTGCAGTAGCAGAGGAAGGGGAAGGAGACAAACCCCCAGTCAAAGTCAAAGCCAAGGTGAATATGAGGACTGTTTCTGGTTTTATCCCTACAAGTGTGGGAGGAAGTTGAGGTTTTTCAAGGAGCAATGGGGAACAGAAACAAAAGATACCTGGGTATTACCAGCAACAGAAGGCTACCAAATAGTGCTCGACACAAAACCATACCAGTTGAGAGAGCCAAATTAATTGGTATTTCAAAAAGATCTGGAACAGGTTGTGCAAGAAGAGGTAGGAAAATGTTAGAAAAGAATGTGATAGTAAAGGTAAGAGAGGAAATTTGTAAGTACTTTATTTCTAGTAGAGAAAAAAGATAAAGGTTGGACACCGGTGACAAATTCGAGGAATTTAAATCAATGTGTAACATATTAACATTTCAAGATGGAATATATACGTGTACTGAGGCATTTACTTCGGGATTTGGATTGGATGGTGAAAATGGATCTCAGGGATGCATATTTCACGATTCCGATAGCGAAATGGAGTCAGGGGTACTTGCACTTCCGATGGAAGGAGCAGTTGTGGCAGTTCCAAAGTCTCCCGTTCACACGGTCTGCAGCTCCTTGGTGTTTCACAAGGGTGCTAAGGCCAGTTGTAGAGTTCCCAAGAGAAAGGGGAATAAAAATGATTGCTTACTTGAACGATATATTGATAAAGAATAAGAGCGCAGGTGAGCTGACGGAAGAATTGAATCTGGGGAAGAGTTTGTTAAAGAATGTGGGTTTTGTGATATGTTTAGACAAGTCTTCACTGATTCCTACACAGACTATGGAGTTTCTAGGCTTTGTGGTGGACACAGAGGTAAGCTCATTATGGAGACCAGGAAAGAAAGGGAAGAAAATAAGGCAAGAGATGAAGTTGTTGTCAAGGAAGAAGTGTAGCAGGGTTTCCGTTCTCCCACAGAACTGTGCACAGAGATCTAGAACCTGGGTGAGTTAGGGTGACCCAAAACTCACCTTTGTTTCAGAAATCCCCTTACCAAGCTAGCTACAGTGTCTCATCGGTAGTAATAACTTACCAATGACTTAGACAATCCAGAACATGAACTTAGAATACCTCAGATATCGTGGAACACATGAACACTCTTTCGTTATATAATCATTCCAAACCGAAACTGGGAGGCAAAGAATACACGTGCAAGTTTGAAATGTTTATTTTTCAATGCAGCATTCTCAAACGCAGTATCTTGTATAATATCAACATACATATTATAAAAATCAGAGTCAGCAGCATAGTCACTAATCCATAGTAAGCAAAAGGTGATAGCATGTTATAATGCAAAAATCTATAGAATTCTGTATCACCTATATTTCGCGCACCCTAATTAGCATATTATATTATATCTAAGAAGGTCTCATCTGGGTTCTAGCAGGGCGGACACATACCTCTAATTTCTCAGTAGGAGGAGATCACATCAACAGCTACCAGCTCTCTGCATGCGAAGCATCAAGTGTGTTGATTCATTCCCTGTAACTGTATCTTAAACCCGCGTAGAGCCCAATGTTGGCAGCAACATTATTTGTGTTATGTCTAACGTGGTGCGAGGATCAGGCCTTCAGCAACCTTGTGTTAGGTTATTCTTAGAGTGTGCAGTTCTCGGTGTACAGACAGTTGTACCAAGTGTACCAAGCACGACTGATACTAGAGCAAAAACATATTATTCTCAAATAAATCACATCTTTCGTCTAGGTTGAAAGCTACAATAACAATTAGGTGTCGTGTGCAAACTCAAGCTGAAAGAAAGTATTGCGTTTAAACATTTAATAAGCTCATGCTAACTTAACACAATATATAGAAACGTAGTAACCATATGACACCCCCCCCAATGATCCGAGGACGGTTTAAAAAGGAGAAAACACAAGCTAATACCATATGAAAGGTAAAACATGAAAGCAGAGTTCAATGATAGTGAGCCAAGCTAAATGTATGCAAATGTATGTAAAATTTAAAAACAAAAATATGTATGAATGCCTATAGTGGCCACACAAAATATAAAAGTCAAACTTAAGGCCTACTCTCAGTTCATAGGCCCAGAACATATGAAAGTCGAATGTTCGTATTGAAAAAAGGCACCATTCAGAATTACTAAAAAGTCACGTGCCATAATAATGAAAGTCTCCAAGGCATCTCATGATTGGGTAGAATATGCAAAATATGCAGCAACAGCTTCCAACATGAAATCACTGTCATCATCCGAAAACAGTTCAGCCATCCAATTAAGTAATGGGAAAGAACATACCGGATCCTCTAGCAACATCAGAGGACAACTCAGTGGATTCTCGAGAACACTATGTGCCAGAAAGTCATGCGCCGCTGCGAATATGTCCCACTGACCCATTAGTCCATGCATCGCTGCCACAGCCATAACCCTTTCGCCAGAACAGACCAACTCGTGAGCCACTACGGGGTTCATCAGCTGATCAAAATCGACGTCAGGAGAAGTCGGTAAACAGAGACACAAATCAATGGCCCAGTCAAAATCACAGCTCAGGCAATGAAACACGGGCTGGACACATGTGAAATAGGAGAATCTGAACGATAATCCAAAAGCCGTGCTTAAAGTCGCAAGCGGCAAGGAGACATAGTAATCAAGCATCCGGTTGCGAAACTGCATCAGTAGGTGCTGAGCGTTTCCTTGCGCAGGATGGGCATCCATGTTTTATAAAGTAAAATATCACCAGAACGCCTGCAGCCAAAGCCAGCAAAACAGGAAATCCGCCAAACAGGCTGCAGGGATAATACCAAATACTTTTTCAAATGTAGTCACGAGACCACTGCTAACCAATTTAAAAAAATGAGCCAGGCCTACTGTGGAGGAGGCATTGAAGATTTGATAAACCAGCTCGGCGAAATGAAACGGCAAATCAGTATTTAAAAGTGCCTGCACCTCTGTGCGTGTGTTAGCTATGTGAAGGACATATGTTTTGCGGGCAGAGCTCAGGGCCACCTGCTTTTGAGACAATAGGGCTCTTATACGGCTTAAACCATTGAACTCAGCTTTCAAGGTTGGTATTCGTGGCCAAATTGAAACTTCTGAATTCCCATGCGTGGGTGGATATAACACATTCTTGCAACAAACCACCCTCTCTGACACAGTTACCACATATGCGATACCGACCATTAACCCACAACACATTTCGTTATTTAAAAGTAAATAACTACCGTTGGATAATAAAGTGAATGTGGGAACTATTGCAGGAACCGGTGTCCCCTTCAAAACACAGGCCAAATTAGGTTTGTCCTGATTACAAGAACCATGCAACTGGATGTGTCTGCATATTAGTGAACGGTCAGGCGACTGTGTACATTCTTCACCATTCAGATTCACTTCATTTCCCTCTTTTAGGCATCTGTAAGTGTATGGTAAAGACCATGTCTTATGGAGGAAAGCACTGCCTAATGGTTCATATCGCCCTATAGCTATATATTTCATACAATTGGTAAATTTATATAGAGCAAAAGGTAAGGTAATAACACCATGGATAAGCCATGTAGCAGCAGTTACCTCAGCCACAGAAAAGGGCAAGGATTCTAATTTTTCAATGTGTAACATTGAAAATGATGCATCTCTCATTGAAAGCATGCGCTGTTTTTCAGTCAAATTAAATGGGGCAAATAGTGATGAGACGTTCATAAAATTCCAAGGCACTCGACCAGACTTCAGAGTCTGTAGTGTCCAAGCAAACTGCATCACAGAACGCAATTGATTTTGACCATGATATAACACGGACACTTCATCATGTACAATGTCAACAACAGAAGACACAATATTGTTCAACGTGTAAATTCGGGAAGAAAGCGTGTTAATACTGTTATCGACAACTGCAAGCACCTTTTCTAAATTTGCTTGATCAATAGCTCTCAGGCGTTTAGCAGCCTCAATTTGGGAAACTTTCCAAATTTCATTGTAAATCGCATACAGCCATCGTTTAGCCATCGTTTAGATCTCCCTTTAGCTGGGCCTTTTATAAAATCATTCAAATCCACATTATCATTTAATTGAGACAGATGTAGTCTAACTGCAGCTAATGTGGAATGTTGTAACCAATTTTGACACAGCTTCCCCACAGAATAAGTTGTGACAGTATAGTCTTCTTCAAAACGGGGATCGGGTCTGACTTCCGTGAACCCTTCAGCCAAACCCAAAAAACGGCGTTGGCAAGAATCAGCACTCCTATGCCATATCAGCCAACCCTTGGAATCCAAACTGGAAATGTTAAAAGATGAATTGTGCAAAAGAGCTTGCAACTCATGAATGGACAAATCAGTAAAATTACCCCAACCTCAATATTCCTCTAAATCTGGGATGGTCGGTGCATTTAATTTTTTAGAAGTAGCCAATCCAAAGCATGTTGTTTGGAAAATGGATGAATTTAGAAACAACATGTGATTCGGGATGAGACATGCACGGTGCAAAGCCTCAGTGCCTTGTACCTGCCAATCTTTGGTACCCCAAACCGATTTAAGGTCAATTGTTCCTTTCCAAAACTCGTAGCCATCTACAGCCAACCTGTCTAGAAAGGACTTCGAATACAGCAATTTTGTATCGGTAAGTCTAACTTTGGACATGGACTTTTGTGTCATTTTGAAATAAAATGACTCGGGATTAGATTGATTAAAGTCTGTGAAATAAGTGTATTTTTTCAGAAACGTATTGGAGCTGCCACCTAATGGAGCAGGGCAATGTTCCCATTGTGTATAATTTACAGCAACCCTCCTTGAATTTGTCTTATGCAAACAATGATTACCATAGTGTTGAAAACAAAACAATCTGAATACAGATCCTCAGCATCGAAGGCAGCATAATACTTCAAATCAGAGAATAATGCTTCTACGGCCTGAATATCCCAATCATCAGAACGTATATTTTGTTTAATCACATCTCCCATGTTTACTCTAAGCACATTTGGAACATTAATCACTTCAGTGGGCCCATGTATCTAAAACCTAACCGCATCCCACACAATCCCATCAAGGACAGGCCAAGCAGTAATGTTAACTGTATTTAAGTTTCGTTTCAGTCTGTGCGCTGAATGTGAAGAGGAAAGAGGGGCCAATGTTCCATTTAGGTACCGAATTCCTGTTCTTTCTTTAACGTAGTGACCATCGATCAAGCGGAAAAAATAAAACACAAAACCAATTGACATAAAAAGGTAAAATGAAAATAGGATCAACCAAATGTATGTCCAAGGGGGAATTAAAAAATGTTTTTTAAACAACGTGGCATATTTTGCAATAGTTGAGGGATTCTTTGTAGGTTCCGAAACAGAGTCAAAAGAGAATCTGGACTGGTCGGCCAAACGAGTCTGCAAATCAGGCATCGATAAATCAGCAGGATAGGTGTAGTTCAACTCATCAATGTTAGTTACAGGAATAGTATTTAATAAAGGACTGGATATGGCAGGCATCTCGAGGGACACCTCCTGTTCTGCACCAGATGTAATATCCAGCACAGAGTGCCTCACCATGGAAGGACAGGATACAGCCGGTGTCATGCTATGAAGAACCGGCCATCCTGTGTGTCTTGACATTGTCAATAGAAATAAATCTGTTTTCCTTACGACCTGGAAGTGGTGGTAAAATGACTGTTCTTGTGCCCTTCACTCCAAGAACTCGAACCGGTGCTCGATATGAGGGACCAAACTCTTTCTTGTTATCGATCTTCTCTCGAACCAGTTCTCCAACTTGGGGTAGCCAGCCAACTACCGGGATCTGCAGCGCATCATCCGATGTGGAGGGCAAATGTTCCTTTGCAAGACAGTCTCTGGTCTTTTGTAGATTCTGTAAAACATTGCAATGTTCATCTACGTCAAAGGCCGTGGCCTGGGCCTTGCAGTCCAGCCCATCGAGGTCAGGGACATACATCTTGATACCAAAGAGCATTTTGTATGGGGTCCGCCCACCCAGAGACCTTCTAGGGAGATTATTAAGCGCACGCTGCACGCCTATGAGGTGGGCTAACCAGTTACTGCCAGTGCCTATAACTCGAGCTGTCAAAGATTGCTTTAAGTCGCGGTTCATTCGTTCAACTACACTGTTACCCTCAGGTCTGTAGGGACTCGAAAACTTGACTTGGACCCCCATCGAAACCATAGCATCCTTATATGCCTTAGAGGCAAAAGCCGGACCCTGATCCGAATGGAAGGTACCACAGGCAAAAATTCCCACAAAGACTCGCAAATCCTTAATGACAGTACGTGAATCAGCGCTCCGATGTGGCCATACCCACACAAAGCGTGTGCATGAATCAACTGCTACTAAGATGTACTTGTATGCAGTATCAGAAGAAAATGGACCGCAGTGATCCAAATAAACGCATCCAAGCGGTTTATTCGAGATGTACAACCTTGTCTGAGGCGGACGCGCAGCAGTTGAAGGCTTAATCTGCTGGCAAATGTCACATTGAAGAACATATTCGCGCGTCTGTTTGTACAGTCCCCGCCACCAGAATCTTTGTTGTAGCTGAGTTACAGTGGCTGAGACGCCCGCATGCGCAGACGCCACACCTTCATGAGCCGCTGCAATCAAAGCAGCCCTGCGATCCGAGTTGGGGACTAGATGTTCGCCAACTTCAGGGATTTTCACATAAGGAACCTTATCGGGACTTAAGTGGTATGTGTATCTAGAAGGGAATCCCGCAGGATATTTACCTCCCTTCTCGGTTGCAGCAACTGCTGCCAAGATGTCATCATCTATTTTGCTTTTTGACCTCGTGACTGCTGCAACTAAGTATTTTGATACCGCTGACTTCGCTGCTTCATCAGCAAGCGAATTGCCAACAGTGTGGACCCCCACGCGCTGATGACCGAGAGTATGAATCACAAACACGAGTGGCAGCTTCTCTTTAAGTTCCGCCACTCGGACCAAGATCATTTTATGTTTTATTGTGCTACCTTTGGAGTCACGAAATTCATTCTGAATCCAAAAGAACAAGTTCTCATTGTAAGACTGGACACAGTAGTAAGAATCACTTACGATTAAAGTCGTCACAACAGGATCTGCGTACTCCAATGCAAGCATCAGAGCACGAAGCTCTGCTAATTGTGCGGTGCAGTCCCCAAGCGTCTGCGTGTGCACGACACTGGACTTGAACTCATCGTTCACCATGGCACCGACCACAATGGCGCAAGCGGAAACGTAGGCATGTTTAGAGCCATGCGCAACCTGCGCCGAACCATCAGTGTAAATGATGCAATGGAAATCCTCCAACGGCCGCAATGCTAATGGAGCAGGATGAACAAATTCATACTGTAAATACTCCTGCGACCGTAAAGTGGCGTCAAAAATAAACGTGACATCCTGGGACGTCAAGGACGCAGCCCATTGAATCCACCGAGGGTGCAAAGCTTTGGAATTAGGTACACTGGCTTTCGTAACCGCCTCTAAGGCAGGACACGGGGTAACAACCAACATGCGTTTTCCCTGTGACATGGCACGTTCCTTAAGAATCGCCATCTGCACAGCCGTTAAAACTTTTTCCACAGAGGAAAAGCGCAGTTCAGCCGAAGTGTACAAGTGTGACTTGTAAGCAATAGGTACTGTATCTCCTTCATTAAAAGTCAGGTACGTGAAACCCACCGCCCCCGGGATAATTCTTATCACCAGGTTGGTCTGGTTATCACGAGTCTGTAAGTATTCAGAGGCGAGCAAATCAGCCTGCAAAGACTGTAAAATGGCTGAATGCTCAGGCAGCCAGCATGATTTGGAAAAAGATGGTTGTATCAAAGCATATAAAGGCTTGATACGCTGGGCATATTCCGGAATGTAAGTCCTCCCGAAATTCAAAAAGCCCAGCAGAGATTGTAATTTTTTCAGTGTTGTCGGAGAGCGCAACTGTGCGCATTTCTCCAGGAAATGGGGTGCTAAACCCTTCCCTTCGTTGTTAAGCTTGTAACCTAGAAACAACACTGTGTACTCTGCAATGTGCGACTTTGCAAAGTTAAACTTGTAACCTATGTCAGCAAAGTTACAAATTATGCTATTTACTCGACACAGATGCTCCCAAAGATCGTCGTCTGTGAGATAGATGTCATCCACATACGAACAAGCAACTGGGTCGAAGCTCTCCAGAAGAGAGACAATGCGGGCGGAGAATACTCCAGGACTGTTCTTATAGCCCATTGGGAGACGCCGAAACATTTTTTGCACACCGCCGCATGTAAAACTGGTCCATTGGGAACTTAGACCGTCTAATCTATGGGCATAAAAACCATTGGAAATGTCAAGCGTGGTTTTGAACCGTTTACGCTCAAGACTATTCACTAAAGCAGAGCCATGAGTATTCTGTACTGCACAGTTACGGCAATGCGAGTTCAAATGCCTATAATCCAAAACCAAACGATAAGAGCCGTCCGGCTTGTTCACAGTAAAAAGGGGGTTATTCATCGGTGACACACACGTTTCAATTACACCTTGATATTCCAATTGTTCAAGGATAGCCGCGACAGAAGCTTTAGCTTCACGCCGTATGGGATATTGAGGTTGAGGCTGTGGCTGAGACCGTAAAGGAATCTCGTGGCTTGGTGACAATTTATCCCAGCCACACTGATTACGGTACACAGCCGGCGCAAGCGCCAGAGCCCACTCTTCTGCAAAATGCAGCGCTTCCACTCTCGGCACAGTGTGCGCGAAACTGGGCAGGATTACCTCCTCCCCTCGCGGAGCTGCGAGAACAAAAGGTGGGGGCCAGTCAGCCTCCGAAAGCAAAATGTCATACGTAGACGAGAGATTTTCCCAAAATACCCCTTTTACAGTTCGCTGCATGTCACCTTCAATTAATAGGACAATTTCAAAAAGACGTTCAGGGGGAGCAACATGCGTATCAGCAGTTTCAATCACAACATAAGAATCAGTCGCTGTCACCTTCAACAGTGGACGGAGGGCCTCTCTCACTATGGTAATCTCTGCTGCGCTGTCCAGCAAGGTCAGAGCCCACGTCAGATTCCGAAGCCGCGTTCTCACTATCTGGGGCATAACGATGCGCTGTCAAGGCGGCGACTTTCTTCGTGGCAAACTGTGGTCTCTTGGGCGTAGAGCCTTCCTGCTGCTCTCCACTGTTTCGCGGGCGGGGCTGACCACGTCCTTGCTGGCCACCCCGGCCCCTGCCGCCCCCTCCACCACCGGTTGACGGAGCCGATGAGTCCTGAAAGGAACGAGGAGAGCGTTGGTCAGATGCCTGAAACCTCTCAGGCGATTTAATCATCGCGCGGTCGCGCAAATCATAAACACGATCCGACTGCGCAGGCAACGGAGACGCAGGAGCAGAAACCTGTGTTTGTTGTTGTTGTTGCTTACCCTGATTCTGCTTTTTAGGCCAATTTTGTTTCTTGGACCTTTGTTGACCACTAGTTTCCGATGTCTGACCCTGGGGCTGCTTTTTCTCTTTATCAGGAAAAGCTTTAACCCCCATGGCATTGCGGCCAACCGTTTTATAAGCTGCCACAATTATCCTTGCTAACCTTCGGGGTCGTTCGGCCTCGGGAACCAACGCCAATGCGTTAGCAACCTGAAAGTTCACTGCATCCCCCTTGACATTCGCAAGGATCAGATCGCAAACTACATCAAAGGAGCCACACAGGCGCATACCCAATTCAACAGCCGACTCCGGTCCGTGATCGTCATCGAACACGTTTAAGGACCCCACCTAGATTGGTCACAGACGGGGTGCCATAGCACCTCGAATAGACCGCTGCAAAAGTCTTACCCCAGGTCTTACAGTCAACAAGTTCAGGTGCCAAATCCTTCGGTAAACTTAGTGTAAGAATCCGGTGCTTATCACCCGGACTCGTGTTGGGAAACACAGCTTCCAGCTAGCCGAATTTCTCAGCAAGCCAGAACGGAAAATCATCCTTGTCCTGGGGCTTTTTACCCATCACGGAATTCACCATGACCGGATTGATTTTCAGACCAGCATGTTCTGCACGAAGCTGTGCACCCCTAGGGGCCGCGTCCTGAACATTACGGCTAGTGTAATGAAGAAGCGCTCTAATCACTTCCACCGCGACTTCATGAAGCCGCCGCAGATCTCCCACGTTACAAGTGACGCGATTAGGGTGAGGAGTGAATCCAGCCAAAGCGGGCCAAGGTGTGCCCGGAATGGACAAAGGACCTAACCTCGAAGAGGACAATGAGTATGGTAGGGCGCCACCAAACCAAACTCCATGCTGCCAAGCATCAATAGGAACCTCCAGGGCTCTGTACGGAGCATACGCAGCCGGTACAGCTGAGGCAGTGTATGAATGGAACACTCCAGAATTAGCGTCCACTGGCGGAAATGTCACCCACGAATAAAACAGTTCGTACGGGTAAGCATGTTCCGCACTCACTACCAGAACAACAGCCAAGCCTTCCACAGGAACATCATAAGTCCGCAAATGGTCACGCACCGCAATGCGACTATGCTGCGGGATGTCCACGGCTTGTGCCATGTCAGCACAGGAATATGAAAAAACAAAGATTACTTTGTAGCACAACTGGGTAGTAATTCAAAGAAACTGTTTACAGATAGATTCAAGCTTGAATAAGACCTATTTCAAAAATAGGTAGGTTTTTCCGACACCGCCGTTTTCCGGAAACGGGAATGAAGGCGTCAAGGTTTGAATGATATACTACTCGAGTGTCATGATATAAGGCCAATCAACGTATGGGCGCCATGTAGCAGGGTTTCCGTTCTCCCACAGAACTGTGCACAGAGATCTAGAACCTGGGTGAGTTAGGGTGACCCAAAACTCACCTTTGTTTCAGAAATCCCCTTACCAAGCTAGCTACAGTGTCTCATCGGTAGTAATAACTTACCAATGACTTAGACAATCCAGAACATGAACTTCGAATACCTCAGATATCGTGGAACACATGAACACTCTTTCGTTATATAATCATTCCAAACCGAAACTGGGAGGCAAAGAATACACGTGCAAGTTTGAAATGTTTATTTTTCAATGCAGCATTCTCAAACGCAGTATCTTGTATAATATCAACATACATATTATAAAAATCAGAGTCAGCAGCATAGTCACTAATCCATAGTAAGCAAAAGGTGATAGCATGTTATGATGCAAAAATCTATAGAATTCTGTATCACCTATATTTCGCGCACCCTAATTAGCATATTATATTATATCTAAGAAGGTCTCATCTGGGTTCTAGCAGGGCGGACCCATACCTCTAATTTCTCAGTAGGAGGAGATCACATCAACAGCTACCAGCTCTCTGCATGCGAAGCATCAAGTGTGTTGATTCATTCCCTGTAACTGTATCTTAAACCCGCGTAGAGCCCAATGTTGGCAGCAACATTATTTGTGTTATGTCTAACGTGGTGCGAGGATCAGGCCTTCAGAAACCTTGTGTTAGGTTATTCTTAGAGTGTGCAGTTCTCGGTGTGCAGACAGTTGTACCAAGTGTACCAAGCACGACTGATACTAGAGCAATAACATATTATTCTCAAATAAATCACATCTTTCGTCTAGGTTGAAAGCTACAATAACAATTAGGTGTCGTGTGCAACCTCAAGCTGAAAGAAAGTATTGCGTTTAAACATTTAATAAGCTCATGCTAACTTAACACAATATATAGAAACGTAGTAACCATATGACAGAAGGAGGTCACATTGAGAGTGTTGGCTCGCATAATTGGCCAAATGTCATCATCAATTCAAGCCGTTTTCACGGGGCCATTACATCGATGGGCCCTTCAGCATTTAAAGACTTGTGGTCTGATGTGAGGTTTGCGGTACGGGGACATGGCGTCTCTGACCAAAGATGCAAGACAGGAGTGAATATGGGGGAAGTAGAATTTGAAAGCTTGGTACGGTTGGGCTATACTTGGAACAAAACCAGATTTTGTACTGCTGACAGATGCAAGCAACTTAGGTTGGGAGCTACATGCTGAGGTCAAGAGACAGGTGGAGTTTGGACTCCATTAGAGAAAGAGAAGCATATAAACGACATGGAGATGCAAGGCGGTTTATTTGCGCTCCAAAGTTTCAAGACAAGGTTGAAGGAGAATTCTGTGTTATTAAAGATGAACAACCTTCTTATCTTATCTTATCTTATCTTAGTTGCAATTTGTAAAGCGCACTGACGCCGAAGCTTCCTGGCGCTGATAGACAGAGTGAGTGAGGAGGGAGCGCAGGAAGCAGAAACCTAGCTAAGGGGGGGGGAGAGGTGGGTTTTAACAATTTTCTGAAGTTAAGAAGGGAAGAAGAGGATTTGATTGAAAGAGGAAGAAGATTCCAAAGCACAGGAGCTAGGTAGGAGAAACGGCGACCGCCGAATTTCTTAGTTTTAGTTTTTAGGAGTGACTAGCAAATCACGGTGAGCTGATCGGAGGTTGCGTGTTGGACAGTGAGAACGGATGAGAGATTTGAGGAAAGCAGGGCCAGAACAATGAAGGGCTTTAAAGGTGAGGCATGCCACCTTGAAGGCAGCCCTTTGGTCTATTGGAAGCCAATGGAGGCTGTGGAGCAAAGGCTTGGCTAATTGCCATCTGGGGGTTCCATGGATCAAGCGGGCCGCTTGATTCTGGACGACTTGGAGGCGATGTAGCAGAAATTGAGGAAGACCGTGATAGATGGAGTTAGAAAAGTCCAAACGGGAGAGCACAAGTGAGATGACGGTTTGAGTAAGTGCCGCGGGGGGGGGGGCGAAGGTGACTGATTTTGCGGATCCTCCGAAGTTGGTACATACAAGATGAAACTACCGCTCCAACTTGGGCTTTGAGGGAGAGTTCGGCGTCAATGATTACACCCAAACTCTTTACTGTTTTTGCTGGGATAGGGGGAGAGCCGAGCTCTGGAGGCCAGAACTGCGGGCCCCAGTGGGCGTGACTGAGTCCAGGGAGAAGGAGCTCGGTTTTACCGGGGTTCGACTTCAATTGGTTCTGGTTCATCCAGAGTAGGATATGAATCATGGCTGCATGGAACGTATTGATGGCATGTGGTGAATTGAGTGAGAGGATGAGTTGCAAGTCGTTGGCGTAATTATAGACTATGATGTCCCATTTCAGAAGAGATTGAATCAGTGGCCGGAGGTATAAATTAAATAAAAGCGGGGAAAGGGAGGAGCCCTGGGGGACTCCGCAGGACGTGGGTTTTTTTTGGCGGTGTAAGGACCCAGGCGGACCGCCTGTGTTCTTCCAGTGAGGAAGGACTTGACCCACTCAAGAGCAGTGCCCTGGATGCCTGCCTTCTCGACACGGTGGAGAAGGATGTTGTGATCCACCGTGTCGAACGCGGCCGACAAGTCCAGGAGGACGAGGGCTTGGGGAAGCCCCGCGTCCGCGTTGCTCCTGAGTGTGTCAAGGACTGCCAGGATGACGGCCTCTGTAGAGTGGGCGGGTCTGAAGCTGGCATGATTAGGCTCAAGGTGGCAGGAGGATTCAATGAAGTTTGACAGGCACCGGGTGACATGGGCCTCCATTAGTTTGGAGAAGTATGGAAGGAGGGAAATGGGGCGATAATTCGACGGATCCGCAGGGTCGGCGCCGGGTTTTTTGAGGAGGGGTACTAAGATGGCCTCCTTGAAAGAAGTAGGAAAGATGCTACTACTGAGAGATCTGTTGAGTAAGTGTAGAATACAATCTGGCAGGTTGAGACATATACTCCGCAGGACAGATGGTGGGCAACAGTCGTTCGGGGAGCCAGATTTCACAGTTCCGCTAGGGAGGTAGGATCTAGAGCGGGGAAGGTGGTGAAAGTCAAGGGGTTATTAGAGAACCTGACTGCAGTAACGTACACAAACAAGTTGAGAGGAAGCAGGCCCAAGATATTGTCAGAATTAGTAAAAGAAATGCAGGAATTTTGTTCGGCGAGCAAAATAAAATTGAAAGCAAAATATGTGCCTGGGATTCAGCATGTGATATTGGACTGGAATTTGCGAAATGTGACAGATTACAGCTATTGGAGGTTAAGGAAGGATATTTTTCAGAGAAGTCTGAGACTGATGGGGACTCTAGAGGTAGATCTGTTTGCTTCCAGACCGACTTCTAAATTGCCAAGTTGTATCAGTTGGAGACCAGATCTGGGAGCAATAGAAGCTTGTGCATTTATGCAGGATTGGAAGGGACTGAGGGGGCATGCTGTTCCCCCATTCTCCTTTATTCAGACAGTATTAGCGCAGGTGAGGAGACAGAGTTGTCGATTGATACTAGTTACACCCTTTTGGACAGCACAGGCATGATTCCCAACAGGGATGAAAATGGCAAAGGAGGAACCATATTTGATAATGTTTTGCAAAGGTCTTTTGTTAGGCGTAGAAGACAAGAAACATCCTTTGGTGGAGTTGGGTTCACTCAGTCTTCTCGTATGGAGGATAGCGGGCGTTCAGGAAGATTCACAGAGCTTTCGAGTTCAGACAAGCTTAGTCAATGAGTCATGGGCCCCAGGAACCAGGAGGAGATACAGAGCAGCTTGGAAGGTTTGGTTACAGTTGTGCGTGGAGAGGGATTTGGATCCCGTGGAAGCAAATGAGGTAGAGGGGGCAAACCTCCAAGCAGGGTTATTTGAGAAAGGGACGTCATACTGGACAAGCGAATTGTTACAGGTTGGCTGTGGCAGCTGGACGTTCTCTGCAAAAAGGATTGTCCATGGGTAGGAGTCCTCTGCTCTACAGGGTGATGAAAGGGATTCGCGAAGTTTCAAACATTACGGAATAAGGATTTGGTATTACAGTTATTTGTGAACTGTCCAAGCAACAGATATTTGGATGTGAGGGAGTTATGTTTGAAGTTAGCAACATTATTATGCCTTTTTTCTTTCAGAAGAGTTTCAGATGTGCGTGCATTAGAAGTATCACATAGATGTTTTCAACCAGATGGAGTAGTTTTCGAAATCTGCAAGCGGACAAGGATTATGTGTGGGTCTATTTTTATCCTAGATTTTACAATTTTCCTAATTTATTTGTGGTGCGATGTTTTAAAGAATATGAAACCAGATGTTAGATAAGAGATGTGCTGGGGTAGATCAGTCCCTAATAGCTTATGTAAAACCATTTGAAGCAGTTGAAGGTGCAACAATTGCAAGGTGGATGAAAGTAGCATTGAAGGAGGCAGATGTGGATATGTCAACATTTAAAGCTCATCCAGTGAGGGATGCTATGGCAAGTAAGGTTGGTATGAGGGGGTTGTTTGTAGGACATTATGAAAGCAGCAGATTGGTCAACTGATGAGACGTTCAGAAGATTTTATTTTTAAGCTGCAGAATGTTTCAAATTGTGTTTTGAAAAACTATGAACATGCATAATGCTAGCCTCCTGTTGTGACATTAAATGACTATTCTTATAGGTGAACTGAATAAAGAATCGCAAGACAAGGAGGCTAGCAATATCCCACCCACCTTTTACTTATGTAGAGGGTGTTTGTGGGGAAGGAAATTACAGTGGCATTAACGTGTTTATAGGAATAGATATATTGAATTAAAAAAAAGTTGGAGTAGGTTTACGTTGCAATATGAAGTATCTGAGAACATGGATGTATGTTTTTTCAATAATTTTGCAGATAATTAGACGAGGATAAGAAATGATGAAGAAGAATGGTAGAAGAACATGGCTGGGAAGAGAAAAACAAAAGAAGAAAATGGAGGCAAAGGACTATCTATGGGACAGAAGTTTAATAGATTCTTTGTGATGTTTTTAAAGTTCTGTTTAAGACGCTAATAACCCGTTTACCTCGGCGGACATTCCGTCGCGGTGCGGGCGTTCGACGAAGTGGGCGGGGAGGCGTCGGCCGTTGGTCGTGCGCAGCACCAGGGAGGAAGTGCTGGCCGACGCGAGCACGCAACGGGTTAAACGTTGCTGCTCAGGAGCGAATAAACGTTCATGCATAATGCTAGACTCCTCTCTTTAATAAAACTGCAATTCTTTTTTCAGTGAACCTATAAGAATCCTCTTTCTCTTCCACTTAATCTGTGAAGCCTTGCTGCTCTCCCTAAGTTTTGAAAGGCATGAAAAACCTCTCTTTTTAACTCATAGTTCACCAGGAACAATATGAAGTCTTTTCAGTGCCAAGAAACCCTTCCTGATACTGATACTGTTTATTTTAAAAACATTCAATAACGCTCAGACAGAGTATATAGGCTGCATTGAAGCATTATTACGGGGAAGAGGAGTTCAGTGTTCATTAGAAGACAAGCGGCAGGGCTCTAAGAAAGTTTCAGAAGATTTATTGTATATCCGGAAAGACGGCACACAACGTCCCTCTGTTAGTATCCCAGGTCCAGATACGCCTGACAAGCCTGGAATCCTTGCAGAGGACCCAGCACCCACAGAACCTTCTGATTTACTTTACTGTGATATTCCTATAAAGGCAAGACCGATGCAAGTGCCACCTAAAGTGAAGAAAGTCCGGCAATGGAAGAAAATTGAACAAGGCACCTTGAGAATGACCCTCTCGGAACTCATTCATCCGATAGTTCCTAATAGTAATGTAGACCAGGAATACAGGGATTTAACACATAGCGTGACCAAAGCATTTGATCGGATTGCACCTGAGAAATCACAAAGAGTCAAGGGGGTGGGAAAGGGAGCACCATGGTTCACTCAAGCTCTCAGGGATCACAAGAAGAAGCTTCGTAATGCTGAAAGAATTTGGAGAAAGAAAAAAGATGAAATAGCTCGAGAACAATATAGAAATCTATTCCATCTTTATAAAAAGCTTATCCTGGCAACCAAGGCTGCCTACTTTGAGAATCGGATTAGTCAAGCCGACAACGTCCAGAAGGAGACATTTAAAATCCTAACTGAGCTAAGTAAAAGACCCCAAGAAACGGAAATAACAATCTCCTGCAATACCTTTCAAGGTTACTTCCTAGAAAAAGTAGACACCATCCTACAGAATATCAGAAAGGATGCAGGGCCAGGCCTTGCTGTTCAAGCGATTGATCATCCTCTGAAGGATGTTGCCATCTCACATTTTCCTCATTTTGACCCTACGAGCCTGGAGCAAATAATGAGCAAAACTAAGTCTGGGTCCCCAGCCGACCCGTGCCCCCCTAGCGTATTCCGCCTAGCATGTCCCATTCTAGAGGAGCATGTCCTCTCATTGCTAAACAAATCACTACTTATAGGGCAGTTACCTGATGGATTTAAAGAAGCTCGGGTATAGCCTTTAATAAAGAAACCAGGAGCTGATCCCAAGTCCCTGAAAAACTACAGACCCATCTCCCAGCTCCCGTTCCTGGCCAAAGTCCTGGAGCAACATGTGCTGAAGTCCCTGGCTATGTTCCTGGAGTCACACCATCTTCTCCATGAGCTTCAGGCAGGATTCCGAGCACACCACAGCACCAAATTGGTGATGCTTTCGGTGCTGGATGAGTTGAGAGAGATGACTGACAGTAAGAAACCGAGCGCCCTGATACTTTTAGATCTGTCGGCGGCGTTCAATACTGTCAGCCATACACTGCTCCTGGACAGGTTGTCCAGCTTTGGGATTCAGGGGCCAGCATTCTGTTGGCTGAAATCTTTCTTGACTGGGAGAACACAGAGGATTCAGCTAGGGGAGGAGATTTCAGAGGTTGGAAATTTAACATGCGGGGTACCTCAAGGCTCCGCCATATCCCCCCTCCTATTTAACCTGTACCTTCAGCCATTAATCAGCTCCCTGGCAAAGATGGGTTGTCGCGTATTTAATTACGCTGACGACACCCAATTGTTGCTGAGTATAGATAATACAGCACAAGCTCAGATCCAGGCTCAAAATGTACTCAGATATACCGTCAGGTGGATGTCCTCGAATCTTCTGAAAATAAACCCTGAGAAGACAGAAGTTTTAGTGGTCGCATCGACCTGTTCCCCATGGAGTGACCTGTACTGGCCCCAGGAGCTAGGCCCTACTCCTAAACCAGCGGACAAAGTAAAAAGCTTGGGCATTAAGATAGATCGTTAGCTGTCAATGGCAAGCCAGATTGCCTCCATAGTCGGCACCTGTACGGGGTTGATTAGACAGCTGCTCAAACTAGCCCACCTTTTGTCCAGGTCCATGCTGCGTACGGTCGTATCCGCGACCATTATATCCAGGCTGGACTACGGAAATGTGCTGTATTTAGGCCTTCCGAAAACACTAACTAACAGATTGCAGGTGACTTTGAACGATGCGGCCCGCCTCATTTTTAGGCTACCGAGACGCTCATATGCCTCTCCACTGTTACAGAGCCTCCACTGGCTGCCTATAAGACAGCGGTCTGAATTCAAGAGCCTCTGTATAACCCATTAAGCGATCTATGGACAAGCTCCGTCATACATAAAAAAACGACTGGAGCTGTATAAACCAGAACGGTGTCTTAGGTCTTCCGATTCACAACTGCTTGTCTGTCCTCGTTATAGACTCGCTACAAAAGGTGGAAGATCTTTCTCGGTTTTGATCCCCAAAATATGGAATAAACTGCCTGAGTCCCTCCGTAAAGAAGGAAACCTCCTTCGCTTCAGGAAGTCCCTGAAAACAGTTCTATTCAGAGAGGCTTGGAGTACAGCCTAAGTGCCCCCCCTCTGGTCATCCTGCTGAGTAAGATGTTGTGTCCTTTCGGTCAAAAGCGCCTTGAGACCTGCCGGTGAGTTGGCGCTATATAAACTGGAAAATACAATACTATACAATACAATACAATTCCAGCCGCAACAAGGAGCTTCCATCCATATTCTGCAGATCTAGGGTCATGGAGATGACAGCAGTCGCTGTAAACACTTATTACATTATAGTTAGGCTGTGGGGTTTTAGGTTTAAACCTATAATAACTGATAAAACCCCACTGAAAGAAAAATAGCCCTCACTGGTGAAAACATATAAACACTGAAAAAACACCTCGACAACCACAAACTAAATGCCCTTCAAAGAAAGGAAAACAAGAGTGAAAGACATTTTTTTCTTCCTGAAGGGGTCAATACAATGTAACTTTGTTATACAAGCTAGCAGAAAGAAAGACTGACTCTGCTTGCGTTTTGTTCTTTAGGGATGCCACTAAAATATTGTTTCTTCTTCCTTTTACTTTTTTCAGTTTTATGGCCTTTGGTCTAAAGATGCAGAGTTTAGTTTCATGTTTTAGGTCTAGTTTAATTATTTTATAAACTATAGAGAATCAGGAAATATCAAACTCCTATTTGATATTTTGGCTGCATTTGATTCTTTTACCGATAGGTAAAATGGCTGGTTCCATAAAAATCTTTCCTAATATGTGTCATCACATTTACCCACAGAGAATAGGTAAAAACCCTTAATACATCAGACCATAGTTTCTATTGTGTCAATATTGATAGTAGGTGAATTGCTAACACCTCAGGCTTTAAACATTCAATGCAAGGTATAGTGACAAGTATATACATCACCAAGCATCTGGGATAGTGGTGAAAACATGACACCAGACTTTTGGAAAACATGGAACGCAGTGTCACTTGTAATGCTCTGCAAAAAAGGTTCTTTCCAAGTTCAACAAAGATTGGAGTGATATTGTTTGTACTTGCAGTGATTCAGCTACGTATATATAAACAGTTGTGTGATAACCTGTCAAAATTGATACCCGAGCTAAAGTGATTCCCTGTAGGAGATCCTCGCCACTTGTTAGCTGGTATGCTGAAAGCATCTTTACAATCTTCAGAGTTAATGAGGAATGCTATTGACGTTTTAGTTCATTCTGGTGCACTGTTTTCTTATGCACAGGAACTAAAACACAAATATTTATAATTTTGTTCTTTATGTGGCATCAAACAAAGAGTCATCCCAACTGTGTCCCTTAGCTGATAGTTCTCAGCCCAAGGGGCTATGAATGCTGAGAGGGCCTTTTCCCAGAAGTTTACATGGGAAGGAAAGAGTGAGGGCACATGACCCAGAGACTCACTGAAGAAGTATTGTATGGTGTACTACAATAAGATTAATTTGCAGAAATCTATTTAGACCTCATATACACTATAAGTACACTATCTATATACCATGTTCTTTCAGTGCTGAAAGCAAGCAATAATAAAAGCAAAACGTTCCATAAACACCGGAAAAACACTTTTCTGTTGTTTTTAGTGGCGCGAAAATGTGTAACCACTGATAACAACTGTTTTTTAAGATATTGAAAACACTGAAAAAACCCCACCAGAATATACCAAAAATAGAAACTGAAAACAGGAAAGCCTAATTATAGTATATACAGTTATTGAATGAGGATGATCAGCTTGACGTGGCAATCCTCCTTTCAAGCATTGAACCGGCAGCCGCAGCTGCAGGGCAAATTCGGGAACAACTGTGCCGCGAAGGAGTCTCGAGGACATAAGGGGCATATCATAGCCCAAGACTTTGTGACTACTCAAACTAGTAAATAACGAGTGGATTTATACCAATGAAAACGTGACGCGGTCTACAGCTTAACAGAGAGACAAAACATACCTAGCGACAAACGAATCCCCATGACAAGACTTGGACAGATATATACCACTGTTTGGTCATTCACGCTAACACTGATTAAAGCCTTGAAAAAGTTTCTATGAAACGAAACACGTGTCGGCTGCCGGTTCAATGCTTGAAATGAGTATTGCCACATCAAGCTGATCATCCTGATTATATTGTTATTGTATTTAACTTTGTAATTCAAGATTCTGGCATATATTCATATTAAACTGATGCGGCAAGAACGATATTGATGTTCTGCTGTAGTTTGAATTGACTTGCTTAAATAACTATGAATTGACATAAAATGGAATAGGAGTGCCGAGGTTTATTTCTGTTGTGCATCGTTTATACTGTGATAGGCTTCTGATTTTAATAATTCCTGAATGTACATTCCTTATGTGAATTCTTTGGTGTGTCTATTCGTGACAAAAGAGAGCTTGGGTGCCACTAACCCCCACCTAGCCTCAGCTGGTTTCTTTCTACTTAAGGTGATTAAGAAAATACTACCTTTTATTCCAGCAGATAACAAGAAAACTGTGGTAACATTGTTAGTTCTTGCCAAACTGGACTACTGCAACGGGCTCTACCTCGGCATGCCCGAGAAGCAGCTAGGTGAGCTTCAGTTGATTCAGAATGCCGCTGCTAGACTTCTGCTAGGGATCCCCAAGTTTCAATCGGTGGAGAAGCACCTTCAGAAGTTGCATTGGCTCCCAGGCAGGGGCAGCATCAGTTTTAAGGTCCTTTGCATTTCACGGCAGCGGCCGGCAGTTCTTGAGGCGGGCACTGGTATGCCCCAAATATGTATCTCCGTTCTGAAGGTGCAAAACTGATGCTTACTTTACATTCCACAAAGCCAGTTGGGGCAGCAGGAGTTTCACAGTGGGGCGTACAAAGCTCCGGAATAGCCTCCCCAATTCTATCAAAACTCTTCCCTCCCTGACAGCCTTCAGGAAGGCCCTTGAGGTCCCGGCTCATTCTGGACTACTAGCGCCAAGACACCCTTTTTGGCATTTATGCACTTTATACATTTTAATAACATAACTAACCTATTCATATGAGTCCCACAGGACTGATCGTTCTCTAATGCACACCGTACTCTTGTGCAGCTCAGTGAGCGGCAGAAGGTTGCAGCCTGGGGGGTTCTCGGTCTCACACTGGTGCATTGACCAAGTCTTTGAATGTGTGTTAATCTCATCTGTAGTGCTCTATTCTGAAATAAACATGGAAGCTGCACAATTACAGTAAGCAATAGCACCATACCTGTAACCGGCGCCAGTGAGTACTACAAGTTGAGCAAAAGGCAAGAAATCAACTGTTTCCTGACTGAATTAATTCAGCCCCGAAGTGAGGGGTGTGCCTGAGCTCAAGCAGGGATCGAGAATACAGTACGAAAAACAACAGGTTGTAAACAAAAAACAACAGTTCCATAATAATGTGGTGACAAGGAGACAAGTAGAAAGGCAAGTAGGACAGCGTCAGTGGAGGCAGGGGGTGGGGGGCATCTTAAGACCGGCGCTGACCAGTCTGACGGACAGCAACATGAACCCTCTTCAACCCATGCACCGCCACTTGGGTCTCTTGCAGTTGAGGTCATTTTGTCTTTTCCTGATTAGGAACCTCCATTGCATTTCATATATTCATGCATGTGAATACAATTTAAGTATCACATGTCACACGTAGTAGTGACTGCACAGGTACAACATTTAACATTTTCTTTATAATATTTTGATACTTCATTATTCCTACATATGTTTTCATATGATTTATAATTAAACAATCAGTACAAATCTATGAAGGTGCAAAAAGGTTACTGTGGCAATCCTAGCCCTTTACATCATTCTGCCAGAGGCCTGCCCTTTTCAAAACAACCAGGAAGTGGTTTACGCTTTGTACAGAAGAGTATGAGGCAGAGAGGGATCTTTAACTCCCTGGGAGGCTTGGTTTGTGTGGGCTGAGCGTGAACATCCTCAGTAAAGGCTGTCTGCTTAGCCTGGTGTTAACAGCTCACTAGGGAATGCCACAACCGAGACACAAAGTGACCTTGTTGAAGTGCAGCTCGATTGTTCGACTAAGGTATGCAGGACAGAGGCCACCTAAAGAAACTCAGACGGGCCGGGCACTTCTGGTGCTAAAACAGCCAAGGGCTAGAAGGACTGGTTGGTGAACAGCATTTCCTTCACACAATGAAATAAACTTGTGAAATACCACCACAATGTTGCAATTCTTGATAATATTGTGCTCATTAATTGATTGCATTGCCACTATATTGTTTGTTTTTATCCCTGCGTCTATATATATTATCTGTACTAAATTAGGGAGTTGATTTCATTAAAGTCTTTTAAATGTAGCATTGAGGTCACTTGTTAGCTATTAGACTCCAACACATGGTTAAGAATCAAGATAGGTGACGGGTCCAGACTATCAAGGAAGCTGATAACGACAGAGGCCTCAAGCAAGGGTGTGTTCTGGCCGCTTCATGTCTGATCTCTCACAGAGGCTAGACTGCACTAACTCTCACCCGCCGAAACTTGGTAAATTGGTCCTCACTCACCTCTCATAAGCCGATGATGTGGTATTAATGCGTGAAACAAAGATCGGTCTCCAAAGAGTTTTAAATGAAATGTCAGATTACATTTCAGCAAACAAACTTGAAATAAACACTTCAAAGACCAAAACTATGGTGATTGGCACATAGCGGAGATGTAAGCAGACTATCTGGCTCAATGGCAACCAACTAGAGGAAGTTAAAAAATATAAGTACCTGGGATTCTATTGACAACTCACAAAATCATACAGAACAAAAAAAGTACTTGACGCAGAGAACCAGTGCCCTCATATTCGCCTTCTGTCAACTGGCAAAAAAGTTGAAGGGTCCATCATATAAACCACTGCTCGCAGTAATGTCGGCGAAAATCCTTCCTACAATAACATACGCCAGCGCTGCTTTTCATGGAGAAGACGGAGAGGTTTTAATTCAACTAACCGCATCCATTTATAAAAAAGTATTTCAGATACAAAGGTCGGCATCGCCGGCTCAGGTCCGCCTCGAATTCGGCTTAATAAACGAAGACATAGGGGGAATGTACGCTACAGTAAAAACTTGGTATCGGCTGAAACAAAATGCAGCCACATCACAAATTAATGAAGCCCTATGGACCGAGGGTAGACGAGGACAGAAACTCCCCTTTTAATCAATACTTATGTATATCTCTTTCAGTAACTTGTACAAATGATTTATGGAATAAAAATCTGCCGTATCAGTCTTTCAAACAAGCAATAAATAAAGTAGCTAAAACCCATTCAGCACAAACTGACAAAAAAATCTTTAGGTTAAGGTTGCACGCTTGGATGGTGATAAACAATTATAAGTCTCTTGCACCGGCTTCATACTTGAATCTAGCGATGCAAAAGGGGATGATGAACGGAGCGTTTGAGCAAATCAAACACTCACCCCCAGTCAACTGATCTGGGTTTAATCCATCACCATTCTTTAGCTCGCCCAGCTACCCCAGTTCAGACATGGCCATATGCAAATCAGTCTGACCCTGTGCCTCATGGGAACAGCCCGACCCAAACTGCCAAGCCATGTCTTCCCTGGACCGGAAACAAGCATCCTGGGACCGGTTTCGGATTCATAATCCTCATCAGCCAGGCTATCTTGAATCCAGTGGCCAAGTGAGCCAGGGACTCACGTCTGAGCATACCCTGCCAACTTAGGGCGAACAAAGCGATGCAAAAGGGGATGATGGACGGAGCGTTTGAGCAAATCAAACATTCACCCCCAGTCAACTGATCTGGGTTTAATCCATCACCATTCTTTAGCTCACTCTGCCACCCCAGTTCAGACATGGCCATATGCATCAGTCTGACCCTGTGCCTCATGGGAACAGTCCAGCCCGAACTGCCAAGCCATGTCTTCCCTGGACCGGAAACAAGCATCCTGGGACCGGTTTCGGATCCATAACCCTCATCAGCCAGGCTATCTTGAATCCAGTGGTAGAGTGAGCAAAAGAATGGTGATGGATTAAACCTAGATCAGTTGACTGGGGGTGAGTTTTTGATTTGCTCAAATGCTCCGTCCATCATCATCTTTTGTATCGTCATACTTGAATCTGACATTTTCAATTGACGTAAAAAAACAACTTATGGCATTACGTTTTGGAAAATTACCATCTTTGGCGGATCAGCCAACCTGGATGCACACAGGTCCTAATTCATGCCGGCTGTGTGATTACTACAAAGAAGACTTCATCCATGTAATTTGCACATGTAATAAACTTTACAACGAGCGAACCATTCTACTCAAACAAAGCTTTAATGTGAGAGGCATTAGGTCTTGTAGAGCTGCCATAACTGCATGCCTAAATCCGTCAGACCCACAACTGAATGGTACACTGATCAAATTCCTCAAAGTCTTTTCAAAGCTTTGTTAAAAGGGTCTGAATTCCGCAAAGAAAAATGGACAAACCTATGGCTACTGAATTTTAACAATGTAATTTTATGTGTGGCAAGCAGCGATGAAATGAATATAGTGTTCTAATCTATTTTGTATAAACATAAGGCTTTTATATTGTTATGGTTTTAATTAACTAAACAATAAACATTTACTTACTTCTACTTACTGCATTGAGTTCAGCCCTCACTAATCCAACATAGCATCCTGTAAGTCTCACAACACTGGTCACTGCCCAGAAGGCGCCATCCTTAAGTAATGCCCAGGTGGTTTGTGGGTTACAGTATACCACGGTCATTATCTCTAGCTTGTAAGTAGGCATTAAGCCTGTGTTTGGCCAGAGAGTTAAGGGGCCCTAAAACAGGGACTTATTTAACAGAAGACTCCAAAAGTTATCATGGTCTTCACCCACCTTCGCGCCGTCTCCTATAAAAGACAATCGATTCTTCTGTTTTTCAGCCAATTACCCTATGATCCGCTTTTATTCGCCAATCTGCCTTCTTTTAACTTATTGTTAGCACTTCCAAATTACTGCATGTGTCATTAGTTTAATTCTGTGGGATATTTTGGGCCAAATGAAAAAGTAATATATTAAAAAGCCACCTAAATGCAAACAGAGGAAAAAGCGTGGTGATCTGCAGAGTCAAAAAGGTGTGAAGAACAAGTTACTTACCTTCGGTAACGATATATCTGTAAGAAACATTAGTTAGTGTTAGATTCCTTACCTTAGAATATCCCCAGGCGTCAGTCTGGATCCGGAAACTTTTGCGTAGCAGTACCCCTGCGCGTCGGTAGGCGTCGTCTGCAGGCGTCCCCTGCGGCTCCGCGTCCGTCGTCGGCGTCGTGCGCCGTGATGACGTCGCTGGAGTATATAGACGCCGCCTCCGCGCGCTGACGTCAGTTCTTTGTACACAGCTTTTCCGCGCCAGGAGACGCAGAGCCATGAGAGAACCAACACTGGTGCCATGTCAAACTAGGGCCCTGAAAGGGATGTCCTTAACCCTAGGTATCAGTTCGCAGAACGGGGAGGATGGGTGGGTTCGGTAAGGAATCTAACACTAACTAATGTTTCTTACAGATATATCGTTACCGAAGGTAAGTAACTTGTTCATCTGAAAGAAACACGTTAGTGTTAGATTCCTTACCTTAGAATAGATACCCCAGCAATACCAACCCCGGTGGTGGGTCTGCGAACCAATACATTCCTACACCAGAAAGTCCTGGAGGACAGAACGTCCAAAGAAGCCATCCCTCCGGACTTGACTGTCCAGGCAGTAGTGCCTCGCAAAAGTGTGCAGCGAGGCCCACGTAGCCGCCTGGCAAATGTCCTGCAAAGGGACTCCCCGGCCCAAGGCAGTAGTAGCAGCCGTGGCCCGAGTGGAATGGGCCCTCAGCCCAACAGGAGGCTCCTTCCGAGCCAAAGAGTAGCATGCTTTGATGCAGAGAACGACCCATCGAGAGATGGTCCGTTTATGGACCGCCCGTCCCTTCTTCGCACCCACGTAGCCAACAAACAGTTGGTCATCCACCCGGAACTGGCGTGTGCGATCCATATAAAATGAAAGCGCACGTTTTGGGTCCAGACGATGGAGCCGCTCTTCATCCTTTGAAGGATGCGGAGGTGGGAAGAAGGAAGGGAGGGTGATGGACTGCCCGATGTGAAAGGCCGAAACAACCTTGGGCAGGAAAGAAGGTCTAGTCCTCAGAACCACCTTGTCAGGATGAATGGACAAGAAAGGAGGTTTGACAGAAAGAGCCTGGAGCTCACTCACCCTCCTGGCAGAGGTGATGGCGACCAGGAAAGCCGTCTTCAAGGTCAGGAGACGGAGAGGGCAAGAATGAAGGGGCTCAAAGGGAGCACACATCAGAAAGGTCAGAACCAGGTTCAAATCCCACTGAGGCATCACAAACGGAACAGGTGGAAACATGTGAGTGATGCCCTTCAAGAATCGAGTTACAATTGGGGATTTGAACAAAGAAGGCTGATCAGGAAGCCTTAAAAAGGCTGAAAGGGCAGAAAGGTAGCCCTTGATAGTGCCCAGAGCAGAGCCCTGCTGGGCAAGAGAGAGAAGAAACAGAAGAACCTCGGAAAGAGGGGCAGAGAGTGGATCCACAGCCTTTGCTGTGCACCATGCCACAAATCTGTTCCACCGGCAGGCGTATACCGACTTAGTGGAGGGACGCCTGGCTGCCAGAATTACATCACAGACTTCAGGAGGCAAGTCAAATGGCCTCAACTGCCGCCGCTCAATCTCCAAGCATGGAGGTGGAGACTGGACAGGTTCGGGTGGAGAACCGTCCCCTGCTGCTGCGACAGAAGGTCCTCCTGAAGGGGCAGGCGGATCGGGGGACCGACTGACATGCTGAGTAGCTCGGGATACCAGTACCTTCGAGCCCAGTCCGGGGCCTCAAGGATGACTTGGGCCCGGTCGCGCCTGATCTTCTTCAGCACTCTGGGCAGAAGTGGTATAGGCGGAAAGGCGTATAACAGACCGCAACTCCACTCGCGCCGAAAGGCGTCGCCGTGCGAGTGCCGTCTTGGAAACTCCAACGCGCAGAACTGATGACATTGCGCGTTCTCTTCTGTGGCGAATAGATCTAACCAAGGCTCTCCCCATCGCAGAAAGAGACCTGGCGCCACGTCCGTGTTCAGACGCCATTCGTGATCCATCGAGCACCGACGGCTGAGTTCGTCCGCCCTGGCGTTCAGGGAACCTGCCAGGTGTTGAACCGTCAGAGTCACGCCCTGACATTCCAGCCATTGCCAGAGGCGCAGAGCCTCCTGGCAAAGGGTCCACGACCCCACTCCGCCCTGTTTGTTGCAGTACCACATGGCGGTGGTGTTGTCGGTGAACCTGCACCACACTCCCGTTGACAAAGGGGAGGAATGCCTTCAGTGCAAGACGAATCGCCCGCAGCTCCAACAGGTTGATATGGAGCCGGGACTCCGCCGGAGACCAGATGCCTCTGATCTCTGCCTCTCCCAAGTGGCCACCCCAGCCCTGGAGGGACGCGTCCGTCACGACAACGTGCTCCGGTTGGGGAAGGGAGAGGGATCTGCCTCTGACCCAATCGCGGTCCGTAAGCCACCACTGCAGTTGTCTCGCAGCGCCCTCCGAGATCAAGACGTGGTCGGACAAGTTGCCCTGATGCTGGGCCCACTGAAACTTCAGGTCCTACTGCAGAGCCCGCATCCGCCACCGGGCGTGATGCACCAGAAGGATGCAGGAAGCCATCAGTCCCAGCAGCCGCAGCGTCAACCTGACCGAAACCCGGGATAGCGGCTGAAAGATGGGAATCAAAGCCTGAATATCCCGGACCCGCCGTTCCGGAGGATAAACCCGAAACTGCGCCGAGTCCAGAACTGCTCCGATGAAAAGGAGCTTTTGAGAGGGACACAGGTGTGATTTCGGCACATTGATGGAGAACCCCAGGTCGTGCAAGAGGTCTGCCGTCATCTGAAGGTGGTGGACGACTGTCTGGGGCGAGCCCGCCTTCAACAACCAGTCGTCTAGGTAGGGGAAGACTGAAACCCCCAACCTGCGCAGATGGGCTGCGACCACCGCCATCACCTTTGTGAACACCCGTGGGGCGCTGGTAAGGCCGAAGGGAAGCACGATAAACTGAAAGTGCTCCTGGCCTACCGTGAACCGCAGGTAACGCCGGTCGGCCGGCAGGACGGGGATGTGAAAATAGGCATCCTGCAAGTCCAACGCTACCATCCAGTCTTGTGGGTCTAGAGCAGCCAAGACCTGAGCTAACGTCAACATCTTGAACTTCTCCTTCCGGAGGAAGCCGTTGACGTTCCTTAGATCCAAGATAGGACGTAGGCCCCCCTTGTCCTTCTTGGGTACCAGAAAGTAGTGGGAATAGCAACCACGCCCTACTTCTGGCCCAGGAACGCGCTCGATGGCCCCCTTGGCCAAGAGGGCCGTAACTTCCTCCTGCAGAAGTGTCAAGTGGTCCCCCGACACACAGTGGTTCTGCGGTGGCATGGCTGGAGGAGGGGTCTCGAAGGGGAGGGAGTAGCCCCTTCGGACGATTTGCAGCACCCACCTGTCCGAAGTGATCGTGCGCCAGTGAGCGTGGTGATGGCGAACCCTGCCACCCACTGGCGTCACATGGGGCCGAAAGCACGGACTAGGAGGATTTTGAGGCAGATGCTGCGGGGGAAGGTGTGGTCTGACCCCGCCGTTGTCCCCGACCGCCACCACGGCGGTTTCCACGGCCGCCACCGCGTTGAAAGGATTGTTGCGGCGCGTGGCTGGCAGCACGTGTGGGGGCGCCCCTTCCTTGGCCACGAAAGGGGCGAAACGAACCCGGTTGCTGACGCTGGGTCGAGAGACCCAAGGACTTGGCCGTGACCCTGGAGTCCTTGAAGCGTTCCAGCGCGTGGTCCGCTTTGTCACCGAACAGGTGACAGCCATCGAACGGCATGTCCATCAATGTATTCTGGACATCTGCCGAAAAGTTGGCGGATCTCAGCCAGGCGTGGCGACGAATCGCCACCGTCGTGGACATCGCCCTGCCCAGCGAGTCGGTCGTATCAAGACCACACCTAATCGAATACTTAGCTGCCTCTCGGCCCTCAGCCACAGCCTGACCGAGTTTTGCCCGCACCTCCATGGGGCATTCTGGCAGCAGTTCCGCGACCGTATCCCACACAGAGTGGGTGTAGCGGCCCAAGAGGCAAGCGGTGTTGCAAGACCGCAGGCCCAAACTAATGGACGAGAAGACCTTCTTGCCAAACTGGTCATACCTCTTGGATTCCCGGTCGGGCGGGGCCGACGGGAATGCGGACTGGGAGGTCGAGGCCTGGATCACCAGACTCTCAGGAGTGGGGTGGGTAGACAGGAACTTGGGGTCGTCCGGACAAGGACGGTGGCGCCTGGCCACGTTCCGATCAACAGGCGCACCTGAAGCGGGCCTGGACCACGTGCCCAACAGAACGTCTGACAAGGCTTCATTAAACGGCAGCAGTGGCTCCTGTGGGCATGACTGCGGTTTGAAGACCTCAGTGAGGATGTTAGGCCTCACGGCCGCGACGGGGAGCTCAAGGTGTAAGGCCTTGGCAGCCCTCATCAGCACCACTGAATATGCAGCTCCCTCCACCGATGCCACGGAAGGAGGAGAGACCAAACCAGGGTTAGGAGAGTCGTCCAGACCACTGGCATCCCCCAAGTCACCTGTCCAGTCCGGGTCATACTGGCACTCGCGTGACAGAGGGTCCTCGGACCCCTCCCAACCTTCACCGAACTCTTCATCCTCTCCGTATTCGGAGTCAACGATGTAGACCGGCTCCTCGGGGTCCATGGGCCCCACCGGCGCCGAGCCCGGCGTCGAGCGACGCCGGTCCGACTCCGCGTCCGGCGTCGGGGAAGGTAAGGGGACGGCGCCGCCCGGAGCCGGCGTCGGAGCCCCGTTGCCGGCCGGAGCCGGCACCGGAGAACCGGCGCCGCGCGGGGACGGCGTCGGGGGTAACCCCGATGGTAACGGCGCCGGAGAGGCCGGAAGACCAGCCGGCGCCGATCCCGAAGGCCCTTGCGGCGCCGGGGTCGGAGCCGTCAGCGGCGCCGGGGCTGGAGCACCCGGCGGCGCCGAGGCAGGGACAACCGAACCGCTAGGGCCCCCAGACGGAGGCACTGGGCCCGAAGGCGCCGTAGGCCCCGTCGGAGAACCGAGCGCCCTCATGGCCATGAGGAACGCCTCGATCTCCTCAGGCGTCGCGCCGTGCCTAGGGACCGGAGGGTATGAGGCAGGCCGCGCCGGCGACTCTCGCGGAGCCGCGGGGTTGGGGTCACCCGAGCCCCCGGCCGCATCGCGCGAGCGTCGGGGGGAGTCGGGGGTACGATGACGACGCCCCAACTTCTTGTGCTTCTTACCTGATGAGCCCGACGAGTGGTGTCGACTTCCGGAACGCTCGGCGCGGCTCCGCGACCGCTCCCTCGAACGCTCTCTCGACCTCCGGCCGGACCGGGACCGCTCCCGGTCCCGACGTGGGGCCGACACCCGGAGCTCCAGTAGCTTGCGGGACCGCTCCCGCCTAGCCTTGTTGGTGAGGGCCCGGCAGTCGACGCAGGAGTCCACGTCGTGGTCGGGGTCCAGACACCGGAGACAGAGGCGGTGATGGTCCGTGACCGACATCGTGCGTTCACAGTCATCACAGTGCTTGAACCCAGGCATCCTATCAGGCACAAAGAGTGAAATAACAATTCGAAAAACTTGGTCAAAAGACCGGAGTACTGCTCTTCGGATCTGCGCTTACTGGCGCGGAAAAAAGAAGAACTGACGTCAGCGCGCGGAGGCGGCGTCTATATACTCCAGCGACGTCATTACGGCGCACGACGCCGACGACGGACGCGGAGCCGCAGGGGACGCCTGCAGACGACGCCTACCGACGCGCAGGGGTACTGCTACGCAAAAGTTTCCGGATCCAGACTGACGCCTGGGGATATTCTAAGGTAAGGAATCTAACACTAACGTGTTTCTTTCAGATATCCAACAGACGTCTGTACCAGTAACCACAGCAACACAGGCCCGTTTAGTGCCTCAAATTCTCTGGGAGGCCATTCTATTCACTAATGTGTGTTTTCATCTTTCTCTGCATAGAACACGACTAAACCCGGAGTGGGCTTCTGCAAAGTGTCCTCATCTTTTTGGTGCAAACAGCAGGCAGGCAAAGCGAGTGGGGCAATAGCCCAAGTAGCAGGCACGAAGAAGTACAAACAGGTGGTAGAAAAGAAGGTGCTTGAGCGACTGGGGTCACTAGGGAAAGGCCGCTCGGAGAGGGATCAGCAGGCTTCACGACAACCCGCTCAGAGTCGAAGGTCCTGTGCAGGGCATTGCGGCTACTTACCTACAGAATGTTTCTTATGCTGTGTTTTCTTTTCTTACCACCTAAGGAGTGGGAAGATGGCAATACGAGGCCTGGAGAGATCTCAAGTGTGTTTCTCAGCCCTGGCATTGGCCATGAAGAGCTTCGCCTCTCACTCTTTAATAACCTTGGTATGCATGCTCCGGCATGATTCAGTGGACTGAGATTCATGGTCAGACCCTAGATACCAGAGGCAGATGGAGAAGGGGGTCAGTGACAGACATCTGTCCATCACTGAGTCAATCCATACAGGGCATAAAGCCTGATCTCTTAGGAGGGGACATTGGTTCAGCTGAAGGAAAGCATTTTCAAGGCAGAAAATGCACTACTCTGTCAGACAGAGGTCTGAGTCCAACACCGAGACTCAGAAAAAAGGGGAATGGCATTGTTGTACTGGGGTGGGCACTATGTAGCTTTAGTGACGTCATCTGATGCCCCTTCCGGCGTTAATATGAAGCCAGTGCCCCCTACCGGGGACATGAGAGCTTTGAAGTTTCCAGGCCCAGTCAGATGCCAGGGATTATTCTACAGATGAGGAATCTCCAGGTAGAAGTATCCGTCAGCATCTCACTAGATTTGCATCAATAGGAAGACTCTGCTGCAGCCGATCAGTGGCTGCCATTGCAAACCTTCTCAAAAGTACCTCTGCAATGGTGGTGAGCGGGTACTACTCGTGCTCCGGAATCTGTGAACAAGCCCGATAACTAACTGGATGCTGATCAAGGTGCTTTAGCGACATTATTAGGCGAATCCAAAACAGGTTTCATTATTTGCTAGGACTCTGGACGGATCAGTAAGTCAACAAACTGTCTCTTCTGTAGGGCAAGTCAAAAGGCTGTTTTGTTTAATAATTTTGCGTCCTGCAGCCCAAAGCGCCACTATTCAATCCTGGGTAATAGGAGTACCCATCTCTGCTTCCTCAAGGTACCTGCTTCTGCCGTGCATTCAACACTGTGGTGGATTAACTTCCACGTGCTGCAGTATTTATTTATATATATACTACTTTGCTTTCATTGACACTTTTAGCAACCACTACACCACTTAGTTAGCAGAACATGAGATCGGATTGATTAAGTCACCAAAGGTAGTGGGACGCCAGACAGGCTCCTTCATTACTCAAGTAATCATCCCAAATCCCAAAAGGATAACATACCCTTTGGGCAGTTCCTTCGTCTCCGAAGGAACTGTTCCTCCCTCACTGATTTTCTAAACATTCTGAAACCCTCAAACTCAAACTAAAAGATAGGGGATACCCTAAAAAATGAACTAACCATTCCTATAAAAGAGCCCGCTTTGATAATAGGGATAGTATGTTTGAGCAGTCACAAAAGGAAAATCTGAAGATACTATAGCTAATAAAATAGTTTTTGTGAGTCAATATTCCAATATGAGCAATAAGATTAAAAACATCATTAATTCAAGTTGGATACTGCTGAACGATGGCGAATCATCCGTGTTAGAACGTCCCATCTTTGCATTTAAACGCAATGACAATTTAAAAAAAAGTTTGGTACAAACCTATAGAGAACCCATAGGACTTAGAAATCTGAACCTGGAAGGGAACAACGTGATGGGCAACTACAAATGCGGCAGCTGCGAAAGCTGCAAACAATGCACAGAAGGAAAGAGCATCACACATAATAACCAGACCATTTTGCCAAAGATTTAAATAACTGTAGAAGCAAGAACTTAGCTTATTTACTTCTGTGCCCCTGTAAACTAGGTTATATAGGCAAGACGGGACGAGTATTCAGGATACGCCGGACAGAGCACAAATCTGCCATCAGGAATGGTAAACTCAACGCACCCCTTGTGGAACATTATTCACAAAGGAACCATACGTTTGAGGACATTAGTTGGTTCATATTAGAAAGAATCAATGGAAGCAAACGAGGAGGAGATATGACCACTAAAAGCAAACAACGCGAACAGTGCTACATATCGATTTTAAACACAGTAAGAAATATACTGAATTCGAATGAGGATTGGGAAAAACTGATAAATTAACCCCCTCTGTTTTGTAATACAGATAAGCAGGCTCCCCTTAATAGACACATTGATGGGCCCACCTTTAGAATTTATACTCATTGTGGGTTGCTAGGTTAGGGTGTTCCACCTATGGCGTGGTGGCCGTCCGGCCGGCACAACGTCTGGGATGGTCACCTCATACCAGGTTTACACCTCATGAGGACTAACCCCGCCTAGAGCCATCATGTGTGCATAATACCAATAGAATTGTCTTTGGGGTTATTCCACTAGCCCCGAAGGAGTAGTTTTTCCTTAAAGAGCAGCCTGCTCACGAGAGGGCCGAATGATATGACATTTATTGCCCTAAATGTTTTCCTCGGTTTTCCATGTACCTGGAGGAACGAAGCAAGCAATGGGCCATTGCATGTTAGATCGGCAGGCAAATTATTATAGGTTCATTTGCGACTGTGCCTTGCCTTTCGTAAACCCACCCCGTATACATAAGATTTAATGATGTGCATATATTACCGATACGATAGCCCCGAAGGAGTAGTCTAGCCTTGGAGAACAGTCTGCCTTTAAGGGAACTAAAATTCATGATTTTGATTGTCTGCATTGCCTCCATACCCAGATGGCTAGAGTACCATCATTGACTTTAATGCATTGCATACCATTACACATTTTTTGCAATGCTTATTTGAGTCGGGACCTATTGCAAATTACAAACTCCACTCATCCGCATAGTGTACATAATAGAGATAATACAGTTGTTCTGAACCACCTCCGAGAAAGCCGTGAACGCCATGACGTGAGTAGCGGGCGACTATCATGCAGCGGCAGCCGAACTACACATGTGTTCGGCATCTAAATTGAGCCGTGAACATATTTAAAGGCGCTGCACGGCCAACCAGCTGTGTCTGTGCCCCCTCGCTGCTGCTCGTTTTGCCGATTTGCCGTTTTTCTCACTCCTGTGCCCTGTTATTGCTTAGCTGTTGTTGCAGTTTACCCTGTAGCATTTTGTTGTATTTTGTTGTATCTGTACCTCTGTGTCTTGGCTCATTGCCTCCCCTGGTGTAACCCCCGCTCCCCGCTTCCCGCCACCGTGACATCGCGGCCCCGCCCCCTTTTCTTCTGTGTCCTCCCCGCTCCCGCCTCCCAGCTGCTCCTCCCTACCACTTGGCCTTAAATGGAGACCGCGCGGACGTGCAGCGGGTGCGCCGATTGTGCGCCGAAGGCGTGCCAAAGGCAAGCCCGTCTGCGCCCGTCCGCGCCTGGGCCGTGCCCAGCGCCAGGACCCCTGGCCCCCGCCGCCGCCAGACCACTCGACGGACCTACAACGCCGCCACCCTCCACGCACTCAACGACGGCCAAACCTGCCGATTCACCTGCCTCCGGACCTGCACCACACCCGCCAAGCCGAGCACCAGCAGCAACCACCTCAAGTGCATCCTACTCAACACCTGCTCCAACCACAGACACGCCGTGGAACTCTGGAACCTGCTCGACACAACATCACCAGACGTCGCCTTCCTCGCAGAAACCTGGATGAACGCCTCCTCAGCGCCCGACATCGCCATCGCCATCCCGGAAGGATACAAGATCACCCGGAGGGACCACATCAACCAGACTGGAGGAGGCATCGCTATCGTACACAAGAACACCATCCGCATCACGACCAACTCTGACGACACCCCCACCGCCGCCAAACACTTCCACTTCCAGATACACACCGACCCCAAGACGACCCTCAGAGGGACCCTCATCTACAGACCCCCGGAACCACGCACACAATTCAGCGAAAACATCGCAGACTTAATCAGCCCGCACGCCCTCGCCTCCTCTGACTACATCCTCCTAGGGGACCTCAACTTCCACCTGGAGAACAACAACGACAGCAACATCACTACCCTGCTGGACAACCTCGCCAACCTCGGACTCAAGCAACTGGTGAAAACCCCCACCCACTACGCCGGCCACACGCTTGACCCAGTCTTCTCCTCCAGCAAATACATCTCCTTCAGCCACTCCACCGGACTTCACTGGACTGACCACAGCTGCGTCCACTTCAGCTTCAGAAGGACCACGACCCACCACCACCACCCAACAGGCTCCTCGCAGGAGCTGGAACAAGATCACCGCCGACCAGCTCACTATCTCCCTCAGCCAGAACCCGCCCGCCAGCACAACGGACCCCAACGAAGCAGCTAGAAACCTCACACAGTGGATGACCAACTGCGCAGACGACCTCGCACCACTGAAGACCCCTCCCAGTAGACCCGGCAGCAAAAAAGCCTCTTGGTTCACCGACGAACTTACGAACTCCAAGAAGAACTGCTGCACCCTCGAGAAAGCCTGGTGCAACAACCAGACCACAGACAACATGACTGCCCTCAAGCACGCCACCCGCAAACACCACCAACTGATCCGCACCACCAAGAAGACAGCATTCAAAGAACGACTGAACAACAACGCCCACAACAGCAAGGAACTCTTCAGCATCGTCAAAGAGCTCTCCAAACCCAGCGCCGGAAACAACGACATCATCCCCTCGCAAGACCTCTGCGACTCACTCGCCTCGTTCTTCCACAGCAAGATCGCCGACGTACACAACAGCTTAGGCACACAGACCCCGCACCCAACCTCCGAACCAACGCCCCCCTCAACCACTCTCTGCGCCTGGACCCCGGTCAGCACCGAAGACACCACCCGCACGATGAACACCATCCACTCCGGATCACCAACCGACCCCTGTCCCCACCACGTCTTCAACAAGGCTGATTCAATCATCGCACCCCAACTCCGGGACATCATCAACACCTCCTTCAACACCGCCACCTTCCCGGAGAGCTGGAAGCACGCTGAGCTCAGCGCCCTCCTGAAGAAACCAACAGCGGACCCCACCGACCTCAAAAACTTCGGCCCATCTCGCTCCTCTCTTTTCACACCAAAGTCATCGAGAAGACCGTCAACAGACAGCTTGCCGCCTTCCTCGAGACGAACGGATCCCTCGACCACTCGCAGTCCGGTTTCGGTGCCAACCACAGCACCAAGACCGCCCTCATCGCAGCCGCTGACGACATCAGATCCCTGCTCGACAACGGGGAAACAGCGGCCCTCATCCTCCTGGACCTCTCCGCAGCGTTCGATACGGTCTGTCACCGCACCCTAGTGCAGCGCCTCAGCAACATCGGAATCCAAGACAGGGCCCTGGAGTGGATCATTTCGTTCCTCACCGGAAGAACCGAGAGAGTCCGCCTCCCCCCATTCAGATCCAAGGCCACCGAAGTCATCTGCGGCGTACCACAAGGATCATCACTCAGCCCAACCCTCTTCAACGTCTACATGAGCCCCCTCGCAGCCATCGCACACCAACACAACCTCAAAATCATCTCCTACGCCGACGACACCCAGCTGATCCTCTCCCTCACCAAAGACCCCGCCACCGCCAGAACCAGCCTACACGAAGGGATGAAAGACGTCGCCGAGTGGATGAAGAACAGCCGCCTGAAACTGAACTCAGACAAGATGGAAGTCCTCATCCTGGGGTCATCGCCCTCCGCCTGGGACGACTCCTGGTGGCCCCCTGCCCTGGGCACCACTCCCAAGCCAACGGACCACGCACGTAACCTAGGCTTCATCCTGGACTCCTCCCTCTCGATGACCAGACAAGTCAACGCCGTCTCATCATCGTGCTTCAACACGCTGCGCATGCTCCGAAAGATCTTCCGGTGGATCCCCACCGAAACCAGGAAGACGGTCACCCAGGCACTCGTCACCAGCCGACTGGACTACGGAAACACCCTCCACGCCGGAACCACAGCTAAACTTCAGAAAAGACTCAAACGTATCCAGAACGCCTCCGACGAATCATCCTGGACATCCCCGACACAGCCACATCTCCGGCCACCTGAGAGACCTACACTGGCTCCCCGTCAGCAAGAAGATCACGTTCAGACTCCTCACCCACACACACAAGGCCCTCCACGACCTTGGCTTCAAGTACCTCAACAACCGCCTGACCTTCTACACTCCCACCCGCCAGTTACGATCAACCAGCCTCGCCCTCGCCGCCGTTCCACGCATCCGCAGAGCCACCACCGGAGAAAGATCCTTCTCCTACCTGGCAGCCAAGACATGGAACTCCCTCCCCATCCACCTCTGGCTAACCCAGGACCATCTCTCCTTCAGGAAGCAACTCAAGACCTGGCTTTTCGAGTAGTAGTACCCCTCTCCCCCATCGCCTTGAGACCCTTCTGGGTGAGTAGCGCGCTATACAAATGTTGTGATTGATTGGTAGATCATGTGTAGGCATTTCTTTGACTGCCGGGGACCGCATGCACGACGCTCTACGAACGCTGGAGGTATGTGACTGTCTGATAGCCAAAATGGGAGTCCCAACGTGTAGGCAATAATGCCGTATGGGTACCCTTTAAGTAAATAGCATTACCGGTTTGATCTTATATTTAACTGAAGCATCAGCCGTGGAACGCTTAGAATATACCCGTCTTATTATTATTTATTTCTTTCTTTCTTTTTAAGGTTTTCCGTATCTGGAGACCGACAAAAATCTATTGCGTGCTTGCGGATTGAATACGCCTATATATACGGCTATTGTTTTTAAAAACGGCTTTTATCTTGCGTTCCACTGAAGACTAATATTGAAGGTAAATATCCACGAATCCTGTCAGGGAGAAATGTATGCGATTTGGGGGAGAGGAGTTAAACCCATGCACATTGAGAGGAGTATTAGCGTTACCCCTGTCTTATCTCCCCGTGCAGAAACCTCCTTTTATAACACAACGGAGGGACGGAGTGGGTACATTGAGGCCATCCACGCAGCACATGTATAGAATAAGGCCATTCAGCATTGCTCTATGGTGAAACAGGGCAAATGAAAAATGAAATTACTGAAGGACCCATTTATACAGGTAATCGGAGTTCGATCACTGGATAGGTTTTAAATGTATTAGAGATAGTGATCGGTGGGATTTAGGACTATTGAAATATATATATACTCTGATATCCCATTTTAGCACTTGATGACACTGTTTTTCTGAAACCCACGATATTGTTCAGTGCGCAGTACCGGATTATTTATAAATCAATTGGTACGTATGAGAATTTTTTGTGAAACATAATAGGCATACAAAATTTGCCTACATGCCGTTAGATGAAATAGGCACAGCGGACCAAATGTAATGCAATACATCCAGGGATTGGTAGCATCTCCCAACCCACATAACAGACTAGTATGTATGAGAGTGAGGACCAGTTCAAGAGTAAAGTACAGCGGCCCTCATCCTCCTAGACCTCTCCGCGGCATTCGACACTGTCTGCCACCGCACCCTAGTGCAGCGCCTCAGCAATGTCGGAATCCAGGAGAAGGCACTGGAATGGATTGTCTCCTTCCTCGACGGAAGAACACAGAGAGTCCGCCTACCACCGTACAAGTCAGAGGCCACCGAAGTCATCTGCGGCGTCCCTCAAGTATCCTCGCTGAGCCCCACCCTCTTCAACGTCTACATGAGCCCCCTCGCGGCCATCGCACGCCAGCACAACCTCAACATCATCTCCTACGCTGACGACACCCAGCTGATCCTCTCCCTGACCAACGACCCCGCCGCCGCCAGAGCCAACCTACACGAAGGGATGAAAGATGTAGCCGAGTGGATGACGACCAGCCGCCTGAAACTGAACTCAGACAAGACGGAGGTCCTCATCTTGGGCCCCTCGCCCTCCGCCTGGGACGACTCCTGGTGGCCCCCCGCCCTGGGCACCGCACCCAAACCGACGGACCATGCACGCAACCTGGGCTTCATCCTGGACTCCTCCCTCTCCATGACCAGACAAGTCAACGCCGTCTCCTCGTCATGCTTCAACATCCTGCGCATGCTACGGAAGATCTTCTGGTGGATCCCCACGGAGACCAGGAAGACAGTCACCCAGGCCCTCGTCACCAGCCGACTGGACTACGGCAACGCCCTCTACGCCGGAACCACCGCCAAGCTCCAGAAGAGACTCCAGCGGATCCAGAACGCCTCAGCCAGACTCATCCTCGACATCCCACGAAACAGCCACATCTCTGGACACCTGAGGAACCTGCATTGGCTCCCCGTCAACAAAAGAACCACCTTCCGTCTCCTCACCCACGCACACAAAGCCCTACACGATCAATGCCCGAGCTACCTCAACAACCGAATCAACTTCTACGCTCCCAAACGCCACCTCCGATCAGCCAGCCACGCCCTCGCCGCCGTCCCCCGCATCCGAAGAGCGACTACAGGAGGAAGGTCCTTCTCCTACCTGGCCGCCAAGACCTGGAACTCCCTCCCGACTGACCTGCGCTTGACCCAAGACCATCTCTCCTTCAGGAAGAAGCTCAAGACCTGGCTGTTCGAGCAGTAGCGGCACCCCCCCCCCCCCAGCGCCTTCAGACCCTACGGGTAAGTAGTGCGCTCTATAAATGTCATTGATTGATTGATTGATTGGTGAATGTATGTAGTATGAATGGAATCACACATGAAGCTGTGGATAGAAACACAATATAGTGGGGAGGTATGAGGTTTAGATATGCCTCAATAGTGAAGCTGAAATCCAAATGTGTTGTGTTTAATAAAAAGAATGGGCATGGATATCAATGGTACCTTGTGAAAAACCGTCGATTACAATGTTAATGTCCAATATTTAGATGTAAGAAGTGCACATTGGGATGCAGATTTTCTTTAATGTTAGACATCGGTGGGGGATAGAAATATTAGGATCATGAAACCCATCAATAATAAGATATTTGGGTATACATCTTTTACCACGAAGTACTGTTACAACGAAACCATTACAACGCAAGGGTATTTACAACGCATGTATTTACAATGCATTACACTACAACGCAGCTACTATTACAACGCATACCATTACAACGTAAGTATAGGTAAGTTTATCTATTTTTTATTACATTTATTAGGGGTATTGGGTTATGGGGTACTGGGGTATTTTTAGGGTTCAGGGCTGGGTTTGGGTTTTGGGGTACAGGGGTATTTTTAGGGTTCAGGGCTGGGTTTGGGTTTTGGGGTACAGGGGTATTTTTAGGGTTCAGGGCTGGGTTTGGGTTTTGGGGTTCAGGGGTATTTTTAGGGTTCAGGGCTAGGTTTGGGTTTTGGGGTACTGGGGTATTTTTAGGGTTCAGGGCTAGGTTTGGGTTTTGGGGTACAGGGGTATTTTTAGGGTTCAGGGCTAGGTTTGGGTTTTGGGGTACAGGGTTTTTTTTAGGATTCAGGGCTAGGTTTGGGTTTTGGGGTACAGGGGTATTTTTAGGGTTCAGGGCTGGGTTTGGGTTTTGGGGTACAGGGGTATTTTTAGGGTTTAGGGCTAGGTTTGGGTTTTGGGGTACAGGGGTATTTTTAGGGTTCAGGGCTAGGTTTGGGTTTTGGGGTACAGGGGTATTTTTAGGGTTCAGGGCTAGGTTTGGGTTTTGGGGTACAGGGGTATTTTTAGGGTTCAGGGCTGGGTTTGGGTTTTGGGGTACAGGGGTATTTTTAGGGTTCAGGGCTGGGTTTGGGTTTTGGGGTTCAGGGGTATTTTTAGGGTTCAGGGCTAGGTTTGGGTTTTGGGGTACTGGGGTATTTTTAGGGTTCAGGGCTAGGTTTGGGTTTTGGGGTACAGGGGTATTTTTAGGGTTCAGGGCTAGGTTTGGGTTTTGGGGTACAGGGTTTTTTTTAGGATTCAGGGCTAGGTTTGGGTTTTGGGGTACAGGGGTATTTTTAGGGTTCAGGGCTGGGTTTGGGTTTTGGGGTACAGGGGTATTTTTAGGGTTTAGGGCTAGGTTTGGGTTTTGGGGTACAGGGGTATTTTTAGGGTTCAGGGCTAGGTTTGGGTTTTGGGGTACAGGGGTATTTTTAGGGTTCAGGGCTAGGTTTGGGTTTTGGGGTACAGGGGTATTTTTAGGGTTCAGGGCTGGGTTTGGGTTTTGGGGTACAGGGTTATTTTTAGGGTTCAGGGCTGGGTTTGGGTTATGGGGTACAGGGTTATGTTTAGGGTTCAGGGCTGGGTTTGGGTTATGGGGTACAGGGGTATTTTTAGGGTTCAGGGCTGGGTTTGGGTTTTGGGGTACAGGGGTATTTTTTACATATATTTTTACAAATTCTTTAATAAAATTTAATTTAAATTAAATTATTTAAAAAATTATTAATTACATTATTTTAAAAAATTATATACTTACCTATACTTACGTTGTAATGGTATGCGTTGTAATAGTATCTGCGATGTAATGTCATGCGTTGTAAAGGTATGCGTTGTAAGGGATCCTGCGTTGTAAAAATTGCGTGCTAATGGTATGCGTGGTAAAAGTATGCGTGCTAACAACATATATCCAGATATTTGTTGATGTTTAAATCGATATGCATCTTTTGTAAATTGGAATGTGCTCCATTTAATAATGTACTGATAGATGTTTTTATGCATTTTTTATTCAGATTATTGGAAATATCCCTTTTTTTAATATCATAAGAAAAGAGACTGTAGTATCCTGTTGTTCCCTATGCCTTCCCTCTCTACCTCTATTAGAATGTTGATGTGATGCATCTAACAGAATGTTGGTGATCTGCCTGAGATTACAGTTGGCTGGGCTGAGCACCATGTTGGATGCTCCTGTTGGGGTCTGCCTTGACATCTTGGAATAAAGCATCACCTTATAACTACTTCACGTGTGGACTTCCCATCATTACAGAGACATTTATATTTTGTGGTCTCGAGAAAGGTGGTGCGTATCCAGCAACTCACCGAAACGCGTCAACGCTACTACTATATCAAATTCAAGGGACTATATGTTTGGGATATTGAGGATTCCTACCCAACAGTGATTATAAATCCTAATGAATTGATAACCTAGGATGTTTTGATTATATTGATTCCCTTATTATTGTCTCTTTCTGAGTTTTTAATTGTTTTTATGTAATATCATGGTGATTATGTGCGTATATATGTCTTGTTATAATATTGAATAAATTGATATATATTTTTTCTAAGTTGGGGTTTCTAGTGTTTTGTGTGCTTATATTCACAGCTGATTGAGGGTGTTATTTGTGATATCATAATTGAGTTGCGGTGAGATTGAAAGTATGAGTTATTTTCACACCAAGGGAATTTTTTGATTACACTCCTTGTAACAGGGGACCTGGGATGCTGCTCAGCCAAATATCTGAAATCATGGACAAAGGCAATATCCCATATGAGGGGGCAGGTCGGCAGAAGGCGAGTGTCAGCCTCAGGTGGGGTTTCTAGATGCCTTGTTGAACGGACAGGGCGGCAGAAGGCGAGTGTCAGCCTCAGGTGGGGTTTCTAGATGCCTGGTTGAACGGACCGGGCGGCAGAAGGCGAGTGTCAGCCTCAGGTGGGGTTTCTAGATGCCTGGTTGAACGGACAGGGCGGCAGAAGGCGAGTGTCAGCCTCAGGTGGGGTTTCTAGATGCCTTGTTGAACGGACAGGGCGGCAGAAGGCGAGTGTCAGCCTCAGGTGGGGTTTCTAGATGCCTTGTTGAACGGACAGGGCGGCAGAAGGCGAGTGTCAGCCTCAGGTGGGGTTTCTAGATGCCTTGTTGAACGGACAGGGCGGCAGAAAGCGAGTGTCAGCCTCAGGTGGAGTTCCTAGATGCCTTGTTGAACGGACAGGGCGGCAGAAGGCGAGTGTCAGCCTCAGGTGGGGTTTCTAGATGCCTTGTTGAACGGACAGGGCGGCAGAAAGCGAGTGTCAGCCTCAGGTGGAGTTCCTAGATGCCTTGTTGAACGGACAGGGCGGCAGAAGGCGAGTGTCAGCCTCAGGTGGGGTTTCTAGATATCTTGTTGAACAGGACCGCAAGAGATTTCCTGAAGAAGGTGGATTGCCCAGAGCAGCAGGCTTCCAAAGAGTCCAACCCGATGTCCAGATAACCCTTTGTATTAAGATATGTTATGCGTTGGTGAAAGAAGAGCCCCCTGATGGCCTATGGGCTCATTCCAGCTGGGCTAAAGCTGCAACAACTCCACCGGCCTGGCCATCACACAGTACATATTTTTCTGCACCCTGTATCGTGTGCACAAGTAACATCCTAAAATCTTCTGGGAAGGCTGGCACAATCTTGTTGGCCATGTCCTACAAAATATGGGTACAGAAACTCGAGATGTGGACAGTGGACCTTAAAGACACATATGCAGCACCTGTACCATAAATTACCAATACATTTTAGATGCAAAACAGTCTTGTGTGCAAATTTCCAAATGTACCCCCTGTCCAGAAGCACCTTCCCTCACAAGGGAATATAGAACAAAGAAACTGAATTGGAGCTGCACCACAACTAATCGAATAAGTCCATAAGGAATTATCTCTAGATATTGAGAAATAATTCAATGAAGAAAGTAGCTGCAAATTTCAAGATGTATAGTGTTTTTCATCCTTATTATTCAGTTCATAAAAAACCATCAGCCAATACGTTTCGTCCTTTTTACATAGGACTTCTTCAGGGCACTGCCGATATGAGAAAACAACCAATCCACTGGGTTGCTGTTAGAAATGGGAGTTCTCGCTAGCTGAGACTTGCACCAAAGCGAGGCAGAAACCACCACTCTAGCCAGTATAAGGGAGTTACACTTCTACAATAACCCCTGCTCACCCCCTTGGTAGCTTGGCACAAGCAGCCTGGCTTATCCTAGAGGAAGTGTGTAAAGCATTTGCACATAACCAACAGTAACACAGTGTATGTACTACAAAAGGACACCACACCAGTTTAGAAAAATATCAAATTTGTTCGTACTTAAGATAAGACCAAATACGATAAAAAATCAACAATACTATATTTAAAAGGGCACAGTTCAAAAATACATTTATTAAAAAGAGTTCCTTGGATGGATAGCTCCGTCCAGGCTTCCACGGCGTTGTGAGCACACAAATGCACAAAAAGTTCTGGCTGACCGCGGGGTCACGGCCAACTACGGTTTCGGGAAGACCCGCAAAGAGTACCTTTCAGCGATGCAGGGCGATGGGGCCCTTGAAGTCACTTGCATTGCAGGTCGAGCTCCTTTCCGATGGGATCAGGAGCACTGGTGCCAACAGGCGTTGGGTGCTGCGGTGCGAAGTGCAGCGTTGCAGCGCCCCCAGGTCCCGGTGCAAGCAGCGGCTCAGTGGCAGCGTCAGATGGCGTCGTCGGTGAGACCAGTGGTGCGGTGCGAGATGGAGGTGGTGCTCGTCACGGTGCTAGCAGGCCACGGTGCAAGCAGCGGCATCGTCGTTGCTGAAGCGTTGTCATCGGCTGATGAACTGGAGTCGATGACGCCGGCATCAGTGGGCCAAGCCTACGGTGTGGGATGAGGGCGGTGCGTCGTGTAACTTACGAGCGGTGCCCCCGAACCACGGTGCAGGCAGCGGCGTTGATTTCGGAAGGAAGTGGCGGCGTCAGGAAGGCCACGGCGTCGTGTAGCAAGGCGGTGCATAGTGCGGGCCCACAGGTCAGGGTGCGAGCAGTTGCTCGGTCATGGCGTCAGCAGGTGTCTTTGGTGAGACCAGGGTCACGGAGCAACGTGGCGGCGGTGCTCTCTGCGGTGCCAAAGCTTCGGCGTATAGCAAGGCGGTGCTGAGTGTGGTGCCCACAGGTCGCAGTGCGAGCAGCGGCTCGGTAATGGCGTTAGCAGGCGTCTTCGGTGAGACCAGGGTCACGGCGTTGCGGAGGTGCCTGCTGTGGTGCTTTCAGGACACGGGTTCAGCAGGCACGTCTTAGACATCGCCGAGCGGCGTTCTTCGGGTTGCAGCACGAAAGACACAGTCCCAAGTGCTGCGGGTCGAAGAACCTGAAGTCTTTGCTGTTCCTGAGACTTTGTGAACAGGGGGCAAGCTCTACCTCAAGCCCTTGGTAAGTCTCACTAATTTGGTTGCAGAAAGTCCAGTCCAGGCCTTTCACTGCCCAAGACAGAAGCAGCCACTACAGGTCAGCCCAGCAAAGAACCCAGCAAATCAGTCGTTCCTTTTCGCAGCTTCCATGGCTCTCCTTGGTAGTCCTCTTGTTCCAGACGAGTTCTAAAGTTCATGGGTCTGGAACCCAGCATTTGTAGACAAAAATCCTTTGATCTGCCAGGTAGAGGGCGTCGGTGTCTGGCCAGAACCGGTTGGGCCATCTCTGGCGTGAATTCCTGGCATGAGGTGGCGACGGTTTTGTCAGAAGCAGACCAGGCCCTTTGAGGTGCAAGGATATTCCTCCCCCTTCCCCCAATGCAGCCCAGGTCTAATCAGCTCTATCCTGACCTATCCAGACTGGAGCCCCTCTGGCCCCCCAGCCTTCTGTCCTCCAAACCCAAACAAACCCACACATTCCAGCAGAGGCACACAGGATGACCGAGCAAAATAATGCCCACTTTCTAAAAGTCACCTCTATGAACTCAGAATGAAAAGGGCACCCTCGCTAAAGGCACCATCTTTAGATGCTGAGTTCAGGCATACCAAACTTCACTCACGTACTCTTTTTTTTGGCTACGTACGTGGGTGGCACAATACGTGCTGCAGGCCCACGAGTAGCGATTGACTCACAAGCCCCGGCACCCGCAGTGCCCCTTTACTGGGGACTGACATGTAGGTCACACATCCAATCATAACACCATTTACCACAGGAGCACCAGCGCTTTACCACTGTTCAGCAGTGCGGAAAGCAGGCAGAAACGTTACACCAGCAAAAACAGTCAAAACCGGGAGGGGAGAAAGCAAAAACTCAGGGGAAACACGCCAAAAGATGCCAAGTCTAACAGTTGTGACCTGGTTGTAAGAATTATTTTAGACAAAAGCTGTGGCCTGGCATCTATTCAAAGCTTCAAACTAATAATCCAAGTCGAGTTTGTACAAATTGGTTGGCGTGATCCAATGCCCAATTATATGAGGGTGAAAGGAACACGTGGTATGATAGCCATAGACCGGTGTTGGACGTGTAGGTTCAATTGGGACCAGCACATAGTGATGGAGACTATCCACCTGTCCTAAGGAACACACATTCAAGGAGCATAGGCGTCAGGCGAGCTGATGAAAAAGAAAATCCCACATGCATCAATGCACTTCAATTTCAGCTATCGGGTGTCTGGGGTGAGGCATTTGGATTCACTTTAATCACGGATGCTTGTTTCTCAAGATTTTCAGACGCAAAGTTTTTGGTCAGAAAATCAGGGTCTCCCTGGACTGGCCTGCGCTGGCAGACCACAGTTCACTGAGAGTGTCTATGAGTGCCTTGTCACTGAAAACAGAGGCTCTGGCAAAGAAGGCCGGGAGTATATCTATCAGGAAACTGGCTCTAGATTCAACCGTAGTTGTAGATCGAGTGGCTCTGCTGCTCTGCGCACTACTACAGCAAAGGAGGTGCCCCTTCCATCGGAGGGTGAGTTAGCGAGCCTTCATCAGTGCCGAGAGGGGGAAGCACCGCCTCCTCGTCATCGCGATCGTAGGTAATGTTTTAGAATGAAATGAAATGAAATGAAATGAAAAAGAAACTTAATAAAGCGCACTGCGGCCAAGCGCCTTCCTGACGCTGAGACCAAACTAGACTCTAAGGAGGAGACCAAGGGAGTTTAACAGGGGAATGCCTGGGAGAACAGAAATGTTTTCAAAGCTTTACGGAAGTGAGCATAGTTGGGAATAGAACGAATAAAGAGAGGAAGGGTATTCCAGCACCGGGGGGCCAGAACCGAGAAGCGAGTGCCCCCCGTTCTAGATTTACGAAAACGGGGGACATGCAGGAGGGAGAGAGAAGAGGAACGAAGAGTACGGGTGGGAGTGTAAGGAGTAATCAAGGAACTAATGAAGAGGGGGGCTGAGTGTGTATAGGCCCGAAAGGCCAAACAGGCCAATTTGAAAAATGATCTGAGGTGCACGGGGAGCCAATGGAGGGACTTAAGTGCAGGCGTGATATATGGGATGATTTGGGGAGGCGGAGGATGAGACGGGCAGCCTGGTTTTGGATGGCCTGTAGGCCACGGATTTCATAAGAAGGAATGCCTACGTACAGACCATTCCCATAGTCAAGGCGAGATGTGATAAGGGCCAGGACTATGGTTTTAAGGGCGTCCGCTGAAAAATACCGGGAGATCTTCCGGATGAGACGAAGGGACAAAAAACAAGAGGATACCACGGAGCTGACTTGGGCATGCATGGTAAGGTCATGGCTGACCTTAATGCCCAAGGTCCGAACAGAGGGGACCGGAGAAGGGGGGGAGCCAAAAGAGGGGGGCCAGTGAATCGAGGACCAGGGGTTGGAGGGACCACCCGTGAGGACAAGCTCCGTTTTGTCAGGATTGAGCTTTAAATGATTGGTGCTCATCCAATCAGAAATAAAAACTAAAGTGGAGCAGAATTTAGGCAGAGAAATCGAGGGAGATGAAAGATCAAAGACGAGCTGGAGGTCATCCGCGTAATTGTACACAGAGACCCCCAGCTCGCGAAGGGAAATAATAAGAGGGTGGATATAGAGGTTAAAAAGAAGAGGGGAGAGGGAAGAGCCTTGAGGGACACCACAGGTGACTGGACGAGGGGGAGCGGAGAAACTCGAGAGGTGAACCGCTTGGGACCTGCCCGAAAGAAAGGACGCCAGCCAAGAAAAGGCTACGCCACAGATGCCCGCTGCGCTGACACGGTCGAGAAGGATGGCATGGTCGACCGTGTCAAACGCAGCGGACAGGTCGAGGAGAACCAAGGCTTGGGGAAGATTGGTGTCCGCTTTCCCCTTGAGTTCGTCCAGGACGGCGATGATAACTGTCTCCGTAGAGTGTCCTGGTCGAAAGCCTGCCTGATGGGAGGCCAAGAGGTGGTTCTCCTCGACATAAGAGGACAGGCAAGAGGTGACATGGCTTTCAAGGATCTTCCCCAAGTAGGGGAGAAGAGAAATAGGCCGGAAGTTAGAGGGGAGAGAAGGATCTAGGCCGGGTTTCTTAAGAATGGGAAGAACCCTTTCGTTTTTAAAAGAGGAAGGAACAGAACCCAAAGTCAAGGAGGCATTAAGAAGAGCAAGAGGAGGGGCGGGACAGTTGGTGAAAAGAGCTTTAAGGATCCGTGCCGGGGCACAGTCCGCTGGCGAGCCGGATTTGACTTTAGAAAGCAGATTGAGAAAGCAATCTATAGAAATAGGAGAAAAATGATCCATTGACGAGGAAGGCAGAGGAAGGGAACAGGGAACACCAGTATGTTGTGCCAAGGGAATATTGGCCTTTATATTGGCGATCTTGTCAATAAAATAATCATTAAGTGAGAGGCAGAGGGTCTGGGTAGGGACAAGACTGGTGCTGGTGCAATCAGAGGTGGCAAGATGATGAACCAGGGAAAAAATTTCTCGAGGTTTATTGACAGAGAGAGCAACTCTCTCAGTGAAGTAGTTAGTTTTGGCCGCCAAGATCGCTTTTTTGTAATCAGTAAGAAGGAGTGGACCGTGTCAGAATGGGAGCCAAATATGGCCTCCAGCCTCTGTAATATCGGTGTGGTGAAGGGAGAGGAGGATCTGGATGAACGATCACTGGCGGCCCCTCAGTAATCTCCTAGTGCCACAGAGGCCTGGCATTGGGCCGAAGTCGGTTCGGGACCAGAACAAGTACCAGCAGAGTTGGCAACGGTACCCTCAGAGAAGCGGATGGTGTGGACCTTGGAGTAAAAGCAGAAGTCTAGATCGGCATCAGTATTGTCCTGGTAGCGAGATCCTAGGGGCTAGCTCGTGCCATGGGAGACGGTCAGTCAAAGTCTAACTACAGGCCTCTGCATCTCTGTGAAGCTCAAAAGCGCAACTGGGGGAGCCAGAAGCAACTTAAATAGGTATCTGCAGCATGGTCCCCATAAAGTTTGCAATTTGCTGCAGGGTCAACAAAAGCCCGGGAAATTCAGGGTATGCCGGGACCAACAGCAGCATCAGACTGGATTTGGAAGATGCTGGAGGTGAGCAGCCCTTTATGTTTCGACCTTGTGAGTTCTCGCCTAATTTCAAGTGGCAGGTTAGGGTCGAGCCTCGCTTGACATTCTTGCGCTTCTGGTCCATTTCAACTTACAAGAAGACTTTACCTGAGTGTAGCCCCACAACCTGGAGTGGAAGAGACACCACTTTTTTTAATGCAACCAATCCTTATTCTTGACAATGTAGAGTTTCATCTAATCCCCTACTGATGCACTGGGGCAGATTTTCACACACAAATTCGAATCATGACCTGAGCCCTAGCATCAAAGGCACTTGTTGTTTGGGAAAGTAATCGGCATCTGCTTCCTGCAGTCACAGCACGAATCCTGTTGCCTTTGGGGGAGTCACTGACCTTAGCACACTGTTCGGAAATTTCTGTACTTTCTGGAGTTCTAAGAGAACCACCACATTTTCTACATCCAGTCTAGCGCCTGGAATATTCTAAAGCTGAGGAATCTACTGTTTTTGTGAGAACGCATCTTAATTCAAAAGTAAAGGCCATGGCAACAGCGTGCTCGGGCCACAGTATATTGAACATGCTGCAATGCTTATAACTGCAGGCCTGTACCTGGCCAATGACCTCTCAGACTATGGCTGCTCATGTCATTGAGTGCTGGTACTAATGTAGGATCACATGGGAATTCTTAAATGTATCAATTTTATTTCCTAAGTTGACTGACCAATTGTTACTGTTGCGGGAAGTTTTCCCTAATAAACTTTCAAATGCTAAATGGTCTTTAATCAGATAAAACTTACAGAAGTTGTAAATAATTCAGTACCAAAGCATATTTCAAAAAATGTATGACACGTTCTTGGCAACAGAATTTTAACTTAATGATTTGAGAGTAACTTTTGAGAAAACTTGGACCTGTTAAATAAAGTACAGCGGACAGTTCAGACTGGACTGTTCCCATGAGGCACAGGGTCAAGATTGATTTGCATATGGCCAGGTCTGAACTGAAGTTGCGAAGTGACCTAAAGACCTAAAGACTGATGATGGATTAAACCCAGAGCTGTGAATGGGTGTGATTGACTGAAAAGTTTCAGCGCTCCGTCCATCATCTCCTTGTGTTTGTTTGAAATTTGAATACCTATGTACCTTAGCATGCAAACACATATATTTTTTTATATTTTTTACGTCTTTGGACTTCAGCCAGACTCTGCCTCTTTAGGCATTGCAATCCCTACTGAAATAAAAGTCATTGTGCATCAGCTGCAGTATCCCCGTAGCAAATGACAAACAGATTACATTCATAGAAAGAGGACAGGAGAGAACCTTGAGGCAATGGGTTCAGGAGTGAAACATTATCAGGACACAGAGGTCTTGGGAAACTGCTCATTCTAGTTGGACAGGGAATCCAAAAAAATGCAGACACAGGGGATATTGGAACAGAGAGAGTCTGACACAGTGACTTTGAGACGGCAAACACAAGATAGCTACATAGATAACAGAACAGGAGAAGGAGACAGCATATCTATTTAGGTGTGTGGAGACAGAGAATGAAGGGGTCTGGGTGACACTGCGTCTATCAGAACCTCAACAAGTATTACAACTCCTGGACACAAAACGGAAGAATCACAAACGAGGTCACTGGGAAGGACACAAGATCATCCATCCCCTACAAAGATCCCCTACAGAGACCGCTTGGTACTTTAACGAACGACAACACTGACATAGCTCACACCCTCCGCTGTTCCCCTGACTGCGTTGTGTGTGCTTGCCTCCGCTGTGCCCTGTCTGCGTCCGTAGCGTGTCTGTGTTGTGTGTGTGTTTCCCCGCTGCCCCCCTGACTCTGTGCCCTGGATTGTCCGCCGTTTTGCCCCCTGCCTTGGCTGTACCTTAGCCTCCAGCCCCCATCCCGCTCCCTGCTGCTGCTCCCCGCGGCCCCGCCCCCTCGACATCGCGGCCCTCCCATTCGCCATCCCGCTCCCACCTCCCAGCTGCTCCTCCCTCGCTCCGCCCCCTCCACTCTCCATTTATGGGAGAGTTCACGCGTACGCGCAGCGGGCGCGCCGATTGTGCGCCGAAGGCGCGCCAAAGGCAAGCCCGTCTGCGCCCGTCCGTGCTTGGACCACGCCCAGCGCCAGACCCTCTGGCCCCTGCAGCAGCCAGCCCGCCCAACGGACCTACGACGCCGCCACCCTCATCGCCCTCAACACTGGCCGGACTCCCGGCTGCTGCCGAGCCACACCGAGACGCACCCACGGACCCTTCACCTGCCAATCCTACAAGTTCTCCTGCGCCCGGACCCGCACCCCACCAGCTAGGCCGAGCTCCAGCAGCAACCACCTGAAGTGCATCCTGCTTAACACCCGCTCCATCCACAGACACGCCGTGGAACTCTGAAACCTGCTCGAGACCACATCCCCAGACGTCGCATTCCTCACGGAGACATGGATGAACGCCTCCTCAGCGCCCAACATCGCCATCGCCATCCCGGACGGATACAAGATCACCCGGAGGGACCGCGCCAACCAGACAGGAGGAGGCATCGCCATCGTCCACAAGAACACCATCCGCATCACGACCAACTCCGACGACACCCTCACAGCCGCCGAACATCTCCACTTCCAGATACACACCGACCCCAAGACCACACTCAGAGTCACCCTCATCTACAGACCCCCAGGACCTCGCACACAATTCAGCGAAGACATCGCAGACTTCATCAGCCCGCACGCCCTCGCCTCCGCTGACTACATCCTCCTAGGGGACCTCAACTTCCACCTGGAGAACAACAACAACAACACCACCACCCTGCTGGACAACCTCGCCAACCTCGGACTCAAGCAACTGGTGAACACCCCCACCCACTACGCCGGACACACGCTTGACCCAGTCTTCTCCTCCAGCAAGTACATCTTCAGCCACGCCACCGGACTCCACTGGACAGACCACAGCTGCGTCCACTTCAGCTTCAGAAAAACCACGACTCACCACCACCCGCAACAGGTCACCCGCAGAATCTGGAACAAGATCACCACTGACCAGCTCACCACTTCACTGAGCCAGAACCCTCCCGCCAGCTCAACGGACCCCAACCAAGCAGCCAGCAACTTCACTCAGTGAATCTCCAACTGCGCTGACGACCTCGCACCTCTGAAAAACCACCGCAGCAGGCCCGGCAGCAAGATAGCCTCTTGGTTCAACGACGACCTCAAGAACTCCAAGAAGAACTGCCGTACCCTCGAGAAAGCCTGGCGAATAAACCAGACTACAGACAACCTGACCACCCTCAAGCACGCCACCCGCAAACACCACCAGCAAGACAGCATTCAAGGAACGACTCGACAACAACGCACACAACAGCAAGGAACTCTTCAGCATCGTCAAAGAGCTCTCCAACCCCAGCGCCGGAAACAACAACATCACTCCCTCGCAAGACCTCTGCGACTCACTCGCCTTGTTCTTCCACAGCAAGATCGCCGACATACACAACAGCTTCGGCGCACAGACCACGCACCTAACCACCGAACCGACACCCCCCAAGACCACCCTCCGTGACTGGACCCCGGTCAGCACTGAAGACACCATCCACACGATGAACACCATCCACTCCGGATCTCCAACCGACCCATGCCCCCACCACATCTTCAACAGGGCCGACTCCGTCATCGCACCCCAACTCCGGGACATCATCAACTGCTCCTTAAGCGCCGCCTCCTTCCTAGAGAGCTGGAAGCAAGCCGAACTCAGCGCCCTCCTGAAGAAACCATCAGCGGACCCCGCCGACCTCAAGAACTACCGCCCCATCTCGCTCCTCCCCTTCCCTGCCAAAGTCATTGAGAAGACCGTCAACAGACAGCTTGCCGCCTTCCTCGAGACGAACGAATCCCTCGACCACTCGCAGTCAGGCTTCCGCGCCAACCACAGCACCGAGACCGCCCTCATCGCAGCCACCGACGATATCAGAGCCCTGCTCGACAACGGGGAAACAGCGGCCCTCATCCTCCTGGACCTCTCAGCAGCGTTTGATACAGTCTGCCACCGCACCCTAGTGCAGCACCTCAGAAACATCGGAATCCAAGAAAAGGCACTGAAGTGGATCATCTCGTTCCTCACCGGAAGAACCCAGAGAGTCCGCCTCCCCCCGTACAGATCCAAGGCCACCGAAGTCATCTGCGGCGTACCACAAGGATCATCACTCAGCCCCACCCTCTTCAACGTCTACATGAGCCCCCTCGCAGCCATCGCATGCCAACACAACCTCAACATCATCTCCTACGCCGACGACACCCAGCTGATCCTCTCCCTCACCAACGACCCAGCCACCGCCAGAACCAACCTACACGAAGGGATGATGAACAGCCGCCTGAAACTGAACTCAGACAAGACGGAAGTCCTCATCCTTGGATCATCACCTTCTGCCTGGGACGACTCCTGGTGGCCCCCCGCCCTGGGCAGCGCACCCAAACCAACGGACCACTCACGCAACCTGGGCTTCATCCTGGACTCCTCCCTCTCGATGTCCAGACAAGTCAACGCTGTCTCATCGTCACGCTTCAACATCCTACACATGCTCCGAAAGATCTTCCGATGGCTCCCCACCGAAACCAGGAAGTCGGTCACACAGGCACTCTTCACCAGCCGACTGGACTACGGAAACACCCTCTGCACCGGAACCACAGCCAAACTCCAGAAAAGACTCCAACGCATCCAGAACGCCTCTGCACGACTCATCTTGAACATCCCCCGACACAGCCACATCTCCAGACACCTGAGAGACTTCCACTGGCTCCCCGTCAGCAAGAGAATCACGTTCCGACTCCTCACCCACGCACACAAGGCCCTCCACGACCTGGGCCCCAGATACCTCAACAACCGCCTGACCTTCTACACGCCCACCCGCCAGCTACGATTGACCAGCCACGCCCTCGCCGCCGTGCCACGCACCCGCAGAGCCACCACCGGAGGAAGATCCTTCTCCTACCTGGCGGCCAAGACTTGGAACTCCCTCGCCATCCACCTCCGCCTGACCCAAGACCACCTCTCCTTCAGGAAGCAACCCAAGACCTGGCTATTCGAGCAGTAGCGGACCCCCCTCCCCAAGCGCCTTGAGACCCTCTGGGTGAGTAGCGCGCTATACAAATTCCTGATTGATTGATTGACCCACTATATGAAGGACCTTGTGGAGCACCCTGGGGAGGAAAAGTAATGACATCATTCTCACTTCAGCAAATTAGCTTGGAGCGCTGTAAGATGAAACCAAAGGAACACTGTAGTAGAAAAAATGCCACCTACAGGCGACGGTATTCATAATAATGGATGCTCGACAGTAAAGGCAATCTATGGGTTAAAGTTGTTATTCTCCCTCAAAGTCTTAAGAGCCAGGAGATCATGGAAGTGGCAAACCCAGCACTACACAGAAACGGCATCATTAATTTGACGATGCCATGTTAAGAAGATTTGTAGAGTGAGCATACAACCCAGGAGGTATTTTGGCACCAAATAAGGGAGTGGGGACTGCCCTGAGTGGGAACTTATTGTAACAGCCAAGCTTTCAGTTTCTTCCAACATTCTAGGACAGAGGTGGTGGATCTGATGTGGAAGAGGAGGTCATTCCAGGCTTTAGAAGTCAGGAAAGAATCGGCGTTGCCTCCGGTTCCAGCTCTATGGATGGGAGCACCTTGTGCGAGAAGGAGATTAACAGAGCAGAGGAGTTTGATTGGGGTGTGTAATTTGATGCCGGTGTTAAGGGATGCAGGCCCTTGGTTGCATAATGATCTGTATGTGTGACAGAGGTCTTTGAAGAGATCATGGTTGATTATGGGGTACCAGTGGAGGTCAATGAGGTGTCTGGATTTGTGTGTGTGGAGTGGGAGATTGGTAGGGAGTCTGGCTGTTTCATTCTGGATGATCGTGAGGCTTTTAATGAGTCATGCGATGATTCTGATGTACAGGAAGTTTCCATAGTCCAGTCGGCTGGCGTTCAGTGCTTGAGAGGCAGATCTCTGGATGACATCTGAAGATTTTCTTGAGGGCTTTGAGTGTTTGGAAGCAGATAGAGGCCACTGTGTTGACCTGCTTTACCATCAAGATTTGCTAGGCGGAGTAAGAGAGTGGAATGTTTGCATGAGTCTGGGAAGGTGGATGTGGTGAGAAGAGTTATTGAGAATTGGTGTGAGGGTGGTGTAGATGGTGTGATGTCCTTTGAGGAAGATGAAATGGGGGAAGGGTCCAAAGGCGCTTCCGATTCGATAGTGCGCATCATGGTGGCGGTTTCATGGGGGTGATGGTCAGTCAGAGTAGTTTCCTGAGTGCACTTCTCATCGAATGGCGGGAGGCAAGCATGGCAGGCTCAGTTGGGAAGAGAAGTTGGTGTGCATGGTGGTGATTTTGGTGAAGCAGTAATTAAAGAACTGGGTGCAAAGTTTCTGTGATGCGGTGATGATCGTGGAGCTGGTGGTGGTTATGTGAATTATTTTACCATGGTGAATATTTCTTTTGCGTTGTTGAATCTGTTCGATGACTGCAGCACGCTCGGTAAACCTCTTAGAGACAGCAAGATACTCCTGAGGAGTATGCAGGGATGAAATTTGCCTTTGCACAAAGACAGCTGTTAGAGAAGCAGATTCTGGTCCTACACAGAACACAATCCCTACCCCACCCAAGACTCACTCATGACGTGTCTTTGCTTGATGCGGCCTCAGGAAGAGAGGCCTCCAGTCAAGAAAGCACCCTGGTACTCTCAAAACCAAGGATGGTCAATATCCCTGAGCTCCAAAGAGATGCTCTTTTCTCATCATAGGTGATTTAGAGAATCTCTGGCCGGGCACAGGGAGCCGGTCATCAGGAACTACATGTCGCCAGGTGTATTCAGACAGATAAGTTGATGGCAGCGAGAAAATCCACGATCACTTCTTGTATAACTTGACCCTTCCTCAGAGGATGAAATACCCATACACCAGGAATCTGCTGCTGGCAGTCGGCATTGCAGGGAGCCCCCCAACAGGAATTGCTAATAGCTCCTCTGCTCCATCTCTCAGTATCCAAAGGAGGGAAATATGACACAGCTGCAAGACAAAATTCAAGGGTCCTCTATTCAGGTTACGTACCATGAAGAAGGGCGTCTCAAGACAACGCTGCCCTCAAGTAAGGTTTCAGACCCACATGACCAGCAAAACACATACAAACACACCCATTCTCTTCACTCAGGGTCATGACCTCTAAAAGAGCATTCACTCTGTAAAACTACAAGTTGGTGTTGGCAGAACAACTCTTCAGTCGACGAGTTCTCCTCTATAGCAGGCCTGGAGGGAACCCCACCAAGCCATTTGCTTACGTCTCAATATGCAAACTTTGAGATAAAAGCAAGAGGAGGCTGCTCCAGTTTTGCTGTAACAACTCATGTACAAAATTACTTGGCGCAGAGGTCACCGTGAATGTCTCAGTAGTTAGAAACTGGTTAATCGCTACAGGTCAGGATGGTGTGAAGAATCCAGTGGAATTGTAGGTCACAAAAAAACTTGAGTAGGAAACATGTTCTTTCCCTGGTGGCGGACTAGCTGTATGATTCTCATTATCAGACACTTTCCACTGGTGCCGGACAGAGCAGTGCCCTGCATATGTGGTGAAGAGATAAATGCCTATGCATGTGGTAGTGGCCTGCAAACCCTGCCCATCACAGCGAACCCAAAGATCTTCCATATGTCCTCAGGACTAAGGTCGCCCTTCAGCCTGGACAATTCTTTATGACTTCTTTGGATCTCGGCACAAAAATCAACTTTCTGTTATAACATTTCTGGTTGGACCATTCAACGTACATTTCTAAAGGTCAGTTCAGTGTGCTAACACCCGAAACAGAGACTCGGAAAGATGGATAGGGACTGACTCCTCAAGGCATTCATGTTACGATGTTCTAATACATCTTCAGTGATTGGGTAGAAGAAAACCTTGCAACATTTGTTGGACACAAAAGAGCTAGGAAGGAGAGTGCCAACCACAAGTGTGGATCGCTGTTAACTTCTTTGACGAAGACCCAATGACAGGACTCCTCATCCTCCTCGCAGAACATATACAGAGTAAGTCCTGAAAACACAACTGACTTTTGCTAAATAACAGCACAACTGCAGGGAAGCCGAGAGTGGAGCACAGGTGCAAAAAAACACAGTACTGTGCAAACTCTGCTTAGAGGACACCCTGAGATTTCTCCAAGCTTCGGAACCCAACCATCAAATTTGAACTCAAGAAGCAGCTTCAATACAAATGATGGGATGGATCTTCGCAAAGTACCCCAAGAGCTGCTGCTCTTTGGAACTGAAAGTGTAATGATCTGAAACTGGAGTCAAATGAACCCCTTGCTGAACAAAACATCTGCTGAGCCGACTGACATCAAGAACTTCAGACCTATCTCTCTTCTCCCCTTCGCAGCCAAAGTCAACAAGAAGGCCATCAACGGCCAACTCTTCGAGATCATTCTGGACCTCACTCAATCCAGCTTCCGAAGCAACCAGAGCACTGAGACCGTCCTCCTCGCCGCCACAGGCAACGTCGGCACCCTCCTCGACTGAGGTGAACCTGCAGCCCTCATTCTCCTGGACATCTCAGACACATTTGATACCCTCTCACGGCACCTTATGCACAAGACTCCACTACGCCAACATCCGTGACAAAGCCCTGGAAAGGATCTGCTCCTGGCCGAACACAGCGAGTCAGACTACCACTGTTCCACTCTGAACCCACAGAGATCAGCTGCGGGGTGGCTAAAGGCTCCTCCCTGAGCCCCACTCTCTTGGCCTTCTACATGACCCACCTGCAGCCATCATCAGGAACCACAGACTCAACATCATCTCTTACACCGACGACAAAGAGCTGATTCTCTCCCTCACCAACGAGCTCACAGTCGCCACGAACAACTTCCAGGATGGGATGAAGGCAGTCACCACCTAAACGACGAACAGCTGCCTCAAGTTCAACTCAGGGAAGAACGAAGACCTCATCATGGGCTCCACCCCCTCCACCTGGGATGACTCCGGGTTTGGAACCACCCCACACACCCACAGACCACGCACGACACCTCAGCATCATCCTGGACTCCTCACTCACAATGAGCCGCCAAATCACCACCGTCTCATCATCCTGTTTCCACACGCTACGCCTGCTTCGAAAGATCTTCAATTGAACCCCCATTGAGTCCAGAAAGATGGTCCCCACGCACTCATCAGCAGCAGAATCGACAACGGAAACACTCTAAGCTGTCATCACCCAGAAACTACTCACGAAACTGCAGAACATTCAGAACGCCTCATCCAGAATTATCCTCAACATCCCCTGCCGCAGCCCCATCACCAGACACCTGAGAGACCTCCACTGACTCCCAGCCAGCAAAAGAATCACCTTCAAGATCCTCACTCATGCCTACAAAGCCCTACATGATGTGGGACCTGCATACCTTAACCACCGTCTCGCATTCCACAAACCCACATCCGCTCAACTGGCCCTAGCTGTCATCCCACATACCCACAAGGCCACGGCTAAAGGAAGATCCTTCTCTTACCTCACAGCAAAGACCTGGAACACCTTGCCCCACCCCCTAAGGCAATCACTTTCACTGCCTTAATTCAGGAAGGACCCCAAGACCTGGCTCTTCGACTCAACCACACCACCGTTGATGGACCAGAACTCCTCAAACCCTGATTGACTGATTGAAGTGAACAACTGTATTGCGGATAAAAGGTTGCTATGGTTGGATGCCAATGTCTATGCACATTCTTGAAAGGTTTCAAGAAAAACAGTCCTAAAACCCATTTTGTATCATGAATCCAAAGAGGCTCTCTGCAAAGCACACAACTTTACAACCTAAACTGAGAAGGGTGGAACCAATAGCTGCAAACCAGACACAGAATGTTGTGGCATTTTTAACGCTCCACCCTGCATGCTGTGAAGGCTACAGTGATTAACCTGGAATTTTAGGAAAGCTATGTCCTAAACGTCCAGCTTGACTTCGTTGGAAAGATGATAGAGAGAAGCAAATCCCCATCCCCAAAAAAGGGTAAGCACACATTACACGCACTCTGAGATGATTCTTGGGGAGTACAGGCAGAGGTGGAGAATAGGAGACTAAGGACAGAGAAGACCGACCGGTCATTGTGGGGAAGGAAAGGTGAGTTCAGAGCACGAAGTAGACAATCCAAGCGCTTATATTTCAGTGCTATAATAAGATATGTACATCAGTTGACATCTGTTGGCAACGACTAAAGGGTGCTGGAGCACAGGGGTCCATTTGATATCAGTTCAACGGAATGCACCAAAAACAGAAAAAAAACAATTGATGGCACTCAAAGGGTTACTAGGATGCAGCAGCTGCAGCAGGATTGTCTGAGAGTCTTACATATCAGTACATCTTAAGGAAACCGAGCCAGGATATTGCCCAAGGATGTGAACAGAGATTAACCGAGTACAGGTTATTTTTCTAGGCTTTTAAATTCTATGAAGTTTCAACCTTTTATACAAAAAGCATGCAACATTAAAAGTGCTCACTTCCTACATAAACAGTAAAGATTGGAGATCGACATTCTTCCTCAGACTGATGGATATTACCTAAGAGCTCCTGCAGCATGTCAGCAAACTCCTCTGTAATGGGTTGGGTCTCCCCCGAGCAGACCAGCTCTTCAGTACCCGCTTCGGCCTCCTCTGGGCAGCCCAAATCTTCAGTCATTAATTGGGGCTCCCCTAAGCAGACCAACTCTACAGTTGTTGGTTGACTCTCCTCCAGGCAGACCAACCCTTCAGTACCTGGTTGTGTCTCCACCAAGCAAACCAACTCTGTCATTGGTTGGGCCTGCTCCAATGAGACCAACTCTTCAGTCATTGGTTGGCCCTCCTCCAAGGAGACCAACTCTTCAGTCATTGGTTGGGCCTCCTCCAAGGAGACCAACTCTACAGTTGTTGGTTGACTCTCCTTTAGGCAGATCAAGCCTTCAGTACCTGGTTGTGTCTCCACCAAGCAAACCAACTCTTCAGTCATTGGTTTGGTTTCCTCTAGGCAAATCAAATTGTCAGTACCGGTTTGAGTCTCCTGCAAGCAGACCAACTCTTCAATTATAGGTTGAGAATCCTTCAAGCGGACAAACTCTTCAGTTCTATGTTGGGTGTCCTCCAAGCAGCCCAATTCCTCAGGCAGTGGTTGGCTTTCCAGCTGCATTTCAGATTTTTCACTTAAAGGTTTGTTAACCGTGAGGGAAACTGGTCCTTCGTCTATTGGCTGGATTCCCTCTTGTTGACTTGACGCTATATTCAGCTGGCGGTTCTCCATTTGAGAGTGTTCAACAGCCACTGGCAGGCAGTCCTTAACCTTGTAAGTCTCTTCACTCATAGTTTGCTTGTCCGTGTGGTGGTCTAAATCTACTAGTATTGCTTGGTTCTCCTCCAGCTCACCTGATTCTTCGCTAAAAGGCAGGTTCTCCTCCAACGGACCTAAACCTTCCATCACTGGATGGCTCTTTTCCAGTGGGAACAATTCCTCACTAGCCGACTGTTCATCTTCCAACTGGCCGACAGTTTCCACCAATGGCTGATTCTCTTCAAGCGGGAATGCCTGTTTTGGATGGTTCTCCGCGGGTTGGCCTAATTCTTCAATAATGGGCAGCTTCTCCTCCAGCTGTACGGAGTCTTCATTCTGTATCTGGGTCTCAGCTGGACGGATCAGTTCCTCCATCATTGGTTGCATTTCCTCCAGATGGAATGATTCTTCACTCTCTGACTGCGTTACTTCCGACTGAATTACTTCTTTTGTGAAAGGTGCACCTTTCTCCAAATGAAATGATTTATCACTCACTGGCTGCTTCTCCTGCAGCCGAGTTGGTTTTTCCACCAGTATCTCTCTCTCCTCTAAGTGGAAAGATGTTTCACTTAGTGCCTGGTTCTCCTCTAGCTGACAAAATCTTTCACTTATTGGCTGGCTGACATCTAGGTGATTTGGTATTCCACGGATTGGTTGATTTTCCTGCGTTTGGAATAAATCTTCACGTATTGCTGGTTTAACCCTCAGATTGCCACATTCATTAACTATTTGCTGCTTCCCCTCTGACTCGCACCATCGTTCACTCGCTCGTTGCTGCTCTTCCACCATGCAGGATTCCTCCACTGTTGGTTGGATCTCCTCTGACTGGCGCAGTTCTTCACTCATTTCTAGGTCACCCTCCTCTTGGTTCAATTCTTGTTTCACTGGTTGTTTTTCCACTTGGTGGCTGAGGTCTTCTGTGATAGGCTCACTCTGCTCTTGCTGGCACCAATCTACACTTACACTCTGGTCTCCTACCAGCTGGGTCGTCTCGTCTGCTATTGGCTGGCTCTGCCCTTGCTGGCACCACTCTTGACTTAATGGCTGATGTCCCTCCAGCTGGCTCGTCTCTTCTTCAATTGCCTGGCTTTGTTCTTGCTGGCACCACGCTTCACTTGATGACTGGTCACCCTCCAGCTGGTTCATTTCTTCTACCAATGGCTGACTCTGCCCTTGCTGGCACCACTCTTCACTTACTGGCTGGTGCCCCTCCAGTTGGCTCGTATCTTCTACCAATGGCTGACTCTGCCCTTGCTGGCACCACTCTTCACTTACAGGCTGCTCTCCTTCTAGCTGGCTCGGATCTTCTTCCATTGGCTGGCTTTGTCCCTGCTGGCACCATTCTTCACTTACTGGCTGGTCTCCCTCCAGCTGGCTCGGATCTTTTACCTTTGGCTGACTCTGCCCTTGTTGGCACCACTCTTCACTTACTGGCTGGTGCCCCTCCAGTTGGCTTGCTTCTTCTACCATAGGTTGACTTCGTTCTTGCTGACACCATTCTAAAGTTACTGGCTGCTGGTTTCCTACCGGCTGGCTCGGCTCTTCTACCCTAGGCTGGCTTTGTTCTTGCTGGTGTCCCTCCAGCTGGCTCGGATCTTCTTCCATCGGACGGTTCTGCTCTTGCTGGCACCACTCTTCACTTACTGGCTGGTCACCCTCCAGCTGGGTCGTCTCGTCTGCTATTGGCTGGCTCTGCTCTTGCTGGCACCATTCTTCACTTGCTGGCTGGTGTCCCTCCAGCTGGCTCGTCTCTTCTACCAATGGCTGACTCTGTCCTTGCTGGCACACCTCTACATTTACTGGCTGGTCACCCTCCAGCTGGCTCATCTCTTCTACCAATGGCTGACTCTGTCCTTGCTGGCACACCTCTACATTTACTGGCTGGTCTCCCTCCATCTGGCTCATCTCTTCTACCATCGGCTGGCTCTGCTCTTGCTGGCACACCTCTACATTTACTGGCTGGTCTCCCTCCATCTGGCTCGGATCTTCTACCAATGGCTGACTCTGCCCTTGCTGGCACCATTCTTCACTTGCTGGCTGGTTTCCCTCCAGCTGGCTCAGGTCTTCTACCATCGGCTGGTTCTGCTCTTGCTGACACCACTCTTCACTTACTAGCTGGTCACCCTCCAGCTGGCTCGGATATTCTACAGTAGGCTTGCTCTGCTCTTGCTGCCACAATTCTTCTTTTAATGACAGGTCTTTTTCAAGATGGCTTGGTGCTTCAGTGATAGATTGGCTCTGCTCTTGCTGGCACACCTCTTCACTTACAGGCTGCTCTCCTTCTAGCTGGCTCGGATCTTCTTCCATTGGCTGGCTTTGTCCCTGCTGGCACCATGCTTCACTTACTGGCTGGTGTGCCTCCAGCTGGCTCGTCTCTTCTACCCTGAGCCGGTTCTGCTCTTGCTGGCACATCTCTTCACTTACTAGCTGGTCACCCTCCAGCTGGCTCATCTCTTCTTCCTTTGCCTGGCTCTGCTCTTGCTGGCACATCTCTTCACTTACTGGCTGATCTTCTTCCAGCTGGCTCGGATCTTCTTCCATTGGCTGGCTTTGTCCCTGCTGGCACCATGCTTCACTTACTGGCTGGTGTCCCTCCAGCGGGCTCGTCTCTTCTTCAATTGCCTGGCTTTGTTCTTGCTGGCACCATGCTTCACTTACTGGCTGGTGTCCCTCCAGCTGGCTCGTCTCTTCTTCAATTGCCTGGCTTTGTTCTTGCTGGCACCATGCTTCACTTACTGGCTGGTGTCCCTCCAGCTGGCTCGTCTCTTCTACCCTGAGCCGGTTCTGCTCTGGCTGGCACATCTCTTCACTTACTAGCTGATCTCCTTCCAGCTGGCTCAGATCTTCTTCACTTGGCTTGCTCTGCTCTTTCTGACACACTTCTTCCCTTAATGGCTGGTCTCTCTCCAGCAGTCTTGGTTCTTCTGTTATAGGTTGGCTTTGCTCTTGCTGGCACAGGTCTTCACTTACTGGTTGGTTTGCATCCAACTGGCTCTGCTCTTCTGTGACGGGCTGGTACTCCTCCATCTCAGAGCTTTCTTTAGTTAATGTCTGATTTTCCTTAAAGTGGACTAAATCTTTGCTTGCTAAGTAGCTTGCCTCCCCAGGTCCGATTTCTTCCATCACATGCTCATTTTCCTCCTCATCACACACTTCTTTGCTCATGGGACAAGTCTCCTCCAGATGAAGCAAAACTTCATGGGGTGGCTGGTTTCCCTGTTCCCCTGTGAGAGGCTGGTGTTCCTCTTGCTGACTCACTGCCTCACTCGCTGGTGGCTTTCGATCTGAGTTGACTAAATCTTTGCTCACTGAGCGGGTCACCTCCATTAGTCTAATTTCTTCATATTGGTTCTCCTCCCTCTTACTCAATTCATCACTCCGTGGACAGGTCTCATCTAAATGGTGCAATACTGGACCCTCTGGGTGTTTTTTCTCCACATTTTCCAAACCTTCCCTGGTTGGTTGGTTGCTACTCAGTTCGCTGGATTCTTGCATTGTTGGTTGCTTATCCTCCAACTGGCACCATGCAGCACTTGTTGATTGCTGTCCTTGTAGCAGGCAGAGTTCTTCAACCTGTGCACGGTTTGCTTCCAAATGGCTCCATGCTCCAGTGTCTGTATTGTGCTCCTTCAGTTTGCTCTGCGCCTCCATCCAAGATTTGTTCTCCGTAAGGCGGGATTCCACTTCATGTACTGATTCTGGCTTATTAAGCTCCAGTTGATGCCAATGTACACTCACTGTTTGCTTGTCCTCCATGTGAGATAAATCTTCTCCTTCTGTTTCGTTCACCTCCAGCTGGCTTGAGTCTTCAATCGCTTGCTCAGGTACCTTGGCCCATTCTTCACTCATTGACTGGTGTCCCTCAAGTTGGGAGGATTCTTTGATTGATGCTGGAGTCTGCTTTAACTGGCACCATATTTCACTCCCTGGCTGGCTCTGCTCCAGCGGACTTGCTTCTTCTGTGATTGGTTGGCCCCCCTCTACCTGGCACCATTCTCTATTTATTGGTTGGTTCTCCTCTGGTTGGCCTGATTCTTCTTTTGTAGTGCCGCTCGGTTCCAAATGGCACCAATCTTCGCTCACTGCTGGTTTCTCCTCTAGCTGGGCCGTTTCTTCCATTCTGCCTTGATTTTCTTCCAGAAGACCCAACTCTTTGCTAATTTCATGCTTTTCTGCATGCTGGGCAACATCGATACTCACGGTTTGATTTCCATCAAGATGGCCTGATGCTTTCATCGTTGGTTGTTTGGTCTCTTGCATGTACGAGTCATCACTTATTGGTTGGATATCTTCTAGGTGGGCTGAGTCGCTACTCATTGCTTGATTCCCCTCAAGTGGGTCTAAGCCTTCCGCTGCCGGTTGATATTTTGCCAGCTGGCAGAATTCTTCACTAGCTAACTGTTTCTCATTCAGCTGACTTAATTCTAAAATGATAGGTTGGTTTTCTTCCATATTTTGGGATTCTTCACTTTGATGGGTCCTCCTCAGTTGCTGTAGTACTTCATTCACTGCTTGATTCTCAGACAACTGGGTTAAATGTTCACTTATTGTTTGGACCCTTTCAAGCTGGACTAATTGGACTATTACTTGTTGGTTTCCATGCAGCTGGCGCAATTCTTCCAGTACAGGTTGGTTGGCTCCCAGCGGGCTCAATTCTCTTATCATAAAGTCTTTATCCTCACACTGGCACAATTCTTTACTTAATGGTTGGTTCCCATCTAACTGGCCAGATTCAGCCATTGTTGGTTCATGACTGTCACGCTGTCTCAGGTCTCTTATCACTTGTTGCTTCCTCGGAGGGGAGCACACAGGTTCATTTAAGGGTGGGCTCTCATCTAACTGGCCAGATTCGGCCACTGTTGGTTGATGACTGTCACGCTGGCTCAGGTCTCTTATCACTTGTTGCTTTCTCGGAGGGGAGCATACAGGTTCATTTAAGGATGGGGTCTCATCTAACTGGCCAGATTCGGCCACTGTTGGTTGATGACTGTCACGCTGGCTCAGGTCTCTTATCGCTTGTTGCTTCCTCGGAGGTGAGCACACAGGTTCATTTAAGGGTGGTGTCTCATCTAGCTGTCTTAGTTCCTTATGCCTTTGCTGGTCCCCGTCCAGCTCATTCCCATCGTCACGTAATCGTTTGAGCCTTTTCGGCCGGCAGGTGGCATTCCTTTTCGGCTGTTCTCGTTCCACTGGATACAATTCTTTACTTATTTGCTGATGCTGCTCCAGATGTCCCCGTTCGGCACTTCTTGACTTCGGCCTTCCCTGCTGACATGATTCCGGGCTTCCCTGCAGGAGTGGCGATTCTGCTCTTAGTGCTGTGTTCTGCTCGACCGGGCTTGACTCGTCATCACTCATTGAATCATTCTCATCCAGGCCAGCAGATTCTCCACTCGAAATTTCTTGCATCTCCAGCTGCCTTAGGAGGTTTGAAACTTGAGCACGTAGTTGCTTTTCTCGTCTTACAGCATGTTGTATACTTTCAAGCAGCTTTTCTTGCCTTTCTAGTGACTTGTCAAGGGCCAACTTCAAGGTTTTAGGACTGCTGGCACAATAATAGCTGTGTTCCTGAAAGAAGGAAAAAGACGGGTTAATTACTGGCATCAAAAGAAGAATATTCGACAGGCAAACGTTTCCACCACAGGACAGACAAGTCTAAACCAGCCGACATGAACTCGGTGTCATCGACTTAACTCTAATGTTATGTACATTACTAGGGAATTACTCGTGTTTCGAGTCAATAAGAAACACTGTCATTCACCTTGAGGTTCTCTTTCAGGAAGTACTAAGAAGGGGTATACTTCTAAAGGCAGTTGAAAATGCCAATATCAATACATTTAGATTATTTGTGTCCTCTGGTACCCACTATAAGCATCTACATGTTGTAGGAAGCAGTATTTACAATTTGGAAAAGGGATAACAGGATCAACTACCAAAAGTAAAACGGATATAGAATCTTTAAAGTGAATTCCCATAAGGTGAACATGTTAACTAACAACAAGATTTGGTTCAGCACTGATTTTAGGAATTACAGATCAGCCAAATCAATCGAATGTAATCCCAACACAGGCCCAGCAATTCCAATATCAATGGAACACACAATCAGGAATAACAGCTCATTGCCGATGATGTCATACAGCATATAACTTTTATAACTAGAAGGGCCACTGTTATCTCCCAGCAGGAGCGGGGTGAGGAGGAGAGGGCCTAGCCTATCCGGGACAAGTGCATGCTTAAACTCTGGACCACTGAAGGGCACAGACCATAGCCGAAGCTGAAAACAGCATTTGTACAGCTCCAGCGTCCAAGGAAAAATAAGTATTTCAGCGCATAATACCCAATATTTACCATTTCCTGTTTACAGTATTATGATTTGTGGATAAAGGTGGAGTGCCTCCTAACTTGGAAATCTGTGTATTTCTTTTTATACAGCTGCCCTTCCAAAAGAGATAGAATCTGTGTTTCTCTTTTTATACGGCTGCCCTTCCAGAAGAGATAGAATCGGTGTGGTGCTAGTGTTTAACAAATACGTTGCTTTTAGTACTCTCCTTATTTTGGCATTCATATATTGGACGATATATATTGCTTCCCACTGGCGTTCCGTGCGATGGACCTATGGCAGATTGTGCCAATCACAGCCATTGCATAGTCTGCGTGGCATCATTTCCCTAAATCCGAATCTTCTGCTTTCTCTCACACTCACCAACTCTCACACATAAACCCTCTTGCAAATGTACAGGATTTCACTGCCACACACCCTTAGAACTCTATCTGTCTGGCTTTCAAGGTCGTAAACACTTTGCTATGTTTAAGGTGTGGTTAAGAAACCAGTGGTTACAACAAGAGGCGTCAATTTACATACTCCCTCTGAGAAATGATAAACCGAGCGCCAAGATACTCCTTGGAGTGGTAGGAGCGCTATATAAGTGTCCATTACATTACATTACATTGTCCCCGCTGCCCACTAGCGGAGACTCCCAGAAGCCTTCACATTTCTGGGCTGCATCAGAATAGTCAGTACTCTGCCGCTCTTAAACAGTCGAAGCATGAGTCTTCCAGCAGCTCCCAGTGCTTTTCCGCAGTCTTCTGAACCCTACATAGAAGTGCAACTGTTGCGTGGATATTCAGGCGGACAAGTAGCCCCTCGCCAAGTCTGACACTTTCCATCAGTCTAGGCGTTTTTAACGAGCACCAGGACGCATTCTGTGTAAAGTAAAGTCAGCTACAAACGCAGAACTTTGTGGAGGTCTCACACATGCAGATGAGGACAACTGCCCGTGTAGACAAGTGAGTCTCTGGCGGTGGATGGAGCACAGAGATAGAGTTTACTGCGGGCAGAACCAGAAGAGGCTACGCCAGCTGTAACCCAATGAGGCGGGTTAACCTCCGGTGTTCTGGGGGGCGGAGAGTAGCCAGTTTACTGTGTTCACCCTCTATGTCAATACATAAATGGGGCCTTAATCCCTTTGCAGGTGGGTCCTTGGGCGTCTTTTGTTTTCATAGTAGGTGAATTCCTGGACACATTCCAATCGCACAAAATCTAAACCAAATCACTGCCTTCAAAACCCCAAGCATCATTACAATTTGCTTGAGAAGAAACTCTGAAAAAACCTCAAGTATTTCACAACCAAGTTGTTCCAAATAGGGCGAGAGCAACAGAAAAGTGTTAAACTGGATACCATCAGCCACAGAGCTTCATGTGGAACTCTTTCTTTGTAACCCTCTAGGGATGAGAAGCTGCGGTAATGATAGGGCTCGGTTGTCAGGCCCAGACGGTTCTAAGCACTTCTGGTGTATTTCTACTCAAGGTATTTGTGTAGAATAATTTCTTAAATGTAGATTAACTCCTTTCCAAGAATCTATACATTCCAGCCACAAGGATGTGGAAGAACTTTCAGGAAACACCAACTTCAATGTGATGGCTCCTTTTCCTGCCTAAATAAAGAACATCTCTTTGAACTCCTGAATAAAGTAAAATCTGGCCCCACTAAATATGCATCCCACCCCCTGCCCCTATCAATCAATCAATCAAAGACATTTATAGAGCGCACTACTTACCCGTAGGGTCTCAAGGCGCTGGGGGGAGGGGGGTGCCGTTACTGCTCGAACAGAAAGGTCTTCAGCTTCTTCCTGAAGGAGAGGTGATCTTGGGTCAGGCGCAGGTCAGTCGGGAGGGAGTTCCAGGTCTTGGCGGCCAGGTAGGAGAAGGACCTTCCTCCTGTTGTCGCTCTTCGGATGCGGGGGACGGCGGCGAGGGCGTGGTTGGCTGATCGGAGGTGGCGTTTGGGAGCGTAGAAGTTGATTCGGTTGTTGAGGTAGCTCGGGCCTTGGTCGTGTAGGGCTTTGTGTGCGTGGGTGAGGAGGCGGAAGGTGATTCTTTTGTTGACGGGGAGCCAATGCAGGTCTCTCAGATGTCCGGAGATGTGGCTGGTTCGTGGGATGTCGAGGATGAGTCTGGCTGAGGCGTTCTGGATCCGCTGGAGTCTCTTCTGGAGCTTGGCGGTGGTACCGGCATAGAGGGCGTTGCCGTAGTCCAGTCGGCTGGTGACGAGGGCCTGGGTGACGGTCTTCCTGGTCTCGGTGGGGATCCACCAGAAGATCTTTCGTAGCATGCGTAGGATGTTGAAGCATGCCGAGGAGACGTTGTTGACTTGCCTGGTCATGGAGAGGGAGGAGTCCAGGATGAAGCCCAGGTTGCGTGCGTGGTCTGTCGGTTTGTCGGTTTGGGTGCGGTGCCCAGGGCTAGAGGCCAACAGGAGTCGTCCCAGGCGGAGGGGGAAGAGCCCAGGATGAGGACCTCAGTCTTGTCTGAGTTCAATTTCAGGCGGCTGGTCGTCATCCACTCGGCTACCTCTTTCATCCCTTCGTGCAGGTTGGCTCTGGCGGCGGCGGGGTCGTTGGTCCTCCCCCCAAAATACAAAAATGAATTTTTACGGCATTCCCAGAGACTATCCTTGCCCTGCTGAACCTATCCTAGGCCCAAGGGACTGTGCAGTCAGGCTTTAAAGAAGCAGCGGTAATTCCGCTACAAAAAAAGCCAGGTATTGGCCCCAGAAGCTGGACAACTACAGGCCTATATCCCTTCTTCCCTTTGAGGCTAAATTACTGGAGACACATATAGCCTAATTATATAGCACCTTTACAGAGGAAATAATTTTTTAGATTCCCATCAAGCAGGTTTTCGTCCCTCCCACTCTACCGAATTGATCATACTATCCGTCATGGACGATCTAAAAGGAAAGGTGGGCGAGGACTGCACTCAGGCCCTGATTCTCCTGGACCTGTCTGCAGCCTTCGATGCCGTCAACCATGATATACTGCTGGAACGTATCGCTGCTGCGGTCTCAGAGGGGCGGCCTTGAGTTGGTTTAAATCCTTCTTAGAGCACCGGAAGCAATCAGTGTGGCTTTTGCCCTCCAAATCCGGCATTGTTAATTAGAGCTGTGGAGTACCGCAGGGTTCTTCTCTATCCCCGCTGCTCTTTAACATCTACATTCGCCCCCTCATATTTAGGCTTCGTCAGTTGGGGGTTTAGGTCTACAACTGCGCTGACGATATGCAGCTGATCTTTTCCATCGATGACTCAAACTCCAAGGAGTTTTAGGAATACCACGCCATTCATCAGGAATTGGATGACCAATAATCAATTAAAACTGAACTCTGAAAAAAGTGAAATCATCATCCCCAAATGCAAACCCCTGCGCACTGGCCCCCGGAGCTAGGCCATGCACCTACTCAAAGAATCCGATGAAGAACCTAGGCATACAGATCGACTCAGATATTTCCATGAGCTCGCAGATCGGCTCGGTTACCTCTGCATGTTTCATCCAACTTCAGAAATTGCGAATAATCAGAAGGTTTTTCAGTAGGGGGCCAACATCCAAATCATTATTGCTTTGATCAAAAATTGATTCTGCAAATGCGATTTACTTTGGCCTCAAGCAAAGTCAGAAATACCGTCTGCAGCAGATACCAAATCAAGCCGCCAGAAGTATCATAAACTGTCATAACAGGCCGCTGCTGAAAGAGCTCCACTGGCTTCCTGTGAAGCAGCGCTCCATGTTTAGGGCGTGGCCTCTTGGTACTGGGTGGGTAAATGGGGGGGAACGGAGTCACCTGACTCCAGAGATTTAGATTGAAGAGAACAGCCAGGTTTTTAGCGATTTCCTGAAGATGGACCGATTAGATTGGAGCCGCCTCATGGGTGGCAGTTTATTCCATAACTTGGCAGCACAACGAGAGAGTGTCCGACCCGCACCTTGCTCTGTGGATTTTTGGGGTGTGGATGAGGCTCGAGTTTGTGGATCTGAGGGTTCTTACGGGGGAGTACCATGGGAACACCTTCTGGATTTCCTCCGAGACCCCCCATATAGAGCTTTGTGCACCAGACAGAGGGCCTTAAATTCCACTCTTTGCTGGACGGGGAGCCAGTGTAATGTCCTTATGCCAGCCAAGGTGGAATGGCCTTTCGGAATGTTTAGCAGCGGTCGGGCAGCGACATTTTGATAGTCATTTCCTCATCTGACACTAATCAATACCCATAAAGAGCGAGTTACAATAATCTAGTTTTGAAAGAAAAAGCGCTACAACAGTTTTTTGTAGTTCTTGCGGAGTAAAGGGAAAAATCTTCCGCAAACTTTTCAGAAGAAAGAAGCAGGTGGTCAAAATGTTGACCTGGGTTGAGAAATTGAGCGGATCATCAAAGATCGCTCCAAGATTCCTAACTTTGGAGGATGGACGAGGGCATTCACCCGCCTCAGACGCCCACCAGGTGTTGGTCCAGAGTGGGAGGCCTTTGCCAAACTGCAGGACTTCAGTCTTGTCAGTATTTATTTTGAGGAAATTACTGCTCATCCAGCTCATAATTTCCATCAAACAGGCATGGAAACTGCAGGCCACGGTCTCAGGTTGTTCAGATATCGATATTATTACCTTAGAATCGTCTGCATACGAGAAATCCATGTTTCCTGATAAAACTGGCCAGTGGGGCGACATATATGTTAAAGAGCGTTGGTGACAGAGCGGAGCCCTGAGGTACTCTGCGTGGGAGGTGGAAGATGTAGGACTAAAGGCTCTCCCAGTGGATGTTCTGCACTCTTTCCGCTGGGAAGGAGGAGAGAAGGGCCAGCGCGGCACCCTCAATTCCCAAGTTCCTCAGCCGATGCACTAACACCGCATGATTTACAGTGTCAAATGCTGCTGATAGGTCCAGGAGAATGAGTCCCGCTCTGCCCCCCTCATCTATCACCTTCTGTATCTCCTCTGTGGCCATTATCAAGGCTGTCTCTGTAGAAAGACAAGGCCTGAAGCCATGCTCTGTCAGGTCAAGCAGGTTGTTGAATTCTAGGTATTGTATTAGCTCCTTGTTAGTGGCTTTTTCAAGAATTTTAGCTACTAGTGGTAACCCTGAGATTGGGCGATAGTTTTTGGTTTCAGTGGGATCAAGGGCTGGCTTTTTGAGAAGTGGCCTGATGCAAGCTTTTTTCCAAGTGGAAGGGTATATGCCGGTTTCAATGACTTGGTTTAAAAGTGGGGTTCAACGTGTACAAATGTTTCTAGAGAGAAGGTGCATTGTGGCTGGGGGACAGGAGTCAGTCGGTGAACCTGACTTTATGGAACGAAGGCAATGGTTAGCCTCCTCCTGAGATAGCTGCTTAAAACAGGTTAGCTGACAGTGGGCTGTCCTCTCCTCCATAAGTGGAGTATTACAGCCAGCCATAGCACCGGGCAATTGAGAAGGTCGTTGTAGATCAACTGCACTTTATTTTAAAAAAAGGTGGCCAGCTTGTTACAGAAGTCTTGATCCGGTCTAAAGTGATTAGCCTGTTGTGGTTCAGCTAGCAGTTGAACAGATTTAAAGAGTTCCTTGGAGGAGTTTCTAGCAGCCGCTATTTTTGCAGTAAAGTCGGCACACTTTGCTTATATGATTGCCTCTTTATAAAGTTCTAAGCTTAAATTGTATTCCGCTTTATGCTCCTTGCTGTAATCGGATCTCCAAATCCGTTCACTTCTCCTACATTTAATCTTTACACGTTTGATGTCCGGTCCGTACCATGGAGCGGTTTTCAAACCTCTTTTAACTAGGATTGTAGTTTCAGGGGCAACATGGTTTACAGCATTCCGAATCCAGTTGTCGAACCAGATGCAACTGTTTAAAACAGGATGCATCCTGTTCAAAGCTATACACGGCACAAGTCCCAAGTATATATCCTCAAGAATTCACAAATACTCCCCACAGCGCACCCTAAGATCCATGCACATGAATCTACTGGTAGCCCCAGATTCAGACGCGTTTTCAGTACAGGACCCCAATTCTGGAACTCTCTGCCTACATCTCTGAGATGAGAAACAGACCATTTGCAATTTAGAAAAAAGCTGAAGACCTGGCTTTTTACCCAGCCTTGCAGTTAGACATGGACTTCTTCACAGGTGACTCCAGAATTAAAACACAGCGCCAAGAGGCCTGCAGGTGAAGGTACACTTTAGAAATTTACAATAACATAACATAACATTTATCTGGACATTCAAGTTATTAAGTGTTATCCTCATGTGTAAAAATGCTATTTCAGTGTATATCTGTACAATCTCCTACAGTAGGCCTGGAAAGTTCGACCCCGCTGCCCAGAGAGAGTCAATTGCTGAAAGGGAGTGCTTCGTCATCCAGTCAGAGAGCACAAATTGGTGGCACATTTGAGCCCCCAATAAGACCGGTTAAAGCAAAGGCTGCTAAGCTTAACCTACACCATCCAGATGCTGCGCCGTGCCAAAGGAGCCAGACCCGGAGGTGGGGAGGGGGTCTCCCACATGCCCCTCAGCCCGACCCCCAAAAAAACTCAACTTACAGGGCGTTTCTTGCATACTTGGAAAACTCGAAAGTGGGCCAACATCTAACGGAAGTGCCACCCCCAACCCTGACATGGCGCTTTCTAAAACCAACCTGCTGGATAGTCTCCACACTTTTAAGGTGGAGCTGCACAACAAGTTGAGGCAAGATCTCATGCAGGGCCTGGCAGATCTGGGCGCAAAAAATAGATGACCTGAGAACAGATGTTCACTTAGTGGGGCAACGCATCCTGGAAGTGGAGGGGCGCTTCGAAGTGGTGGAGACAACACACACCATGACTGCTGAGAAATGTACTGCATTGGAAGCCCAGCACAATAATGCCATCAAGAGACTGGAAGACCTCGAAAATGTGTCAAGGGAAGAAAACCTCTGTATTCGAGGACTGAGCGAGAAGGTCCTGGACAGTAACTGTGAGAAGTTTACCTGGTATATGCTGTCCACTAATTAAAGTGGGCACCCTGTACGAGTCCAAACAACCCTATGGTAATTTTAGAGTCAAAGATAACCTTAGAACGCTATCCAAGTGGTAACTGTGTAGAGAAGCCTTCAGGCTTAGTCTTGAAGGAATGTAAAGCAGCTTGTTTTACAAGAATTCAACCTTATTGTATTGGTTAAATGAAAGGAGAACCACACAGTAGTTATAGAAATATGTATTTATCACTATAACATACTCTAAGTACGACACAGTATCTTCTACACGAAGATACTCGCAAAGCACATAACACTGTAGCACAGAAACAATAGTAAATAGCACTAATACACAGTGGTCTCCAGGGGAAGCCTAAACCATATACTAAAATAGTGGTATAAAAACCATGACTCGAGTCGAGACAGAATCTAGAGGTTGTAGAATCTCTGGGACCCAGAGGAACCACCCAAGGTGAGTAAGTAGGGACCCCACGGAGGACGGGTGCAGTGTGGGAAAACGACCGCGTGCGACGTACAATTCTAATGTAGAGTTGAGGTTGCAGTTTTAAGGTTTAAAGACCCTTCTAAGTGGACTTTGAAGAAACCCAGTGGAACTTAGGAAGTTAGAGATCCAACCCACCCGTGGATACCGTGGATACCGTGGTACCAGAATTACTTATCCCAGGGAAGCCGGGTGCATATGTCTGAAGTGGCGTCGGAAACCACCGCTGATCTCTATTGAGGACTTCGAAGAAGAGCCACTGCTGGGAAGAAGAGAAGTGTGTGTCGGAATCCAAAGGTGGACTCTTGATGAAGAGTACCTGAAAGCAGAGGGGACAGAGTCTGGGTCACTTGGGAGCGACCAGGGGCTCGGTAGATGAATGCCCACTGATGTCGGGTGCTTCAGGTGCGTTGAGGGGGTTCTTGACTATGCAGCCACAAGGACCAGGAGACGTCTAGGACAACCAGGAGCCGGATGCGAGCAGTCCCACGAAGGATGTCGGGTGCTGAGGAGTCAGTGTCCGGCTGGAACACCAACAAGCCTTGGCACGACAACCCACGCAGGAGGTCAAGGAAGGTTACGGTTTTGACCAGGAAGGTCCAGGAGACTCACCAAACACAGGGGAGTCAGAGCAGGTCTGGAGCAACCAGGAGAGCCCAAGAAAAACAGATTAGCACCTCAAGAGGACCCACAGGCCGGAGGCACAAGAGTTGCGAGGGGACCTCGAGCAGTTTCACAAAGCAGCAGCCCACGGAGTACTTGGTGCGAAGAGGCCGGAGTTCTTTGTAGGAAATGGTGCCAGAGGTTGTGGCTACTTGGAGCCCAGTGCTCTTGTTTTGGAAATGCCAACAAGCATATACACTTGCAAAAGTATGCAGTGCACAGGGGTATGGGCAATGCAGCACCCACGAGGGATTCTGACCTCAAACTTGGTAAGAGGGCAGCTTTGACCTTGAGGGACTTGGAAACCCACCTCCTGCGTTGCTGGAGCCTTTGGAGTCTGTAAGAACTCAGGAGCAGCAAACCGGTCAGTTGAGATATGGTGCCTGCAGTTGCAGGAGAGGGACTCCTTCACTCTAAGGGAGATATTTTCAGTTGTCCTTGATGCTCCACTTCTCCTGCACGGATCCTGTATGGTGCACAGGCACAGACGATGCTTCAGACTCAGAGGGAGACGAAGTCGGACCCAAACGAAGTCCACACAGTCGAAGTTTAGAGGTTTCTGATTCAGAATCTTGTCCATGTCGAATCTAGGGTCCTATAGCCAGGTAAGCCCTTTTGTACCCACAGGAGAGGGTTGGACAGATTCAGGGGACCCTTCCAGGAGAGGGTCTGGAGAGAGGGGAGGTTACTCCCATGTCGTTTGTCCAGTTTCGTGCCAGAGTAGGAGCCAACGGCTCCTAGGACTAGTTTGAACTGGACTATGCATACGGACACCAAATGTGCCCCTCATGCAGACTTGCTGTCGCTGGCAAGCGCAACCACCCATCCCAAATACACTAAATCCTGTCTGAGAGGTAGTCACACCTCCCTATGACAGGATGCCTATTGTCCTGCCTTCCTCTGCTCAAGCTTGGCTCAGCAGCAGGAGGGCAGAAATGTGTCTCTGGTCAGCAGCAACCATTTTGGGCTGACCAGGACTAGAAGGCTGGAACAGGATAGGCCAGTGACGCCATGAAGGACGCTTCTGATGGGTGGAATCATACTTCCCACAGGGGTATGATTCCACAATGTTTGACACCAAACACAATAGGGCTTCTTTCAGCCATTTTAGAGTTGGTTATCACGCGGTTGCATAATGCAACTCTATATGTAGTAAATTGCTGTAATACTAACAACCTGGGAGAGTGGACTCCGTAGGCTGCAGGGGTGTCCTGCTCATGCAGTGGCACGCTCTCACTTAGAACCAAGCACCCTGCCTTCAGGAATGTTAAGGCCTGCTATAGGGGTGGCATAGGTGTTAAATGTAGTGACCCTTAGATATAGTAAACCTACATCTTAAGTAAGTGGTGCATGCACCAGCTTACACAGGCTGCAATGGCAGGCATGTAGGTTCCATTTTGCATGGCCTCTCATGGGTGGCATAATACATGCTTCAGCCTATGGGAGGCCTCTGGGGTACCTACGCCCTGGGTACATGGGTACCATATACCAGGGGCTGACAGTGATACCCCAATATCCAATCTGGAGTGTCCCTTAGTACATGACATACTAGTTAAGGGGTAAAGTAGATGGACTTGGGCCCTGATTATCAGAATCCCAGTTGAACTAGTCAATAACAGTACCACATGAAGCAAAAAGTGGGGGTAACCATAAGAAGTAGATCCTACTTTCCTACAGAAACCTTCAATCCTTTGTAGGGGGCATGCTCTCTACTCTCTACTCTCTAGGAGATAATCGGAGTCCCAGAGATGAATGTATCATGCTCCACTATTTCTTAGAAAAGGAGAAAGTCTTTCAACATGCTAAGAAAGCAGAAGAGGTGAACTTTCAAGACTACTTGTGCACAATCTTCCAGGACGTTTCCCAACTGATGCTGCAGAGGAGAGGAGCATTTTCGACCCATAACTCAGATGCTAAGAAACTGTGGCATATGCTACAGATAGACATGTCCCTTTGGTTTCACCTTTGAACTGGGCAACAAACACCATAGTGTCTCAGACTTCCAGGGAGCGGCCTCCCTCCTCGGCATTACGATTGATATCATACCCAGCCACTCACGTACTGGGGACAATGCACCAGGCCCCTTGGAAGAGCAACAAGATAATCGATGTCGCACGCAACCATAAACAGGGCTATGTTGTGCTAGTGGGACTGAGGCTGTCAGAGGGATGAATGCTGAGGAATGTGCTGACGAAGGCCTGGCACCAAAGCCGCCCGAATAATGGCTTATGCCCGCGCCCTAAGGGGTCGAGAATGGCTCTGGTGCCATAGAGACTCAGCCCTGGGGAATAACGCAACAAAGACAGATGGCTTGGCGGCTTGCATGACTTACAGTAAACACCTCCTACTCTTGACAAAGGGGACCAGTGGGACAGGAGGCTGAGGAGCTGAGACGGCTCTCGAGTGGCGGCCAATGACAGGAGGCTGAGGAGCTGAGACGGCTCTCGAGTGGCGGCCAATGCCAGTGCGATACAAATGAGTCATCAGGGGGTAGGGACAAGAAATGCTTTAAGATATGGCCTGGCCGCACTGGAGCAGGAGGACCACCCACGGAATGCTCCCTCGTAGGCCGGCGTTGAACTGGAATTGTTTGGCTTTGAGGGGGAGGGGTTTCTGGGTGGGGGTGCCAGGCTTAAGAGATGGGCCTCCTGCCTCTTCATCCAGTGGTGCAGGGTACAGACTCGGCCCTCATGCACTGGTCTGCAAGTGCAACCCATCGCCGCTCCAAGCTGTACACCACATATGCTTTTGGGTTGTCTGTAAATGAATGTTTACTTTTCATTTTACTGGGGAAATAGCAATTCTGGGGGGGCAGGGAACACCAGGGGAGGGAACACCATAGTGTTGTCCTTAAAGAGGTCTTGGTCGAGACAATATCTCCTTTGGCTATTAGTTCAGGATTGTTAAACATTTCAGGTCAACCTAATTTACTAAAACTGCTTTTACATAGTTTAGTCAAGGTGTGCTGAACATAAGATTAAAAGCCAAACGATCTTTGAGAAAAGACGGTTAACACGTTTTCAGGGCATAGCCAGACCAATAACCATAAGAGAAGAGGCCACATCTGCAAAATATCATCTAACACCCTAGGCCAAGTTCCTTGTGGATAACAAAAGTTGGTGAGTTTGAGGAAGGCATTAGAACCATTTGACATTTGCTCTCTATTACCATTAAAGTAGATGCAGATAAAGTAACTGCAAATATCGCTGCCAAAGGCAGTGATAGGGACACACCTTGTGTATTCTTTTGTGTGGGACTACACTACCGCAGAACACCAGACAGTTCAGGGCACAGATATCGGCAAGCCATCCTCGTTCATGTCGCCATGGCCATAGCTGACCATGATTTCTTCGTGCCCAGTGTTGTTGCTTCTAATCTTGGTATTGAGGTCCCCCAACCATATAGTGATGTCTCACTCAAGCCATCCTCGTTCATGTCGCCATGGCCACAGCTGACCATGATTTCTTCGTGCCCAGTGTTGTTGCTTCTAATCTTGGTATTGAGGTCCCCCAACCATATAGTGATGTCTCACTCAAGCCATCCTCGTTCATGTCGCCATGGCCACAGCTGACCATGATTTCTTCGTGCCCAGTGTTGTTGCTTCTAATCTTGGTATTGAGGTCCCCCAACCATATAGTGATGTCTCACTCAAGCCATCCTCGTTCATGTCGCCATGGCCACAGCTGACCATGATTTCTTCGTGCCCAGTGTTGTTGCTTCTAATCTTGGTATTGAGGTCCCCCAACCATATAGTGATGTCTCACTCAAGCCATCCTCGTTCATGTCGCCATGGCCACAGCTGACCATGATTTCTTCGTGCCCAGTGTTGTTGCTTCTAATCTTGGTATTGAGGTCCCCCAACCATATAGTGATGTCTCACTCAAGCCATTCTCGTTCATGTCGCCATGGCCACAGCTGACCATGATTTCTTCGTGCCCAGTGTTGTTGCTTCTAATCTTGGTATTGAGGTCCCCCAACCATATAGTGATGTCTCACTCAAGCCATTCTCGTTCATGTCACCATGGCCACAGCTGACCATGATTTCTTCGTGCCCAGTGTTGTTGCTTCTAATCTTGGTATTGAGGTCCCCATCCATATAGTGATGTCTCACTCAAGCCATTCTCGTTCATGTCGCCATGGCCACAGCTGACCATGATTTCTTCGTGCCCAGCGTCGTTGCTTCTAATCTTGGCGTTGAGGTCCCCATCCATATAGTGATGTCTCACTCAAGCCATTCTCGTTCATGTCGCCATGGCCACAGCTGACCATGATTTCTTTGTGCCCAGTATTGTTGCTTCTAATCTTGGTATTGAGGTCCCCCATCCGTATAGTGATGTCTCACTCCAGGCATTTCGTCATGATGGACTGAAGTCTGTTGTAAAACTGTTCTTTTTCTTCATTTTTGCTGTCACTTGTAAGGGCGTGACACTGCATTACATGCATGTTGCTCCTCTGTTTCTTTGCGAGGAAAGTCCCTGTGATGATTCTGGGATCCTGGGCTTCCCATCTAATTAGAGCTCAGTTGGCGGCTGGCATTGGCATCGGTACTAATCCGAGTATGTGGGCATTCTCCTCCTCATGTCCAGAATACAGTAGCATTCCTCCTGGAGCCAGACGTTGCTGTCTGGACTGTGTACATCTGGTCTCGCTGATGCCAAGCATGGCAAGGTTGTATTTCTTAATCTCCGCAGCTACTTTGGCCGTCTTACCTGCTTCGGACGTGGTCCTCAGGATCCCTGTCCCGATGGTGATGGTCTTGGTTGAAAGCAGGTAAATCACTTTTATGGCTTCCAGGGATCTCTGGCTTTCATCACAATGCATCGCGGGCCTCCGTGAAGGAGATTCCTCTCTCCCCAAGGCCAGGATGTCTTTTGGTTGACATTACTGATATTCTTTTACATATCAGGGTACCTAACATAAATGTCCAAGGATGAATGCCACATGTGCCTACAATGACTTCAAGCAGCAAAATTAACCATAGCCTTCCATTGGCAAAACCAGAATGCCCACCACCCATGCAGTGGCAACAGAGACTGTGAGCTATTGTGGCTACGGAGCACCTGACAAGGTATATGCAGGCGCCCTACTTGGCCTGTGAAGCAAAATGGAGAACATTAATTAACCACCTGAGTGGAGGACCGCTTAGTCTATCCCGCCCACCCCTCACGGTGACAGGTGAGCCCCCTATAACTATGCAATGCTAGAAACGTCATTGATGGGACCAACCAGGGTGCGAAGGGAGGTGGGGAGTTGTGAAGCAAGTAGATAATGTACAGAGAGGGTTTAACAGGCACCTATCATATAGATTGGTATGTTGAGCTCCCTGTGGGCATCGTTAGCGGACAGGTACTGCTGACCCGTGCTGATCTCTCTTGGAAAAGCATCATTGTAATGGAATAAACGTGCCTTTTTTAAAAATACCAGTAAAATATTCCAAACCAAAAATAAAGCACAGATCTGCAGATATCAAACAGGAATGCAATCCCTTCAGAAAGCATGTTAACAGATCACTGAGGGCAAATTAATACGATCATCAATCCAGAGCGGACACCGGCTATAAAAGCACAACGGAGGTATCAGACACCACTGACATCAATACAGTGGGCAGAGCAAAACAGACCGTGTGCACAAGATCACAGGGAGAGCTCAATAAATCAACGGCAATGACCGTTACCCGACAAGCCTCGTGCAAGGACGTCACATAACACGGCCAACTCTCCACAAACAGCCAGTGGTGCCAACATCACATCGTGCAGGTCGCACACAGCACGATATTGGATTACTATCACTTGGAATTGGTAACTGACCATCTCACGGAACAATCACAACCACTGTCAGGTTAAACCATCAAAGTCACTCAACCTGAGCTCAAACCTCCGGCAGCGCGGCTCAGAGCAGACCGGCTTCATGAAGGGCAATGGGCTAAGTATTTATACAGTACCAAAAAGGTAATAACATCAAAATGCAAGATAATAAAAACCCAAAACTGAATTAGAAAAATAGTGTCAATGTAATGAAAACAAGAATACCACAGTGACATAAATCCAATAACCGAAACTGGAGATAAGAATTTTTAAAGTTTTGAGTAGAAATGGCACCAAAAAAGCAAAAAGCGCAAATGATAATAGACCGGGACCGATGCGTAATTTGATTCCCAGCGGCGATGGAGTGGGGTCAATTCAATTCAAAAGCTTTTATTCGGGTTGTCAAGACAAGCCATATAAGCAAAACAATAAAACAAACTTTCATTAAAACAAAATAATACATAAAATTTCAAATTACACAATTACAGATCAGAACAGGACTGGAAATACTTGAGAAAGAATATTCTATACATCCTTCCCTAATACTAAAAACACCTTTATAGTATTTGCCTAAAAAATGTGATTTTTTTTTTGTATTGTACTAATTTCCCTACAAAGTGACGCATGCAAATAATTTGTGCAAATCTGCAGTAGTGCAAAATAAAACTGGGTTGATACCTTGTGCTGCCCAAAGACAGAAACAGTAAGTTTATACAAAGTATTTTCAGTGCAAAAGAACAGTATATTAGGAAAGTGTAGTATGCTTTCTTCATTAAAATCATTCCAATAGTGCAGCATATATTCGATTTGCCGTGGACACTTACATCAAGGGGTTATAGATTTTCTAGCGGCTATGCATTTCATGATATATGTCGCAACAAAAAAACAGATATCTGCACTTTCTAATGACGACATTAATTTCATTGTTGATTTAGTGGATTGAACTTTAGATTTTAAAAAGATAGGTTTTAAATAAAATTTCCTTAAAAAGTGATAAAATTTACAAAACAGTAAAAAGTGGCAACAGCTTTGTCTTGAGGAATGGTCGCATGGGCATGGCACATTTGTACTATTTTTCACTTGTGGGAAAGCCACCAAACGAAGCACAATTCCTAACCTAAGACGAGTTAAAACAAATTGGTGGGATTTGCGTGTAACCATAGATAGGTAAACCTGGAAACCTTCATTTACATTTAATTACAGATAAAAAACGACAGTAGGTAATTTCCTGGCCTGCCTTCCTCTGACCTCCTTCTTATATAATAAGAAGTTTTCTTTTAATCCACTGTTCATTGCTCAGAATGTTGTCCAATTCAAACCTGTACATGAAAAGATTTGCGTAGGCCGGTGCGGCACAATTGCCCATAGAAGTACCTGAGCTTTGAATGTAAAATGATTCCTTCCATGAAAAGTAGCTGTGGTATAGAGTGAAATTTAAAAGTTCCATGATGAACAACTTCAAACCTTCTTCCATTTCTGAAGTCATGAGAAATGACGCAGTTGCATCCAAACCAAGATTGTGCGGGATTGAGGTGTATAACGACTGAACGTCAATAGTACACAGTATCATCTCATTGGTGAAGGAATCTTTTTGGTCCTCAAGGATGTTTAAAAAGTGAGTGGTGTCTTTGATATAAGTAGACATGGATTATACCAAGGGTTGTAAATGTCGGTCAATGTACTTTCCAATGGGCTCGTGTATAGAGTTGACTGTGGACACGATTGGTCTACATGGAGGGTTAGTAGGATGTTTATGTACCTTTGGTATCATGTATATATATATGGTACCGATGGATTGGTTTTGATGAGGTATTGTTTTTCTTTGGATCCAATTACGCCTGAATCCATTGTGTGATTTATGAGTGAGAACAGGATATCGGTGAACTCTTTCGTGGGATCTGTATACCGACTTTACACACATTTTCCGATAGACCAATTTTTTTAAAAAAACACCGTTTCATTTACCACAGGTTAGCTGTCTTGGGCTTACGTGCTCCGACTTAATACTGACTATACACTTCCTTCAACGAGGAAGGTATGTTTGGCTCATTTTTTTCTTAGATTCGCTCGTAGAATATTCTTAGAGTGACTGGTTGTTTCGTTTCTTTTACAATTTTAAGACACTGTTTTTGCTTAACATTGAAGGCATGAGATGGGGTTATTCATTTCTTTCTTGTACTTTGTTTTTCTGTACTGTTGATAAGTAGTGTGGGTATACACTACCGGAAGACAAGTAACATCTGGTGTACACTTATGAGAATGCGTTTTTACGTTTCATGAAGTCATTGTTTACTGATGTAAGTTCATTCAAACATGCCGCTGTATAGGTGTTATAACACACTATTAGTACGATTATGATTTTTGAGATGCAATGTATTACGAATATATTACAGTTGTGTTTCATCTTTTTGTAGAACATCAATGCCCCTGAAGAAGGGCAGCATTGCCCGAAATGCATTGGGCCAATTATAAATTTGATTTATGAAATATGTGAAAGACTAAGGATTACAACATTCAACGTTACAAATAAAACTTTATTTTGAAAGAAAACTACAAGTTCAAAGGAATTTTTTCTACCAAGTGTGCGTCGGGGCCGCTATTCCCGACTGGAATGGCGCTATCATAAGCTTCACTCCCTAACCAACACAGTAAACGTTCCCAGGCCCTGACATACTTACTTTTGCGGTAGTTCTTGCTTGCTTTACTGCAAACAAGAACAAAATGCAATGTGTCAGGGCAAATCCAAGATGGCGAAAGTCTTTGACCGCACACAACTTGGGCTCTGAAGAGTGTTGTATATGTGAGAAGTGTACTTACTATATTAATTCTGGTGTCCTCCCACATCTAATATTAAAATTGAGTTTGTAGCTGGCACTGTATACACAACAAACCCAGAGACAGACGACTGGAAGAACAAAAGCAGGGTCCTTCAGCAACCAAACAGGGCAGTCCACAAGAATGGTCTAATGTACCCCAAGTATTATTTATGGCTGACCAGACTGTCAAGCAGGAACTGATAGCGCAGTGTCAAAGGATGCACACCGTCCTAACTCAGAATCTTCTGTGAAGTTCAGAAGATTCATCTCGGTCCATTTCGATCAGCCTATTGTTTGCTCCTGGGATCCATTTCCCTCCTTGGTCACTACTACTCCAGGCTCAGCACAGTGCTGGCATGAGATTATGCTAATTAGGCTTCAGACTGTTAAGCCAGGTAAAGTCATTTTCTAAAAGTTACCTTTTCTAAATATGTTTTTAAAATTTGAATTCACCACTGAATTTCATTTGAATAAATATGAAAAATAGTTGTGGTATTATTTTTCTAGCTGTCTCATTCCCGAGATACAGTATTAGTGTTTTAAGTTTACTCTGGTTTTCTACGGTGGACACCTGGGGTTGCTACACTGAAAACAGCTTTGAGGGCCATGTCACAGTAATGACATGGTAATATTAACTTTCTACATACCCCACTATTAAATACCATGCACCCTAATTTGTGGACTACAAGGCTGACATGGGGTGACTTACTAATACTTAAAAGGGAAGTTTTCCCCTGTCAAAAAAGGTTTTTTTAACAGGTTGAACTGCAGGCTTTCCAAGGCAGCGGCCAGGCTAGAATGGGGGCCTGAAGCCATGTTTTCTTTTGTCACTCTTGTGGAAGGAACAATAAGTGCTGCAGTCCACAAGGGACCGTTAACTTTCCATGCCATATAGAAGAGTTAAATACACCAATCAGGGATTAGCCGATTTCTCCATGTTTTAGTGGTCAGAGCACATAAACTGGACAACAATACCTAAGTGTATGGATTATCTATTAATCAATCAATCAGAGTATTTAAAAAGCACGCTTCTCACCCGTGAGGGTCTCAAGGCGCTGGGGGGTGGAGTGCAGCTCCGGATCAGTCGAAGAGCCTGGTCTTGAGGTCCTTCCTGAACATGTGCAGGGTCGGGGAGCATCTGATGTTGGCTGGTAGCTCGTTCCAAGCCTTGGCTGCGACGTACGAGAAGGCTCTTCCGCCTGCTCTGTTTCTCCGGATGTGGGGGGGGTCTCTGCCAGGGCGAGGTCGGCGGAGCGGAGGTTCATTTTGGGTATGTGGAAGGAGACACTCTCTTTGAGGTATTTGAGTCCAACTTTGTTGGGGGTTTGTAGACAAGTTTGAAGGTCATTCTTCTCGACGGGGAGCCAGTGGAGGTCTCGCAGGTGTTGGGTCATGTGTTCGTGCCGCGGAGTCCCGAGGAGGAGTCTGGCTGCGGCGTTCTGGATGGTTTGGAGCGTGTGTAGGAGAGTTCTGTTGATTCCGGTGTAGAGGGCATTGCTGTACTCAAGTCTGCTGGTTATGAGAGCCTGAGTGACAGTCTTTCTGCATTCGTGGAGTATCATTTGAGGGTTTTGCGGAGGATGCGAAGGCAGTTGAAACAGGTGGAGGCGACGGAGTTGATCTGGCGGGTCATGGTGAGGGAGGAGACAAGGATAATGCTGAGGTTCCATGCGTGGTCTGTAGGGGTGGGTGGGGTCCAGAGTGCAGCGGGCCACCATGTGTTGTCCCAGGCGGAGGTGCAGGGTCTGAGGAGGAGGACCTCAGTCTTCTCTGAGTTGAGCTTCAGGCAGCTGTTTTTCATCCAGTGTGCGACATCCTTCATTCCTTCCTGGAAGCTGAGTCTGGTGTCTTTGGGGTTCTTCGTGAGGGAAAGGATGAGTTGGGCGTCGTCGGCATAGAATACTATGCTGAGCCCATGCTGTCTGACGATGGCCGCGAGGGAGGCCATGGAGATGTTGAAGAGCGTGGGATATAAAAAACAAGCAATAAAATAGGGTCCTGCAAAAGGTGACAAATCGAGGGTGTCCACACAGGAAAGGCAGATTTCCTACAACTTACAAAGTTCCAGTGGTAGCGGTGAAACACCTCACAGTGTTCGTTTCAATCCACAGATAACCTGATGAGAGTTTATCATACTGAAGTCAACAAAAAATTGATGTGTTGATGATGAAATGAGGTATATCTTGGTTCCAATGACACAGTGAGCACAGGACCTATGTCTGGGCAACCTGTCCCACTTAGGGCTTGATGGGTGGAATGCTTGAAGTAATCCCAGTCACTGGAAGTGTCTGTATGGGACGGACAGTTCTCATGAGGGGAAGTGTTGGCACTCATTTCTATAAAGCAGGATTTTGTCTAGTGTGGCATGGGGGCAAAAACGATGATCTGGACTACAACCAAAGCGACCACCAGTGGTTGAGATTAATTTAAGCATGCTATCCATCACTCTGTTGTTGCAGCTGCTGCCCCAAGTGTGACAGGTATGCCCACATGCCCAGTGCTCACTGTGCCACAGGGCTCAAGTGGCACCTGACGGACAATCTCCAAATAGGTCAAAACCACTATCGGGGGTGCTTGTGGTCTCTTCTGGGGTGGACTGTTCTCATGAGACGCATCGATACTGATTTGTATAATAAGGCCGTATCTAGAGTCGTGAGGCAGGTGCAAAACGATGCACTGGAAAGTAGCAAGAGAGCGCCGGTGGCTGAAACGAATTCAAGCATTCCATCCATCACCTTGATGCTGCGGGCACTTATCATCCAGCGCTACCACCACCACTTCACAGAAGGCCAGCTGTTCTGCATAGTACTGCCATCAATGCACAAAGAGCAAGGAAGACTGTATGAAAGGCACTACCATCAATCCAGAGCTGGCCGTGCATATTTCATGCAGCCATCAACAGAGAGCAGCTGTACAGGCACCACAAAGCACTATAATCAGTCTCCGGGGAATAATCCATGCCAGACTCACACAGCATTTCAACCATTACAGAGAGCTGCTTTGCATATATTACACAACACTTTCATCAATCCATAGAGAGCTGCCATCTGGGTATCACACGGTACTTGGATCAGGACAAAGACGGCCAGGACAGTATCACAGCGCGACAATCAATCCATAGAGAGCTGCCATCTGGGTATCACACGGTACTTTAATCAGGACAAAGACGGCCAGGCCAGTATCACAGCGCGACAGTCGATCCATACAGAGCTGCTATCTGGGTATCACACGGTACTTGAATCAGGACAAAGACGGCCAGGCCAGTATCACAGCGCGACAATCAATCCATAGAGAGCTGCCATCTGGGTATCACACGGTACTTGAATCAGGACAAAGACGGCCAGGCCAGTATCACAGCGCGACAATCAATCCATAGAGAGCTGCCATCTGGGTATCACACGGTACTTGAATCAGGACAAAGACGGCCAGGCCAGTATCACAGCGCGACAATCAATCCATAGAGAGCTGTCATCTGGGTATCACACGGTACTTGAATCAGGACAAAGAAGGCCAGGCCAGTATCACAGCGCGACAGTCGATCCATACAGAGCTGCCATCTGGGTATCACACGGTACTTGAATCAGGACAAAGACGGCCAGGCCAGTATCACAGCGCGACAATCAATCCATAGAGAGCTGCCATCTGGGTATCACACGGTACTTGAATCAGGACAAAGAAGGCCAGGCCAGTATCACAGCGCGACAATCAATCCATAGAGAGCTGCCATCTGGGTATCACACGGTACTTGAATCAGGACAAAGACGGCCAGGCCAGTATCACAGCGCGATAATCAATCCATAGAGAGCTGCCATCTGGGTATCACACGGTACTTGAATCAGGACAAAGAAGGCCAGGCCAGTATCACAGCGCGACAGTCGATCCATACAGAGCTGCCATCTGGGTATCACACGGTACTTGAATCAGGACAAAGACGGCCAGGCCAGTATCACAGCGCGACAGTCGATCCATACAGAGCTGCCATCTGGGTATCACACGGTACTTGAATCAGGACAAAGACGGCCAGGCCAGTATCACAGCGCGACAGTCAATCCATAGAGAGCTGCCATCTGGGTATCACACGGTACTTTAATCAGGACAAAGACGGCCAGGCCAGTATCACAGCGCGACAATCAATCCATAGAGAGCTGCCATGCCAGTATTACACGGTACTTGAATCAGGACAAAGACGGCCAGGCCAGTATCACAGCGCGACAATCAATCCATAGAGAGCTGCCATCTGGGTATCACACGGTACTTGAATCAGGACAAAGACGGCCAGGCCAGTATCACAGCGCGACAGTCAATCCATAGAGAGCTGCCATCTGGGTATCACACGGTACTTGAATCAGGACAAAGAAGGCCAGGCCAGTATCACAGCGCGACAGTCGATCCATACAGAGCTGCCATCTGGGTATCACACGGTACTTGAATCAGGACAAAGACGGCCAGGCCAGTATCACAGCGCGACAGTCGATCCATACAGAGCTGCCATCTGGGTATCACACGGTACTTGAATCAGGACAAAGACGGCCAGGCCAGTATCACAGCGCGACAATCAATCCATAGAGAGCTGCCATCTGGGTATCACACGGTACTTTAATCAGGACAAAGACGGCCAGGCCAGTATCACAGCGCGACAATCAATCCATAGAGAGCTGCCATGTCAGTATTACACGGTACTTGAATCAGGACAAAGACGGCCAGGCCAGTATCACAGCGCGACAATCAATCCATAGAGAGCTGCCATCTGGGTATCACACGGTACTTGAATCAGGACAAAGACGGCCAGGCCAGTATCACAGCGCGACAGTCAATCCACAGAGAGCTGCCATCTGGGTATCACACGGTACTTGAATCAGGACAAAGACGGCCAGGCCAGTATCACAGCGCGACAGTCGATCCATACAGAGCTGCCATCTGGGTATCACACGGTACTTGAATCAGGACAAAGACGGCCAGGCCAGTATCACAGCGCGACAATCAATCCATAGAGAGCTGCCATCTGGGTATCACACGGTACTTGAATCAGGACAAAGACGGTCCGGCCAGTATCACAGCGCGACAATCAATCCATAGAGAGCTGCCATTTCAGTATTACACAGCACTATCATTTATCCGGAGAGCTGGCTATCAGGCATCACACAGCACGGCCATCAATCCACACAGCACTGCAGAGTGGACAACAAACAGCACTAAAATCAATCCACGGCGAGACCGTATCTAGATCACATCAAGGAGACTTAAGGGATCAGTCAGGTCTTAAGGATTCGAACAAACTGCTCTAAGAAAGAAGATTACTTTAGATACATTTCTAGTGAGAAGTTATCTATACAAATTACTGAGAGGAGATATGAAACGTACTAGGTACACTCCAAGAGGGTGTTTACTGATTCCCAAAACACATAGACACAAATAAACTGGGCTGCGTAACTACTTTCAGTAGAAATACGAACCACTTCAAAAAGCCATCTGGCAAAACTGGAGGATCGTATCTGCATCGGAGCAACTTCAAAATGTATGAATATCCGCATTAATGTGTAATAGGAACCTAGGAGACAATTCGTTCATCCAAACACTGAAGTATGGAAGTCACACCCAACAATAAGAGAACTCTTGGGTCTCCTCCGCCAAAGGACACCAGAAATGTAGTAGCTGCTTGGTTGGTAAATGCACAACAACACTAATATCGAAAACTCATAACTCGCCAATTGCAATATATGCAACATAGTATATTTAATGCATTGGTTCCTGCAACAAGGCATATATTGGCCAAGTCAATGAGGAGATACGATGGAGAACTGTCCAACACAAATCAAGAGTAAGGTGCAAAACCAACCATGATCCTTCAGCCCAACACTTCGTGACCAATGAACCCTCCGACGATGAAATGAGATGCTGGGACATATAACAAATAAAAAGGGTAATATACTCCGGCAAGAAGCCCTGAAGATAATGAGATTGAGAACAGCAGAGTCTGGGCCAAATGTAATACCCGAGCTCAACATTATTTTTTACTGATTTATACAAGTCACGTGTGCAGGTGGCAGAGTGAGTGTCCCTCTTGGTAAAAAACCACAGTCCACCTCATTAACACACTGTCGCCTTAGTTCATTAATAAATCCCCAGTGAGTACAGTTAACGATTCATCATCTACACGAGATGGATTAATTACTATAATACACTGAGACAGCCCTTTCTCCATTTGCCTACTATACCTGGGTCAAACTTATGGAAACACAAAAGTAAAAAATTGTTTTGTATACACATTGATTATTGGTGATCATTTTATTATTGTCAAGGTTATTTCGTGCATATTTGTTTCTGCATTGTGTCGTGCACTAAAAATTAGGTATCGCCCTGAAGAATACCTCATCTATCTAGACGGTAAAAACATGTCAGTATGTCATGGCGTTTTGAGAAGCATGAACTCATTCACTTAATTTAAAAAAACAATGTTATTGGCATTTTCATGAAAAACAAGTTTGCAACATGGTGTGCTTGGTTGTTCACAATATGGATTATGGATGGCTCTGTACCAGTCAATAATTATTTTTTTTTTTTTTATTACCTACCTGCCCGGTCCAATTACTATCCAAAGGGTAAAGCTATAATGAGTCTGTGCACTTCTACCGTCTGAGAGTGGGTAGAGGCGGGATGTCTTGAGGGGGGAGTCACCGGTCAGGGGCTTAAACTGGATTTATTTTATTTATTTATTTGCGGAGTTTCCTAAAGCACAAACATGACCCTTCTGGATATCAGAGCACTGTACACATAGCAATCAGGACATACATAACAGATAAAATGCAAGGAAGGGAAATATAGGGAACAATGTAAGACACAAAAACAGACACCATACATCACAACGGCGTATGTAGAGAAGTCGACATGAACATAATCGAGCCGAGAGCCTGTGAGCCGAGAGAGTGAAACAATCCATTCATAAAAAGGGTTCCTCTGGGCCAGGCATGACGTCAATCTGAACAGGCTCTGCCCTTCACACAGGCTCTCTTTAGTCTATTTTAGTGCGTGGAGGAACTTCCCGTCAAGCGAGCGATTGTCAACTAACTGAAGCTTGTCCAGCAGTGCTTCCCGCACTGGATCGGGCCCCACCCCCGATTGGCATTCCTTCTAAGATGAATGCCTTCATATTCAGTCTACCGTATTAGGTCGCTACGCCATTTCATTAATTGAGGGCCTCTGGCACTCTTCCAATTAAATGTCATTTGGCTCTTGGTGGCCACTTGGCGTTTGGCAGGCCTAGGTAATAGTCCCAATAAGCACTTCAATCCACACCATGTGCAGCATCTCGAAACCCTCCTCGCCACACCTAGGGCATGACGCACAGGTGGCCTAATAATATTTGTTTGGTTCCATAAATCAGGCACTCCTCGAAACTTGCTGGATATCTTTTAAGACTCTCACCCAGTCCTTGTCCGAGATTGAGGTGCAACATCCATCTCCCACTTTTCCTGCAAGTCATGGGGGGGGGGGGGGGGGGGGGGGGATCACCATGTCTTCTTGAAGTGTAGTATATAAGCTGGTAATCGGTTTATTTTTACCTGAAATTGTGCGCATGGTATGACAACCCTTGGTGTCTCGGCTCATCTTGTCCATTCCTACACTCCCTCCTTAATACTGCTGAAAAGCGCTCCAAACAGAAAGAACTGCCCTGCTGGTAAGTCAGTAAGTAGGTCCTCAAAGGATTGCAGTTTCCCGCCAGCATACACGTCTCCCAGTGTTTCAATACCTCGTGCTGCCCAGTCCAGTAACTGAGTCCTGGCATCTGCACGTAAGAGAATCGACGTCCAGCCTACAGGTACTTCTGGCGAATAGGTGGTCTCCGTTCTATATTTCAACAGACAGCATGTCCAACAGAGTTTGACCACTGACAGCCGCCATTCAGGCATCATGTAGCACTGCCATCGATCCATAGAGCATGACTATAAAGTCATCAACACAGCACTACAGTCCTCCTAGGAGCCAGCCAGGCTAGCGTGACAGCACTACATTCTATCCAGAGAGAGGGCCATGCCCGTATCAAAAGGCACTGGAATTGCTCCAGGGAGCCAGTCATGCCAGTACCCTGCAGCACACAGAGAGGCAGTCACACATTTATTTCACAACACTTACATCATTCCACAGAGTACCCTTTGGTCAGACAACAACAAAGCACTATACTCAAGCTGCCAAAGATTGCAGTTCAGAACACACAACACTACCAACAAGCCACTGAAACATAGCTGAGGCATGACACAGAAATACACAGAGTCAGCTTTGCACACATCACAGAGCATTCCATGCAAGCCACAGAAGTCAGCAGGGACACTCAGTACTACCAACAAGCCACTGAAAGCTAGCCGTGGAGGCATGGCACAGCCCCTTCCCTAATTCAGACAAACACAGATGGCTGCGGAGACACGACACACAGCAATACAGTCAAGCCACAGAGAGCAAGCTTTGCAGACATCACAGAGCTCTACCAAGAATCCAGAGAAACATCCAGACACTATAATGTAACCAAAAAGGTTTAAAGCACAGATAGCAGGAGAAACGAGAACTGTAACGTACCGGCAGGACGTTGCTTGGGGTGATCTCGACTTTGGATGGGGTCTCTTTCGGCTTGGCACTCTGGTTGCTGTCGCTTGCTGTTTCTGCAACAGCCAACGTTGAGTTCTTGGTAGTTCTTGGGCGAGGAGCTTTTTTCTAAAAGGAAAAAAGTTCATTAAGATCATCATCACCTGTCACAGTACAGTGAATATCTTGAAGGCTCATTTTATAAACTCTAACATCAGACAGCAGAATGACACCTTTTACCCATTCCTGCACCAGCGGTGGTAGGGAGGTACTGGTTTTATGTCTACCAATATGTTGTAGTTATATTATAATCCAGAATATCACAATAACGGCTGGGTGCATGTTTGTTACTATTCTCAGGAAACGAGCAGTCCCTTGGCGTCCCAGATGAGGAGAAACGATGCGGTCACTCACTTATATATGAAGATGTACTTAAAATGCATCAGTAGGGTTAGTGTTAGCCACGCTGCGGGAGGGTCACGAGTCTATCGAGCACTCGGTGTTGAACAATCAGAGATCCAGGCACCAAGAGGAAATACGGACCATTAGATCCTTCGGTTCTAAGATGAGGTAACTATCAGGCGAAGACCACGCAAGTCCTTCATCGCCCAGTCTGTCGGTGAACCAGAAGGCACAAAAAAACCCAACTGAAGGCGGATGTTGGGCACTCTACTAAGAGTCGCTGCACCTGATGCCGATGCAGGAGGCACTATGAAAGGTTTGTGTGAACTGCTAAGAGAGGCGCTACACTCCTCTAATGATATGATTATCTCCTTTTCTGTTACGGGCACCTTCTATTCCCACTTGATATTTTAGCCCCATCTCTCTGCAATGGCAAAGTCTGTGCAGCGATTGTAAGAACAGATTCTGTAGTGTAGTTCCTATATTCCCAATAGGCTCTGCGCATTGGAATAACATAATCGGCAGTGTAGACGTAGGACTGAGGTCATCTAGGTCTCTACTGACTATGGTAGACTTAATTAGTTTTGCCAGCTAGCTCAGAGGTCACTAGAAACTTTCTCGAATGAAATAGGAAGGGGTTAACTTCCCTGATTCAGACAAGAAGGGATTAGCAATAATCAAAATGTGGGGAGGAGGGTAGAAGGTCCATTCATCACCCCAGTACCAATAGTTTGATTGATCAAAAGAAGAATGGACACTTGGTACTACTTAACCATTGGTTAAGTTGGGACACTCTCATAAACGCGGTGTTGTTCGTGCGGTGTATATCTTTCTTCCGCCCCTCACTCGCGTTGTGGCATTTATCATTGAGTGTTCCAACAACGTGCTATATGCCAAGCCTCAACCAGAGGCAACCTCTGGCGCAAGTAGCAGTGTCCAGAGATAAAAAATGGATGAAAAGGGCACCCAGAAAAAAGTTTATAAAAAACATATACTACACCCGTGGTAACTTTTAATGAAAAAAGGTGAAGTATTGTTATTAAAATTAAAGATTGCGGTATTACTGGAGGTCGTGTTAATGAATCTCCTTATACCTTATGAACTATAGTGTCAACATGTTTCTGCTCCATGTTGCCCAGCCGGGTCTACGGAGCATTCGTCAGGACAGAACATAACAAAAGAACAACAGACAACAAAGAAATGACTTGCACGATTTGTGTAGTAATATGGTTTCAAAATTTGTATCCAAAGTTGCCTTTTGGAAATTTTCTGAAAAAAGGCAGAAAAGCATTCATTATAGTGGGTGCTTGTATAGCACTAATACAATTTCTCAGCTTTGTGCAGAATTATTATGAAAGGTAAATACAAACTGGTAGACGTGCACTAAATTGTGCTTAGTGGACAAACGTAAATGGGGCTTCACTTGGAGGACTAAGTATGGAGAATGGGCTATTCAGGTGATTAGTTGAGTGTATTAAAAATATTTAACCCATCTGCTGATGTTAGGGTGAAAATAATGTGCTAAACTGGCAGAGGGTAAAGCCTTTAGAAGTGAATAGCACATAATGGAAAACGGTAATTTTTTTCTCGTTTGTTAGCTAAGTGGCTTCGAATTTTTTTTTAAAAAAAACACATGATATCTCAAAAACGCTGTGTTGTGGTTAAAAACAAAATGCGTTATCTCGTTCTGTTCTTACCTCATTAAGTAGCTGTATTCAGCTTCAACAGGCGGCTAAGGGACTCTCTGGTCCCAGACTGCAAGGGAAGGGTACAAGGTGGAGTTTTAGGCGTTCGTCTTACCCGATAGTTGGAGACGCTAAACCCGGACTTTCGTCCGCCATTCTTACCAGCGCGTGGGGAGTTCCCGGGACTTGTGCTGTCTCTGCCCCTGGATACTTGGTGCTGGTTTCCTGTTACTATTAAGACAGGAAGAGTGATGAAGCTAGAAGACAGACTGCGCTTTCTATGTTCGATTTGCACAGTATATGTTTGCATTAGAATTTGGGCATTAAATTGAGGTATTATTTTTATGCTGTGTGTTCTTAAGAATGGTGATGTCCACAGCACATGTATGAGAAATATAGTTTGATTTGTGTTGGAGATCACATATTGTTTTATCCTGTCTGAAAATAGGGCATTCAGAGGGAAGTTGCGAAGTATACACACTTATTCATTTGTACGGAGTCACATGCAATGCGACTTTGTAAAAGCCTCATTAAACAGGAACTGCGGACCTGGGCAGTCATGTGCAGATAAAGAGATATTTTTAGTTTTTATGAGAACTGGTGCCACGGGATATTGTCATTGAGCCCAGACAAATGAGTTTGTAAGCGGTCCACCCATCGCTGCTCTTTCTCAAATAAGATTTTTTCGGCATTCCAGGGTCTGTCTATTAGTTTTTCAAGGACTGTCCATCTCAATTCTTCACAGTCATGTCCTTGATCGACAAAATGGGAACACAGTTTCGTATTGTTTTTTTTCAGTCTAATGTTACTCTTGTGTTCCCCTATGCGAGTCTTGATTTTTCTACAGGTCATTCCTATGTACTTCTTCTTCTTTTTTTTTTTTTCGAAGCCACTTAGCTAACAAACGAGAAAAAAATTACCGTTTTCCATTATGTGCTATTCACTTCTAAAGGCTTTACCCTCTGCCAGTTTAGCACATTATTTTCACCCTAACATCAGCAGATGGGTTAAATATTTTTAATACACTCAACTAATCACCTGAATAGCCCATTCTCCATACTTAGTCCTCCAAGTGAAGCCCCATTTACGTTTGTCCACTAAGCACAATTTAGTGCACGTCTACCAGTTTGTATTTACCTTTCATAATAATTCTGCACAAAGCTGAGAAATTGTATTAGTGCTATACAAGCACCCACTATAATGAATGCTTTTCTGCCTTTTTTCAGAAAATTTCCAAAAGGCAACTTTGGATACAAATTTTGAAACCATATTACTACACAAATCGTGCAAGTAATCCCCTTGTTGTCTGTTGTTCTTTTGTTATGTTCTGTCCTGACGAATGCTCCGTAGACCCGGCTGGGCAACATGGAGCAGAAACATGTTGACACTATAGTTCATAAGGTATAAGGAGATTCATTAACACGACCTCCAGTAATACCGCAATCTTTAATTTTAATAACAATACTTCACCTTTTTTCATTAAAAGTTACCACGGGTGTAGTATATGTTTTTTATAAACTTTTTTCTGGGTGCCCTTTTCATCCATTTTTTATCTCTGGACACTGCTACTTGCGCCAGAGGTTGCCTCTGGTTGAGGCTTGGCATATAGCACGTTGTTGGAACACTCAATGATAAATGCCACAACGCGAGTGAGGGGCGGAAGAAAGATATACACCGCACGAACAACACCGCGTTTATGAGAGTGTCCCAACTTAACCAATGGTTAAGTAGTACCAAGTGTCCATTCTTCTTTTGATCAATCAAAGAAGGGATTAGCTTCTGACAACCATAGGACATGACAACTTTGCTCCCTCAGAATAAGAGTGTATCTCTAGAGTTGTGTGAAAACAATAGACAACTATTTCACTCAGTCAATCGTGCATGCTTAGTTCCACCAGAGTGCAGAGAAATAGAGAGACGGGCGTTTTCAATAAAAAGGTGTTATTTATTGAGCAGTCTTCTTTCTCGTGCAAGAGAAATGAATTGCCACAATTGCAATACTTATCATGTAGTAAAGTGCGTACAGTAAAAGGAGTATTATGAAATAATACTGTAAAGGCATTGATATGGTTTCTTAGCCATATGATACTTTAAAATGTATAAAATATATACACACATAAAAACATTGACTAACGTGCTCAACTGGTGCTTCTAAGATACCACTACCCCAGTGTACCTGACCTAAGCCTAATACGTGGGAAGGAGTAAGTAAGTTACAGTTTTAAGTTAAGTGTAAGTTTTGCCAAGTATCGGAATCAAGAATTCTCTTAAGGGTTTAGTCAGCTCAACCTTGGTTATAGAATGAAGGAGGTCTTGAATCTCGGTTCTCAGGACTCGATCTCCCAGCAGCCCGCGAGGGCGACTTGGGAACACCGCAGCTGGATTTTCTCGGCTGGAGAAAAAGACAGCGTCTCTCTCAGTGCGTCAAGGGGAGGGGCGGTTTCCTTCGGCTCTCATAACAGCTGGGCTCTCGGGCAAGTAGAACTTCGCTCTGCTTCCAACCACCGTGTGTTTGCTTAAGGCAACGTTGGTATATGAGTAGCCTTGCCGTATTTGGACTGCATGGGCTATTACTAAATATGGATATGATTCTTATGCCTTTATAAGGATATTGTTTGTTATAACCACATATGGGCATGAATCGGGAATATCGAATTAGGGTCCTAGATAGAAATACAACAATTCGAGTAGCCATCACTAATGCAGCCCAATGCGAGGTTCTTAATATGAGAAAGATTTGGCAACCGCTTTCCATTTTTTTAAACGATTTTTTTGTTTTTGGAACAGTTCAAACAAATAACAGCACAGTTCAAGCAGTACGAGCCACTTGTTAAAGTGTTTTCAAACTTAAATATCTTTATCATACTTGTGATCCCCGAAAATACGCATAACCACAGACACTAAAGTTCAGTATTTGATTTAGCATCCACAAGCCCATGACAATATTCCCACAGTTTATCCCAGATCTTGGCATGCTTTCTGAGGTAACCTCCCGCTCTATCCACCAGCACCTCCTTTCTGGCACAAAAGTCCATGCCTCTGGTCTAGTCAGCCACCGTGGGGTCCTTCTCATCCCACCAATGTTTAGCAATTTCTCTTTTGGCGATGAGCAGGCCAAATACAGCCATGGTTCTAGCGTAGCGTGACTCTCCACATTCGTCCATTACCCCAAGGAGCATTACATTCGGGTCAAAGTATATTGTTCTGCCCACCACGTCTCCCAATATTTGCTCCATTTTATGCTAATATTGTAATATCACTCACCATTCCCAGATTACCAGAGAATATGATCCCCCAAGACTCTACCTCTCACGCACTGAGCATCCTGTGCTCAACCCATCTCTCAGAGTCTGCATGGTTAGTAGGAGAATATATGGAAATACTTAACTCGGATAAGGCAGAGCTCAAGGTATAGCGCCAGAATCCTGGCAGTCATCTTAGTCTCTGTCCAAGCATCATCGTCATCCGGGGTCCCAACAACTTTTTCCCACTTAGCTTTTAGATCCACTTAAGGATCTGGGGAAATGTTTAAGAAAGAATTACAAAAATTGGATACGCCTTTGTTCCACAAATGTTCAGAAAGTTTTCTGCCCTAGGGCGGGGAGGGGGGCATACAGAGAGGACTATCAAGGCCGTACCTTTGCCGCACATAGCGGAAGAACTAAGATTTATATAACTCATGTTCTGCCATCAATTTATTGAATGATTTAATATGCTCTCAAGACAAAAGTATCCCCCAAATGGGAAATGCCCATCAGGTCACAGGAATGAAACCCACCCAGCAGGTGGGACGTAAGCAGAAGCCACCTGACCTTCCATAAGGGGCTCATTTCCATCAAGGCCCCCTTGCCACTTGAAATGCTGCAACCCCCACCAGAACATGTCGGGATATCTGGACACACAGCTTGGTCTGTTCCCAATGGCTGGGTACAAACTGAGGTGGCAGGGTGGGCAAAAGAACAGTGGGTTGGAATGCTACCCAAGCATTGCCTATGGTTAGACTTATTGCAGGAATTTCTCTTGTCATCTTCAGTGTATTGGATGTATCAAGCAACAGTGCCAGCAGGTCACATCAATCATGTGAGCATATCTCTAGCTGAGTCATCTCATTCACCTTATAGCCAGTCACTCATTAGGACTAACTGCAAGGCCCAATATTATCGCTTTATGGCTGCCCGCCCCTTAGCAAAGGAAATGCATGAGTCTTGTTCTCACATGGAAAGCCAGAAATCAAGACCTAGAGATTCTGAAAAAAAGCCAATAGGAGTTTTGCAAGGTATATCAAAAGTAGGAAAAAGAAATCATTTTAAATAGCGCCCCACAACAGATATAATCGAAATTAGTAATGTAGCCCAGGCCTTGAATTCAAACCTCAACTTTTCAAGCAATGGCGCAATATGTAACTCCCAACTTCTACACTGACACAGCAGAATATCTAGACATAGGCAGTGGAGATGGTCTCCAGCACTCTGTATGGGGGTTGAGGACAGGGAAGAGAAAACTTTCAGAGAGGAACAAATTAAACTTTTCCCAATTGACCTTAAGGCCGGCTGCGTCTCAATAAATGCTGAGTATCTCCTTGGTATGTGGAATGAAGTAGTCTAGGTGTCCTACAAAGAGAAGCATGTCATCAGCCTTAGGGAAAACTGTATCCTCGTGACCGTCGTCCCAATAAAACCCTTTTATTTGGAAGTCAGTCCTTAGACATTTTGCCAGAGGCACTATGACCACGGCAAAAACCATAGGTAAGAGAGGGCATCTCTGTCGAGTCTCTCTTAATTGTGAATGAGAACAAAAGGAATCCTTTGACTCGCACCTGTGCATGAGGGAATGCATATTAAGTCTGTACGAATCGCATAAAGCAGGGGCTGATATTCATCCGCTGCAGCACCTGATGACAATGCACCAAGTCAAAGGCATTTTCAAAATCTATTAATAATAGCCAATCATCCCCACATCACTCCTTAGCATATGCCAGGATCACATGCAGGAATGTGAGAAAATATCTGATCCTTTTGGATGGCATAAAGCCATTTTGGTCACCACAACCCAAGGTACAAATCACATAAGACAAGAGTGCTGCAAAGATTTCAGCTAATATTTGAGTCTCAACATTAATTAATGGAATGGGCTGGGAGGAGGCGCACTCCTCGGCTACGTTAGATTGCTTGAGGATCACTGAGGTCGTTGCACTCTGTTACTCATATGGGAGGAAGCCATTGTCAAGAGCCTCATCCAGAGTTCTCACAAATGGGGGAGAAGCAGTGAAGAGTGGCATCTAAAGCACTCCAGGGCAATGCCATGGGGTCTTGCCAGGCAACACTGCAGTGATGGACTGTTGGATCTCTTCAGCCGCGTTTAGGTTATCCCCCTTTTCCAGAACTGATGCAAACAAAGAATAGATTCGGAGATCTGTGATGTATGGGGTTGTCTCGCTCAGGCTTGGGAGGGGCACGAACTACATATAATTGTGCATAGTAGGTCGTAAATGAGTCCACCATGCTTTCAGACGAGTGAACAACATGCCCTTTGCTATTTCAAACAGAGAGGATTATTCTGGATGACTGTTCCCTATTTGTGAGCCAAGACAGTAGTTTACCAGATTAGTCAGATGTTTCATACATCTGTACCAGCATCCTGGGCCTGGCTGCATGCACACTACCAAATAATTTTCCGTTCAACTCTATTTCATTCTAGTCTAATTGTCTCAGAGTCAGGGCCTGTTCTTCCAGCTAATTCTCTCTCCAGTGTAAGGATGTTGCTTTCTAGTATTGCCTCCAATCTTTGGGCCCGATTCACAGGACTCATCTGAGACAAAATCCTAAACGTACTACTTTTTGTATTCACAGAAGGCACTTCGTTGTAGTAAACTAACTTTACTACTACTAAATGCCTTCTGTGAATACCAAAAGTAGTAAGTTTAACCAAAAGCAGTAAGTGCCTTCTGTGAATACCAAAAGTAGTAAGCGCCTTCTGTGAATACCAAATGTAGTAAGTTTACTAACATATATGTCGTCACTCGTGCTCCGGTGAATGTTAGAGAGTGCTAGAGGAGGCGACCGAACCAGCATGAAATTTTGAATATTCTGTGATTCTATTGAGGAGCAACTCTGCAAGTTTCTTTCCTGTTAAGCACCAGGCGTTCATGTCCCATGTCCAATGTCTACTCTGATCCAGAATTCCCCGCTCACTTTAAGAGTGGTTGGAGAGGCTACATGGAAGATTCCCAGTCTGCCCGACTCTCCACACCTCCACCCAGGGGTAAAAAAATAATCCATCCAAGAATGTGAACTTTGTGAAGATGTAGAATATGTGTATTATCGATCTTTCTTACAATGACGAAACCAAAATTCTACCAACCGCGGAGCATCAGCTGACTAGGCAACGCTAGTTGAGGCCATTGGTTTGGCGGTGTCCATCCGAACGTTCATCACTGCATTAAAGTCCCATGCAAGCACAGTCGTCACAGCGGTAGTATCTGCAAGCAACTATGTGAGCATGCAAAGTGTAACATCCATTGAGGGAGCGATACAAACACTAATGAGTGTCCTTGGGTGACCACATAACAACTGTGTCATACTTACGTATCTCCTAAGGGCTTCTGGACTGATTTAACAACCGATCGGAAGATTTTCCAGAAGAAAAGTAACTTTACAGGAGCTGGTAGTGTAGCCGGCATGGTAAACTCTGACATAACCATGTCACCCCTGAAACACACATTTTGTATCTTATCGGTGAGTTTCTAACAACAGAGCCACCTCTGGTGCGGGCTGTTTGTATATAGCAGAACGGCTCCCCTTTTGATCTTATTATCGAGCCCGCAGACGTTCCAAGACATCACACAGTGCTACTTATATGTAGGCATTTGCAGTGATGTGAAGCCGTATGTAAGGATGTGAAAATAATATTGTAGCTCGTAACTACCTTCCATTTAAGACAACCAATCCTTCAAACACCAGGGTGTGGAGTGAGCGTGATTTTGGTATTAGCCTTTTATTTTGCCTCCACTGCATTTCTGAACCACTTTGATAAGATAAGGAACTTCATAACAAACCATCTATAATCCCCCAGAAATGAGCTGACACTTCAATTGCCACCAGGCCTGAAGAGCATCAGCAAATTCCAAATTCTGCCCCATTGTGCTACAAATGACACCATCCACCATATATGATCACAAACCCTCTCCAACTGGCAACTTCTCTCCTCCAAAAATAACTGAATTACTGAACATACTGGTGCAAAACAAGAACAAATAGAATGTATATAGAACACTTACATGTAGCATGTCTACAGAATACTAACACATTTAGCATGTATACAGAACACTAACACATGCAGAACACCAACAAATGAAGTGTGTCTACACAGTGCTGACCTAACTATATCAGAACAAGTCGGCTTTTACTTGACACTTGAAGGTGGTTAGAGTTAGGACGGGTAATGAATGGCAAGTCGTGGTCATCTTTGGTAAGAAATCTAAACAGCTAAAGTAGCTTCTTAACGATCAAACCCCTTCCTGTGCGTTTACCCGTTTCAGTTCCTTTACGCTGCTCAGCCCCTTCCTTTGACATAGTCTCCTTTCCCAATATTCAAGGCTGCTCTGGAAGCCCTCTTTCTTTATCCTCCCACTAACTACCCACACCTTCAAGCACATCTCACAACTACTTCGGCACCTGGTCCTTAACGCCATCCGCTCTCTCCAAATGTCTCTCTTGACTGGAATGTAATGAACGATTCTGCCGGTCTCAGTTCTCAAACACTATCCCACACGGATGCCTCTCGATGTCGTTAGTGAATTTACTCCATCACCCCATGTGCTCCTAGTCTTGCTTTGCTAAGTGCTGCTGTGAAACACTCTGGAGCTGTGGTCGGCCAGGAAGAGACAAAGAACCAGCAGAGAAGAGGAAGCAGAAGGTAGTGGAAGAATACAGAGCATCACTAGATATACTGGAGGCAACAGAGGACTGCCCCAGGAAGGGCAATCTGGTAGGCAGAGGAGTCAAGGCCACAAAGGCCTCCCTCGTGAACCCTCAAACTATGCTTTCAATGGGCAACAGATAACACAGCAACATCTGACACTGAAGAGCTGAGTCCAGCAGAATCGGATTATGTCACAGACAGCATCCACCCTCACAAGAGTCCACTGCATGAGGACACCGAGCCCAAACGCAATCTCCAGCATTACAAGCAAGGGAAGTACTTGACTAGCCTGGTTTCACCGGGCAAAACATGCCATGTTATGAACTGCATGCACAGAGAGGACACAATGGCGCTTATCGGGGTTAAAACATGCCACAACACATTAGGATAGTTTAGATATTTACTCAGTCACTGCCAGCACTTTACAAACATTTTGACCTGTCCATTAATATTAAACTGTATAATTAGTTCTACAGACTAAACATTGGGAATGTCATGGGCACTGAAGAAAAGGGGAAATCCCATGCAACGTAAAACAGTATTTTATTTACATTTCCCCCAAGTATACGAGATGGTAATAGTGCACATCACAAAGGGATTCTGTCTGCTAGGTGTTATATTCAGGGCACACAACTCCTCTGTGATTTGCAATAGCCTCACTACATATATTTGGGAAAATGTTGTTCCTAACAACGGACTTCTTCCGTCAAATGTGGTGCCTATGCAACATGAAAAATATGAAGCCAAAAGTATTGAGATCCATCTACAATGTGTGCATCTTGGAATATAACAGGTGTATAACATTTAAGAATATGTAATTTAATGTTGTCTGATAAAAAGCACATGTCAAAGGTAGCCGCAGAGCTGGCGTAGACATAAAAAAGAGGCAGCAGAGGAGTATGCATTTTGTCCAACTTTACGGACCAGGGACAAGGAGGGACCCTGCTGCAACCGCTTGGCAACAAGGTGTTTTCTGGGTCAAATGACCAAGAGAACATGAAAAGCATGAACACACAACTTTAACGGGTCAAAACGTCCATGATAGCAATAGGTGTTCCATAAGAGTGTCTTGCATACTTCACAGCAAGGACATGAGGATTTATGCCTGAAGGTACACATATATATATCACGGACACCCAACTGAGTTGTCTGTGTACTTTATGTTCAATTGTAAAAGTCATGCGTATTTAATGTTTTTTATTTTTGTTACACTAAGTCAAATATTTATTTTTGTTATTGTATATGTTTCATGACAGTCCAGTGTGTTTTCTTGTTATGTCATAATCAGTGTTGCTCCACAATATATGATTGATAATATAATGTGTTTAATTCCATTTGTGTGGCAGTTTGATTTTCTACTTATAAACCCGGTGTGTTGTACCATTCAGTTGGCAAATCCTAGTCTATTAGGAGATAAATAAGGCTCATTAAAAAGAAATCAACTGTGTTAGGAGCAGGGCTGTCAGCCACTCCAGATACAATAAACTCACTTAAAAAGCACATCTTGTCCACCAGAGTTTAGTGCTCTACCATTTTCACAGACCCCATGTTAGATCAGAAATAAAAACCTCCTTTTTCATCCTCACCTGCAGGTGTTTCGGGAAGTTGAAGATGGTGGGGACCGCCCCCTCTCGAAGGCGCACTGTCTGCCCCGTCCTGTCGAAGCACTCTTCTGTGAAGTGTGTGGAGCACAGGCTGCTGCTTTTCGTCGGCTGCCAAGGCTTGCCGTTGGGCAACAAGCGGCGAAGCGCCAAAACCCATTTTTTTCTCCTCACAGGGTCCTTTGGGAACCTACAACAAATGTCAAAACCAGAAGTGTGCTCAGTACAGGCTCAGATAACATCTAACTAAACCCACTGAGATCCCGTCCACGCTGAGGAGTCACTCAAAAGGATGTCATGTGGTGTCTGCACAAGTCCCAGAGTATGTCTGCTCACAATACTGCACTTTGCACTGTGCAGTTTAGCATGTCCTTCAAGCAGCATTTATATCCTTTATAGAAAAATGAATATACCAGTAAATATACACAACAATATTTGGATTATTTGCATTTAATTTGTATACACTTACTGTTACTTGCTATTAAACATCATGTTGCCAAGTATCAATTTGTGTCTAATAGGTTTTTTTTAAAACAACTTTGAAATGGGTGAAAGGATAACCAATACTTGATCTAGCCATTATTGTGAGTAATTTCTTCCAAATGTTGCAATTCATTATCCCAACATCCTCACCCCTCCTGTCTCAAGCATGAATGAAATGGATCAACTCAGCCAGATAATCAATCATAGTATCTGAAAAGTCGCCGAAGGGGCATTTTTTCTCGACCACTTCTACAGGTTAACTGCAGATAGAATCGGGTTGGAAAGAAAGTTCTTTCTGCATTACAGATTGCCTTTGTGTAACTCACTGCGAACAAATCTGACTTGGCTAGATTGCTTCACTTTCTGAAAATATCCACTTGGCGACAGTCTGTGCTCATACTTGTCAGGGTGCCGTGGGAGAGAGGGATACTCCTAGCTGTATTTGGTACAGAACGACCAGAACCAAAGAGTGGCAGACTTCCTCCCCCGTAGCTCAGACTTCCTTCCCCCGTAGCTCAGACTTCCTTCCCCCGTGGCTCAGACTTCCTTCCCCCGTGGCTCAGACTTCCTTCCCCCGTGGCTCAGAATTCCTCCCCCCGTGGCTCAGACTTCCTCCCCCCGTGGCTCAGACTTCCTCCCCCCGTGGCTCAGACTTCCTCCCCCCGTGGCTCAGACTTCCTCCCCCCGTGGCTCAGACTTCCTCCCCTGCAGCTCCAAGGAAATGGCAGAGGCGCTCAGAACAACCTGCAGGTCGAATTAACTTCTCAGTCGCACCCATCACAGGGACCTGAACGGTTGTAGCAGTTACTTCTCTTTCCATACGTGGAGAGGTGATGGAGGCGCAACAGAAGCGAGGCCGAATAAATCACAAAAATAATCAACAAAATGTTCTCACCGTTCTTCATAAAGAACAAGGTCAAGGCAGTGGCCTGTATCATGAGCAGCAAAGGCGTAAAGGACCTACAGATCTCTCCACTCCCTTCCTGAAAGGGCATTTACTCTTATTCAACAGGTATCAACTCGGACAATTCAGGGTTTAAATCCTCTACAGTTGAACTGACCCTGCAATACCCAGAGGCCAAAGTAACATTCTCCGAGAGACGCTACCAGACTCAGGGAGAGACGCTACCAGACTCAGGGAGAGACGCTACCAGACTCAGGGAGAGACGCTACCAGACTCAGGGAGAGACGCTACCAGACTCAGGGACTTCTCTGCTGAAGCTCACATGTTTGGCCGACACCTGCGTGGCTTCCTGAAAGAGGGGGTGACACCTCCTTTCAGAGCAGGCCAGTATTGTATCTTTCCTGGGAGTCGTTAGCACATCTTCTGAGGGGGGCAGAAAGTTGTCTCTGCGACAGGACCCCGCGTCCAACCAGTATAGGCATAGTGAACTAAAGGCAACTAAGTACAACTTTGTTAAAATTGCACACTGCAACTTGTACCATTAATTTCGACCTGAGAATCAAGTTGGGTTTAATGTAACGAGTTGCTTGATACCCTGGATGACCCACTTAGGTTGCACCATTACAGAGTCAGCACACCTGAGGGGTCATCATGTAACTCTGCACTTGCTAATTGGGCGACCAAGCTATTCCACAGTAAAATCAACAGTTGCTCATTTTTACTATCGGAGCATGTAAAATGACCTGTTCTGCCCATGGAATATGTTTCACTCTGCCTCCCTGCCTTAGGGCTCGAAAAGCCTTCCTTAGGGGTTCATTACACATATACCAGGGCGAAGTCAGACTTTGCCATCACTTTAAATGTCAGAGTGGGGCATGCAGTACAAACTGCTCTTTCAGCCCACAAATTGCGGCCTAGGAGTCTCGTTTTACTTGTGTCCCACCCAGGGTGGCACAACCAGTGTTGCAATCCTTGGGGAGCCCCCCTAACTTACATGCCCTGGATACCATTCACTAGTGACTAACAGGTAAGTGAAGTAAAAGCCAAAAGATACAAAGGCAATTACTAAATCAGGTACAGCGTCAAGTGACTCCACAGATTCCGACCAGGAGCCTCTTCTAGTGAGCGAAAGGGGGAGCATGCACCCCTCTTCCCAGCCACGTATGTCCAACTCCTCTCCGGCTAAACCATTCCCTTTTAATCCTGAACACATCATCCACCCTACACTTTCAGACTGGGTCCCCACTCAGGCAATGGTAGAGTATCTTCATAACAATTCGCTTAAGAACTTTGACAAGTAGGTCTGCAACTGATTCAGGGGTGAGTGTCCCAAGCCGGACCTGCAAGACGAAGGGGCGGACACGTCCAAAAAAGATCCCAGAATGATTACTTCCCCAAAGAAGTATGCCAGAGACCCTAAGAAAGGAATCGATCGAGCTTGGCGGGCATGCTGGGATAAAGGTTGGATAATGTGGTTCCTCTGGCAAAGATTTTAGATATGGCCTTACAAGTCAAGGAGGGAGGTCCTGACATAGACCCAGAGATCCTTGCCGGGTGCATCCAGCTTGCAATTTGCCTCTTGGGCAAAGCTAATTGCGCCATTTCGGCAGAGAGGAGAAGATCTCTCCTCAGGAGGATTGACCCGAAACTGACAGAGCTCTCGCGACTTAAGCAGGTCCTTTTGCGAAGGGTCTGTTATTCCGCTACAAATTGTTAAAGACATTGGAAAGTATGTAAACAACTTCACAGCTCTAGATAAGGCCCATCATCATCAAAGAAGATATTCTAGGCCAACCTTTTGGACAGGCCAGGCGAGGTCAGACTCTCACTAGGCCATCAGGGGTTCCAGGGCTGCCAGAGAGGATATTGTGGTCGCAGGAGTAGTGGCTGGCAAGACTCTAACAGAGGGGGATCTTTCTTACCTTCAAGACAACAATATCAGAAAAGGGGATTTGTTAGAGGCAGCTCCAGGAGCAACTTCCAACTCGGCTCTGCTACAGGTAAGTCTCATTGACAGGTCCCAGGTCATGCTGGGGGCAGAGTGGGTTTGTTCATCCACAACTAGAGGAACTTGACGCAGTACGCTTGGGGTTTCCAAAAAGTGCAAAGTTTCAAAATAGAGTTTACCTAACTCCCTTTCAGAACAATCCTCCAGCTCAGCTATCTTTTTCCCATCAAGAGGTGGAAATTATAGACGCAGAGATAGAAGAGCTGCTTCAGAAATGAGCCGGCGCTTGCTGCACTCCTCACCCCACCGGCTTTGCAACAACATTTTTTTTAGCAAAAAAGAGGTGGAGGTCACAGGTTGGGTTTGAATTTGAGGGACTTCAATGATTGGATTGTCTACAGACATTTTAAGATGGAGGCCATCAATCTTTTGAGAGACATTCTTCAAGGGGGAGACTGGATGATCTGGTTGGAGCTCAAAGATGCCAACCTCACTATTACTATTATCTCCCCTCACAGACACCTTCTTCGGTTCCAGTGGCAGACCAGGGGGTTCGAATACTTGGTCCTGACTTTTGGACCTTCATCTGCTCCTTTGTGTTTTACCAAGGTGATGAAACCAGTGATTGCTCATCTCAGGGAGAAAGGCGTGTACATGATCTTGTATCTCGTTGACATGCTGATATTGGTGCAGCCTCACAAAATATTGCTGAGTTACATTCAGATGACTGTTCACCTTTTGCAGGACCTGGGGTTTGCAATCAACAAGGCCAAATCCCTTTTTTGTCCAACCCTGTACATAGAATTTCTGGGATTATTGGTACATTCAGAGAAGTTGCAACTTTGCTTGCCAAAAGCAAGATCAGAGACATAAAGAAGGAACTGAGGGATGTTATATCCATACAGAATGTGTCACTGTGAGTGATCGCAAGATTAGTGGGTCTTCTGGCTTTATCCATCGAAACAGTATTTCCCAAACCCTTTCATTACAGGGCCTTTCAATGCCCCACACCTCAACAATTAAGAAAGGGGTAATCGTACACGGACCTGGTCCCGTTACCAGAAGTCAAGGCAGAGCTTCAATGGTAGTTAGCACACACGGAGGCCTGGAATGGCAAGGTCATGTTCGACTCACAACCAGAGGTTATAATAGAGTCAGACGCCAGCCGGTTTGGCTGGGGCATGCGCTGCGGCAGTGTCTCTACAGGCGGCAGATGGTCTCAAGCGGAGTTAAATCTCCACATGAATGTCTGGAGTTACTAGCAGGTTCCTTCACGATTCAGACTCTCTCTCCCCTAAGGAGGGTTATTGTTGCACTCTACTGAAGATAGACAGCATCTCAACAGTGCATTAAATAAACAGGTTGTGGAGTACCAGGTCCAGGCTACTGTAGGAGCTTCATTTGATGGTGATGTTGGGACAGCTGTTCCTGATGGTCTGGAGGCTTTCCGGCAACAGTGGAGCTTGCCAGGAACTTCGGTTAAAGCTGTAGAGTTCAATTAGCAAGCATGGGCATCTTCTAGCTGGAAACAATATTCGTCAGCTTGAAGATGCTGGATGGGTTGGTGCTTGAAACAGCACTTGGATCCCGTGGAAACAGATGTGACAGATACTGTGAATTTCTTGACACAAAAGCCTGAAGAAAGCCTATCTTACAGGTCAGTAAATCATTTTCGTTCAGCCATATCAGTAGGTCACATGAAGGTGAGTAATAGTTCAGTGGAGAAGCACCTGGTGATATGTAAACACCTTAATGGCATCAGTGTGACCAATCGCCCAAAGCCTAAATATTCCTCCCTTTGGGATGTCAATTTGGTTTTACGGCTATTTGAGAAATGGCTGCACAATGAACTGCTGGCCGTCAAACTGGCAATGGGGCTGTTTGATTTCCTGCAGATCAGCATCGGATGTAAAAGCTCTGGATCTTGCAGGTACAGTATTTACTCCTGAAGGGGTCTCATTTTCTATAATTATAAGAACAAAGTATTTCACCAGGAGTAATGAATATCCTGCTTTTCCTTTTAATGATCAGTTGTGTGCGGTCAAGCGTTTGGAAGTTTATGAGGATTCTATCTGGTTATTGAGAGTGGACCCACATCGAGAGTTATTGATCTCTTTGCAGAAAACCTTTAAACAGGTCTCCGATGCCACGGTAGCCAGGGGGCGTCGGAATGTGATGATGGAAGCAGGCACGGACACCCAGTTGTTTGGGGATCATTCCATCAGAGGGGCTGTGGCCTCTAAGGCCTTTGTTTTGGGATCAACTGAGCAAGATAACGTGAAAATGGCAGATTGGTCTTCAGATTCAACCTTTAAACAGTTTTACTATAATCCTATCGTTGAAGTTGCTACGGTGTGGTGAATCCACTTTGAAATAGCATAATCAGACCCTCGGGTCCTGACACAGAATGAAACGTTTTCTAGCATGCGAACCAAGAGCTTTCAATTCTTTTAAAGACACAGAGGAGTGGATTATCCCACCCGATATTTGTATACAATATGGTATGAATTATTTGCAGTCAGTGTTTTTATTGTCAACTCATTATAATGTTTACACCGTGCATTGTTTTGAGAATTTAATAATTATGAAATAGTAATGTTAACGTACACCCTACCTTGTCCTGATGGGATTGAAGATATTACAGGTCTTTGTTTTATTACAAGTTCTGATCAGAAAAAGGAGTGAAGGTGAGATTGTTCACAATTTCAGAGAAATTATTTTTCATGATGTCTGCTTCGTCGCGTTGGTGCCAGAGATACATGTGGAAGCTGGCCTTACAGAAGGTTATTGTTTATGGACTGATGGTTCACAAAGAAAGAGGCAGGCGAGATGGTGCTCACCGTATTTCCAAGGACTGCTCGATCATGATTGGTGGAGATACAGTGTGGAGCTACATGGGAAATGTAGTTTTGATGTTAAAATAATGTTTATTGGCCGCTGTATTTTTGCAGTAAAAGAAAGAGAAGCATAATCCTCACCTACGTGTCCTTAATAGAATTGAAAATTCTTGACGCGTATGCTAGCGCATTTTTCACTCCCCGTGCTCAGCAGCATTAACACTGTATTCCAACGGGCAACTAGAGTGCTAACATTCCAAATTTATGGCAAAAGTGTGGCACACCTGAAGCCATCCTGATGGAATCAAAACTGTAAAACCTAAACCTTTCCATTAGTAATGAACAAAACGAGAGGAGTCTTTTTGCCATAGAACTTATGAGGAGTGCTACAGAAAGCTAAATTGAAGGCACATTTTCTCAGAGTTCTTAATTATTTTCCTCATTCATTTCAGTAAACATTCAGCATGCAGAAATGTACTCTAAACGCCAGCAGTAGCGTGTCGGCTAACTTCCTAGTGATCAACTACAGCTTTTCCTCAAAGTTCTAATGAGTAACTAGAGTGCTAATATTCTAAATGTATCACACAAAGGCACACCTGAGAGTCACCTTGTTGGAATCAAAGCTGTAAAACTGAAAACATTCCCTACCTTACAGACGATACTGCAGAAAATGAAGAAGTTAGAGTTTCTTTTTGGTCATGGAAATTACAGTTAGTGCTCCGGAAAGCCTGTTCCCCACCTGTTTACTCAGCCTGCACATCTTCTCAGTTTTCTTAACAGATCCTTTATTTTACGATAGTAATATTTTGATACTCAAATATATATACACATTCACTGAAAAAGCAAAGCAAAAGTGACCTTATAGTTAGAAGTTCAAATAAGGTAAAAACTAAAGGTTAAAAAACAAAATACCATTGCCATTCACCAGTTATAGTTTTCTGAGCTAACTGTAACTTGTGCCCCCGCCAAGCACTGCATCTAAACTTACCTATCGCATCACTCGTGGTAAGTGGCGTCTTTGATGATATTACTGGAGACATCAGTGATAGCAAAATATTCATTGACAGCATAGAGTTGATGAGTGTACGTGTGGGTCAATAGCATGGAAATAGTGCAAGCCCTGGAGACACGTGTAATTGAGCATTTGAGAGCTATATGAGGCACCGTTTACAAATCACTTAAGTTTGGGGTGAAGTACTCCAGGTTAAACACAGTCAAAGTTGAGCACATCTGATGTGGGTTGCAGATGTATGTTTGAAAGTAGGTTGTGGAAGAAAGCAAAAGCCTGCACTAAAAAATCTTTAAAAGGCCAAAGCTGCTGTTGACAATACATTAACTTTCAGTAGCTATGTAGCAGGTTTCGAGAAATCTACTCACTGTGGCAAGTCAGCTTTTATTAGAAAAGCTATTTTCAAGGACAAATTGCCAGTTCTAGCGAAAGAGCTCGAGCTAGCAAAGAACAGGTGTTCTGTTCATTCAGGCAGTGAATGAGCAATTACAAGGCCTTTAAATCTGGTTTTATCTTGTCACATTTGCTGTGTGTTCAAAGATAGAGGCCAAATGTCAGCTTATTACTTCTTGAAAATTGCTGCTTGTTTTATCCTGGAGATTTATTTCGCTAACTGCAAAGTTAGAGGATATTGTAAAGAGAACTGTCTGACAATTGTGCTTGGGTACAAGGAGTGTAAAATGAAAGGCTATAGAATTTCAGGATTTTTTCTAAACAACATTTAAATATCTTGTATATGGGCTGTACAGATATATTTCAGTAGTAAGCAAAGCACAAGCCGCCATCTCAACCCAATCAGACAACCCATCTGACCCCAAAACCCAACATAACCACAACACCTCCGTAAGCCAACCACCCCCCACACAAGAGGTCCCTCTCGACCGCCTCACCCGCATTGAAAACCAAATCAACACTATAATTCTAGGCCTGAATCTCATCCTCACCTCCCTCGCAACTCCCCATAACACCCACCCAAAAGCCCAACCCGCACCCCCCGACACGCACGCCCCCCCAAGATCAACCACCTCATCACCCCACACGGACTCACACCCCCTCCCACCTTCCCAGGCCAGGAGACCTAGCAGAGCGGCGAAAGACATGACCACGGACGAGGCGCTCGAACTAGCCGCCTCTTACACTACATACACCTCCTTCCCCAGCCAGTCCTCCATACAGGTAGTCACTGGTCTCAGAAACGAGCACCCCCCTCACAAACCCCCGAGACCCCCGGCAACCCTCATCACCATCCCCACCGAACCTAAGGAAAAAGAAGCTCCCCAGACCAACTGCATGCTCATAAACTGCAGATCCGCCACCAAAAAGTCGACGGAGCTAGCGGAGACCATCCTCAACTACAACATAGACGTAGCATTCATCACTGAGACCTGGCTAGATGACTCCTCCCCACCTATCCTAGACATGCTTGTCCCCCCAGGTTACACCATTGTCAATAAAGATAGGAAGGGCCATAAAAAAGGCGGAGGTGTGGCAGTTATCCACAAAAACAACCTCGCAGTGCTCGAATGTGACACCTTTGGCTACAACTCCTTCGAATGCCTCACTACCAACATCAAAACCAAGGACAACAACTCACTCCAATGCCACCTAATATACCACCCCCCAGGCAACAACACTATATTCACAGAACAACTTTCAAACCTAATTGCCAACTGCTCCCTCAAAGAGTCCAACAACATCATTCTAGGGGATCTCAATCTGCACTGGAACAACGAGAACAATACCACAATAAAATCCCTAAACGAACTTCTCCAAGTAAACAACCTATACCAACACTGCGCAAAAGAGACCCACAACAAAGGGGGAACTCTAGAAGCCATCATCGCCAGGAACAATGCAATCTCCATTGAGCACATCCTCCCGGTAGACTGGTCCGACCACCATCTAATCCTATTCCACCTCACGCAACAGATCCAACCCCATACCACAAAAGCAGCCCCCTGTTCATGGTCCAGGAATCTATCACAAATTAACTCAATGGAACTAGAAGAAAGAATAGCCTCCTCCCTGTCAATCCCCACAGAAGGTCTCTCAACTACAGAACTCATCTCACACTACAACACCACCACATCCGCCATACTAGACCAACTGGCTCCCCTAAAACGAAAAAAAAGCAGGAACATCCCATCGAGAACATGGTTCAACAAGGACATCAACGAGGAAAGGAGACTCCTCAGAGCCACAGAACGACATTGGAGAAAGAACCCCTCCTCTAACAGTCTGGAGGAACTCAGAGCAATGAGAAAAAGGTACAAGAACCACATCAACAACGAAAAAACTAACTTCTTCTGCAATGCACTAGAAAAGGCAAAGAACAGGCCAAGAGAACTCTTTGATATCATCAAAAAACTAACCTCCAAGACATCCACGGCCCTTGCGCAACCCTCCAAAGCCCTATGTGACAACTTCGTCTCCTTCTTCAACGAAAAAATAACCAAGATCGAACTATCCCTAGACATCAACCCGACTCCGATCATCAACATCAACCTAACCACAACACTCACCACCTTTGAAGCTTCAACCTCCATCACCTGGCCCGCTTTCGACCACGTCCACGAAGCCGAGATCCTCAATCTAATAGCATCCTCCAAACCCTCCTCCCACAACCTTGATCCCATCCCCGCCCAAATGGCCAAAGACCTCAAACTCACCCTTGCTCCTATCTGGTGCAAAATCATCAACAGCTCCCTAAAAACAGGCACCATCCCGGACTGCCTCAAAGTGGGCCAGGTCACCCCCCTCCTGAAGAAACCAGGTCTCGACTCCAACGACCCTAACAACTTCAGACCAGTCTCAAGTCTACCCTTCCTAGCCAAAATCCTAGAAAAATGCGTGCTTCGTCAACTCAACAACCAGCTTGACAATATCAACCTTCTTGACCAAAACCAATCAGGCTTCAGAAAAGGCTACAGCACCGAAACCGCAATCCTGAACATAGTTGACGACATACGCAACTCCCTTGACTCGGATCAGTGCTGCCTACTCATCCTCCTAGACCTGTCAGCGGCATTCGACATGGTTGACCACAAGCTCCTCATCAAGGCCCTCAAAGAGCGAGTAGGGGCGGCTGACATGGTCCTGAAATGGTTTGACTCCTTCTTCCAGAACCGCTCCCAAAGAGTAAAAATAAAAGCGTTCTCATCTGATCCTCTCCCTGTGTCCAGAGGGGTCCCACAAGGATCCGTTCTCTCCCCTCAACTTTTCAACATATACATGGTCCCCCTCACCACCATACTGAAGAAAGCCAACATGCCTTTCCACCTCTACGCAGACGACACACAGATCTACATAGAAATAACGTCCCACAATGACATCCAAAGACTCAATAACACTCTAAAAGAAATCCAAGTCTGGCTAGGGATGAATCACCTCAAACTCAATCAAGGAAAAACAGAGATCCTCCTCATCTCTAACAAAGACAACAACCCACAAATAATGGAATGGCTGAAAGACATTGACGCCCTCAGTGGAAATCTCACCTTGACCAGCTCAGTAAAATCCCTGGGAATCACCCTAGATCACAAACTAACCATGTCAAATCACATCAAGAACTCCGCGAAAAGCGCCTTCCTCAACCTGAAGCTCCTCAATAAAATCAAACCTCACATCCCACAAAAAGACCTCATACAAGCCACCCAAGCTTTGGTCCTGTCCAGACTGGACTATGGAATCGCAACCCTAACCGGCACAGCCATATCCCACCAAGCGCCACTAAAAACAACCCTCAATGCAGCAGCCAGAATGGTCTCAGGTGTAAGGAAATTCGACCACATATCCCCCGCACTCAACGACCTGAAATGGCTCCCAGTGGAAATGCGCGCAAACTTCAGAACAGCCTGTCTCACACACAAAGCCCTACACACAGGGAAACCGGAATATCTAGCCTCCAAACTCAAGAAAGCTGGTCAATCCAGAAATCTCAGAAGTTCTAACTCCCTACTACTCATCCCCTTGAAAACCCGGAAACAAAGAACCGCCAGCCGCTCTTTTGCTGGCAACGCCCCGAAAATTTGGAACTGCATCCCAGTGGACATCAGAACTACCCCGTCCTTTACTGAATTCAAGAACCGCCTAAAAATCCTCTACCTCAATCGTGCATTCCCGAACTCTACCTCAATAGCGCAATCGAGAACCTTAACTACCACATAAACACTACCTCAACAACGCGACAGGAACGTTGAATACCTCATAAACACTACCTCAATCCCGCCCCTCAGGCGGCTGTTAAGTTGCTGAACTTGTATGATGTCTGTCGATTTTTCACTGTACTATTTCGCACTCTTTTCTCCCAATCAAATTGTGAAGCGCTCCGATACCCTTGGGTCTGGCCAGCGCTATAGAAAACTCCAAAAATAAATAAATAAATAAATAAATACTTGGTGGTGTCCAAATGATAAATACTTGCTAAAACCCTGATTTCAACACATTGTTTCTATAGTTTTATCAGTAAAACTCATGTTGTTGAGAAAGTTTGTAGCCATTTCAAAAGAAAAGGTGCTTTCTTGTAAATGCCAGTGTGCTACCACAACATGCTTTAGCAATACATGTATTAAAAGGAAGAGTTCTTGAACATGAACCGAGAAACAACCCTGCACCAGCCCTAAAGACAATGCTACTAGTGAACTAAGAAACAATTCTGGGTTCATTTGTCCCATATGTGGAGTACTTTCTGCAGAAAATAAATTGTATATTAAATCAACTAAATGTATTTGTACAGCAAATGTGCTAAAGGCACATATTTGAAGGTGCTTCCATATGTGGTAATGAAGAAAACGGTGACTCAGTGAAATAAAATATTTTACTAGAATCCCACAAATTTAGACCAGTTTATGGGTCAAGCGCATTATAGTTAGGTTGAGTAGATTATTAAAGTCACTAGACATGTAGGTCTGGTAACATTTTATGGCTTTAGGCCAATGCAGGAATGTGTCCGAATTAAATAGTAGTAATATAGTCCTACTGACAAATTCTATAAGCTGTACGCGTTTATTTACAGAACTTCACTAAAGATTTTGAGTCACTGCAGATCATTGTACAAGGGAGAATGAAGAGTGTGACATTTGATGTGGATGGTTTCATAATTGGGGTGAGCATAACTTTAAGGTTGTATGCCATAATGGCCATCTCAGGAATGTGTGTAGTGTCCATAGGGCCTGAGAGATGGTGTCTTTACAGTGGCAGATGTGTACCCGTCAAACTCTTGACTTGAAATTGAAGCACGTGCAGTCTCACTCATTAAGGTGAATCAGAAAATTGTCACCTGGTTAAGAGTGTTGAATTACTTCCAGTCCACAAACCGTACTGAGCAGTGTCAAAGTGCGTGTATTATGTCATCAGTGATATCATGAATTATGTTATTTGAGATGTCATTTAACGTCTGATGTAACAGGAGAGGTCAAAAGCAGTGCATTGCAAGGGTAAACGTTGTAGTCAGCTCAGTCAATTAGAACTGGTCAATGTCAGAGGTTTTTAAATGATAGTTTTTACCTTACTTTAAAACATAACTATAACACTGCTTTAATCTTTGTTGTTTTTCAGTAATATATAGATGAACTCCACACACTATTCAAGTCATCTGCGACATTTCTACAAGCCAGCTGAAGCTGTGAACACTTGTAGCAGCAGGTGCACACACATTAGGGGCAGAACAGTTCAAGTAAATCACATATCGAGAACTGGTCCATTTCAAATGCAGCACTGGTGGGCCCGGTTGGTCACCCGTCAAGCTCCTGCAGCAATGCAGCTCTGGCGGGCCAGTGTGGTCGACCGTCAGGCGGCAGTGCCTGCAGAAATGCAGGTCTGGTGGGCCAGAACAGACCCCCATCAGGTGGCAGTGCCTGTAGCAATGCAACTCTGGCGGGATAGTGCGGCCGCCCGCCAAGCAGCAGCCCTGTAGCAATGCAGTGCTGGCGGGCCAGGGCAGTCGCCCGTCAGGCAGAAGCGCCTGTAGAAATGCAACGCTGGCAGGACAGCGCCTATAGCAATGCAGCTCTGGCGGGCCAGGGCGGCAGCACCTGCAGCAATGCAGCTCTGGCGGGCCAAGGCGGCAGCACCTGCAGTAATGCAGCTCTGGCGGGCTAGGGTGGTTGTCCATCAGGTGGCAGCGCCTGCAGCAATACAGCTCTGGCGGGCCAGGGCAGTCGCCCGTCAGGCGGCAGAGCCTGCAGCAATGCAGCTCTGGCAGGCCAAGGCAGCAGCACATGCAGCAATGCAGCTCTGGCGGACTACGGTGGTCGCCCATGAGGTGGCAGCGCCTGCAGCAATGCAGCTCTGGCAGGCCAGGGCAGTCGACCGTCAAGAGGCAGCGCCTGCAGCAATGCAGCTCTGGTGGGCCAGTGCGGTTGCCCATCAAGCAGCAGCGACAGCAGCAATGTAGCTCTGGCGGGCCAGTGCGATCGCCTATCAGGCGGCAGTGCCTGCAGCAATGCAGCTCTGGCGGGCCAGGGCAGTCGCCGGTCAGGCGGCAGCACCTGCAGCTCTGGTGGGAAGGGGCGGACCCCCATCAGATGGCAGCGCCTGCAGCAATGCAGCTCTGGTGGGCAAGGGTGGACGCCCATTAGGTGGCAGGGCCTGCAGCAATGCAGCTCTGCCAGGACAGGGTGGTCGCCCGTCAGGCGGCAGTGCCTGCAGCAATGCAGCTCTGGGGGGACAGGGCGGCAGCGCCTGCAGCAATGCAGCTCTGGGGGGACAAGGCGGCAGCACCTGCAGCAATGTAGCTCTGGCGGGTTAAAATGTTCGCCCATCAGGTGGCAGAACCTGCAGCAAGGCAGCTCTGGCGGGCCAGGGCGGTCGCTCATCGGGCAGCAGCACCTGCAGCAAGGCAGCTCCGGTGCGCCAGGATGGTCGCCGGTCAGGCTGCATCGCCTGCAGCAATGTAGCGGTGGTGTGCCAGTGTGGTCGCCCATCAGTCGGCAGCTCCGGCAGCAATGCAGCTCCAGCCCAGGAAGTTACAACTCACTCACTGTGAGGAGCCCGAGAGAGGAGCTCTGTGGCTGAGGATCGCCCTATGAGCGTAAATCCTTGTTTAGCCTTCGGTCACACGTAACAGAACCGGAGCATTTCATGAGCGGTAGATGACCACTGTTGGGAACACCACCTGGACGGTGAACGGCGCAGCGGACCCGAAACATTTGCTAATCAATCACCTGACCACCGCTGGGAAACGCACCTGGCCTTGGAGCAATGGAGGAGGTGCGGGACAGGGAGGCGCTCCGACTGAGGGCAGGCGACTTTCACCCCGCCCGAAGGCATCTGAGGTGAAGACGTGCGGAGTTGGGTGAGTCTGAGCAGCGCATGAGAGAACGACCCGACTGAGAGGGGGACTGCTCCCCCAGCAACTCCCTATCTCCAACCTCCCGTTCCTTGCAAAAACATTGGAGAAATGCGTTCTCCACCAACTCAAGAAACACACTGATGAGTTCAACCTCCTCAACACCTTTGAATCAGGATTCAGGAAAGGCTGTAGCACTGACACAGCTATGCTCAACATCTCTGACAATATTCACAGGGCTTTAGATGAAGGTGATGCCTGCCTACTCATCCTTATTGACCTATCTGCGTCATTCGACACAGTAAATCATCCAGCTCTTCTGGAGACCTTGAGGAAGTGCTCTAGCATTATTGGCACAGTACTAAAATGTTTCACCTCCTTCCTTCAGCAGCGCTCGCAACAAATTAAAATCAACTCCTGTCTCTCGAAGTCATCAAAAGTCTCACTTGGGGTCTCGCAAGGCTCGATCCTCTCCCCGACCCTCTTCAATCTCTTCGTGGAGCCTCTCACAATCAACTTGAAAAAAGCAGGAGTGAATTACCATCTTTACGCAGATGACACCCAAATCTATTACAAAATCAAATCACCCAGCGAAATCCGACACCTCAATGTCACTCTAACCGAGATCCAAACTTGGTTCAACACGAACCACTTAAAGCTCAACCCAGATAAAACGTAACTGATCCTATTCTTTCCAAAAAGTAACCTCCGTCCAATCCAAGAGTGGCTCTAGAATCTGGTTGCCCTAAACTGCCCCCTCGTCCTTTCCGACTCTCTGGGCATTACCCTTGACAAGAACTTATCTATGGAGGCCCACATCAAAAACTCTGCAATGGTGCGCTTTTCTCACTAAAACACCTCAAGAAATTGAAACATTTTATTCCCCCATGATGACCAAGACAGTAGTCCTATCCCTAGTTCTCTCTAAAATCGACTACGGGAACGCCATCCTTACAGGGACTACTAAAGCTCACCTAGCCCCTCTAAGGGCAGTGCTGCACATGTCTGCTCGACTCCTTTCTGGAGTGAAAAGATTTGAACACATCACTCCTGCTCTGAACTCCCTCAACTGGTTTCCCATGGAAGGAAAGTGTATTTACAAGCTGGCCTGCATCACACACAAAACCCTTCACTCTCCGGCCCCCAACTACCTGAACAACAAACTGGTAAAAGCAGGAAAATCCAGAACTCTAAGAAGCTCCAACTCACTTCTTCTTATTCCTCCGAAAGTGAAAAAGAAAACCCCCCAATACCGATCGTTTTCTGGCAACGCGCCCAGGATATGGAACGCTCTCCCTGGAGTCCTCAGATGCAACCCCTCCTTCTCCTGTCTCAAAAGGGACCTGAAACTCCATCTCCTAAACAAATACTATCAGGACCAACGTCAACTAACCTAGACCTCAATACTCCGAGTTGACTCCTCTCTCTCTTGACATTCAAGGATAGATGGTGAGCGGACTGTGTTGGCCACCTTTGTTTGTTTTCTCTCCCTCCCCGGCACTGTTTACTTATTTTTCATGTATTTTTATCTCGGTTTTGCTTCCATACCACCTTCCTACTATGCAATGCAATTTTCTTCTGTCTTTCCTGTGTGCATGTAAAGCGCCCTGATACCCACGGGTCAAGCTAGCGCTACATAAAACTTTAAAAATATTTAAAAATAAAACTCCTCACCTAGCTGCTTCTCCTCACCAGGCTGGGGAGGGTCATGAAGAGGCTCACTCTAGGTTCAGAGTCAGAATAAGGTGCATTCTTAGTGAATGCTTTATGCAAATATAGTAGATCGCATTACTACAATCAGGGAATTATGCATTATGTAAATGAGATGTAATTGAATAAATAACAGCAATGAGGTGAATACATGAAGTGAATGCCAGCCAGCTCTTGGCAGAAGGCGTCCCTGAGCCTGTGTGCAGGTGAGGGAGGGGGGGGGCACTCCAGGAGGGCTCTGTGTCCTGCTCATCACCTGCACAGTGTCTGCACTGGACTATGCAAATGACCCTGCATAAATTATGCAAATGAGGCGGCGCGCAGCCGCGAGGAGGGCGGGCCCGCCCGGGTCTGCACCGCCGCCCGCCGTCCGGCCCTCCCTCCGCCCAGGCCCGGCCCCCGCACTCACTTGTGGAAGGTGATGGGCCGCCCCAGGCTGTCCACCGACGAGAAGCGGTGGTAGGTGGAGCACTTGAGCGCCACGCAGTACCGAGGCATGCCGGGCCGGTACCGGGAGCCCCCGGCGCCGCCGCCGGTGCTGCACACACCTAAGATGGCCGATGGAAGGGCGGACGATTCGCGGCCGGTGTAGCTCTCAGGCTGAGGCGGCTGCGACGCTGCCTACACCCAAGATGGCGGCGGGAAGGGTCGCGGCTGCGCAGCGCCGCGGACTCTATGGTTCTACTACATACACTCAAGATGGCCGACAGGAAGGGTCTCCGCTGAGGGAGCGTCTCGGGCTCTATGGGTCTGTTAAATACACTCAATATGGCCGACAGGAAGGGTCGCTCCTGTGCAGCGCAGCACGTCTCAGACTCTATGGTTTTATTACATACACCCAAGATGGCGGGCGTGAAAGGTCAAAGTCACGTACCGTGGCTTAGAATCGATGGTTCTGATAAATACATTCAAGATGGCGGACGTCGAGTCTGTATGGAGCGCGTCTCAGACTCTATGGTTCCTCTGTTACATACACCCAAGATGGCGGCGGAAGGGCAGTTCATAATTTGTTAAAAGTGGATAAAGAGGTGCAGGTTCTCGCCAGGAGGCCCCTGCAGCACCACCAATGACAGTCATAACTGACAAGTTTTCAGTTTGCTTATGTGTGACATTCTCATATGTTTGGTGTATTTATTTTTATTTTTCTCCTGGGCTTAGGCATACATGCCAACATTTTAGGACAGGGACAGGGACATGGGAGATGGGAGATTTAAAATACAAAATCGGGAGAATGAAAATTCCCCATTGACTTCTATTGTTGAAAAGGCAATTTCAGGCGGGAGACGCTAAAATAAAGCCATTTTTGGCTTGAAAAATCGTCCTGAATCTGGTCTATTGGCACGTATGTTTAGGCAAAACACGAGGGTCAAACCCGCTCGTCGCCAATGTGGTGTCTTGGGCTTTAAACCCACATACTTTCACGATAAGTGAGACATTCACACACTTAGGTATGCATAGCTACCAAGGTTTCAGATTGCTTATATGTGACATTTTCATAAATTCAGTGTAATTATGAGTGACATTCAACGACTGTGAGTGACACTTTCTCACGAGCATAATCAAGCAATGATGACAAGGAAAACTTATAAACATCAAAAATTACACCCATTGGAGCAACGAGAAACTCTAAGAAGATTTTTAAACTGTTGTAAAGCACCAGATATGGAAGGGCACTAATGGGAGTTTGTGCGGGCTCTCCAATTGGGCCCTCAATTAGTTAATGCACTTAACCAGAGCAAGCCTGCCAAGTATCACGCGTCAGGTGTGACACTAACGCATTTCAGTGTGGTGTTCCGAATCACCGCACTGGAATGCGTTGTCACGCATTTAATGCCACTCTGATACCCAGGCTAAGCAGGGTGCAAATGCGCGGCACCTGTGAGCCAGCCCTGCTGCTCCCCGCAGACTTGCTGCCAGCAGGTGGGCTCAGTGACTTAATAGTTAAAGATCTTGTCTGCACTCCGCTCCGGAGTGGGTGAGAGTGGTCAGTGCTACAATCTTACAAATCTGCCCGGCAGTCCGCCTTGGCTAGCTGCCTATTTCCTGCCGTCCCCGGCGCAGCGCAGCACCACATGCACCACTGAGACTGACACTGTCAATTACCAACGCTAGGGGCTGCCCTCAGGAGTTGTTGCTACTGGCTGTGGCACGCCATGGGGTGACCGTAGTGCCTCGGGTCACTGGAGGAAGAGGAAGTGAGGTAAGGTCACTCAGAAGCGGCGGGGGACTCAATCTGAAAGAGTTGAGTCCGTGCGCTGCTGACTGTCTGTGCAATAAAATCCCCAGCGTTCCGGACCGGCAGGACTGATTATTAGTCACTCACCGACAGGACACTCATGTCCAACGCGCATCAGTGATCACGGGCATCGACATCGTGGTGATCGCGGGCGGCGGAGCAAAGTGTGTGCGGCCGGGCGGGGGACGAGTCAGTGAGTCAGTCTGGATTGGAACTAGACTGTTGAGTAAGTAAGAGTTACTTTGGCCAACACTCTGTGCGCCAGGCAGAGCCATGACTGACTTTAGTGTACACAGTTAGGGGCAGATTTACAATAACTGGCGCATCCCTGCATATCAGCAGGTCTGCGCCAGTTATTGTGCGCCAGGCCTCTGCCAACATAGATGCGCCGCATTTACAATGCGGCGCACCATGGGGCAAAAACGGCACAGATGCGTGACGCATCTGCTGCCGTAAAGGTGACGCATTGCTGGAGTTGCGTCGCAAGCGTGACGCAGCTCCAGCAATGCTCTGGAGGACCCTATTCTTAAAATGCTGCATCAATCTTTTCTGGCTGGTAATCCACCTTGCTAAAAATAGAATTATATAGTGGCAGTTCCCTGTTCAACGTTGAGTCACTTTTAAGACAGCGCTCTAATAGTTGACTATACCGTTTTCCCCACATTCCTTGTCTCCACGGGTACTTTTTAAGCAACTACATGACTTCCCTGACTTGTAGTAACTACTGATTGGTAGCATATCATTAGAAGCACCATTCAGTGTAGATATTACACAACACCTTCCCTGATTTTACACCCTTTTCGGTCCTGAAGAATAGCCACGGTATATTTTTAACCAACAGGGCAAGAAACATGTTGACCCAGGGAATAGAGCAGTATAGCAACGGATCACCTTGCCACAGGGAACTGCCACTCTATAATTCTATTTTTAGCAAGGTGGATTACCAGCAGAATAACTATTTGTACTTGGAATATCCAACCTTTTTTAACCATCCACGCACTCACTGCACCACCTAGTATCTACACACACACACGGGCCACACCCCCCCACTTCACCATACGGCTAAGGAACAAAAGATCTCCGACAAAGAGCCCCTTCGCGGGTGCCCGTTGAGCATTGCAGCGCCGGTCCAATGAGGAGCAGGTCAAGATGATGAAGCATGACACCTAGCTTGCTGGGTGTGTGAGGACCCTAGTTCCGCAAAAGCGGGATCCCCCCATCCCACTTCTTTTCCTACCCCCTACCACCACCCTCAATACTGATTGGTGGTTGGTTCCCTTTCCAGAGGAACAGCTCCCCTTCGCTTTGTTGAGCATGACTCAGGTGGGCACGGACCTTGGACCTCTTTAAAGAGCCCCCCCTCTTTCCCTCCTTTTTGTTGAGACACATAGCATTCTGAAACCTTGGCTGCTATGTGGGCTGCTGGCCTCTCAGCCAAGCTGCCACTGTTTAGTGTCCGGTAATGTAAATCTCAATTATATTTAATTTTAGGCCGTCCTTATCTTCACTGTTGAGCTTCTGCTCTGCGAGCAAGTAATGTGCTAATGTGCTCGGCTGCAGGACTTTCAGTTCAATGGACTCGAGGCAGCACTGGCCTGTTGTTAGAATTGGGGGTCTCTGGTTGGCGCAGGTAGGTACTTGCGACAAGCAGCAACCCTCTCCTCTAAGTCAGGGCACATGATTCCCCTCAAGAAATAACCCCTGCTCACCCTCTAGGTAGTGTGGCGCAAGCAGTCAAGGCTAATCTCAGGAGTACATGTGGCTAAGCATTTGCAGTTTCCCACACAATAAGTCGCCAACCCAAGTCAGTCAAGTCAATTAATTAATTTATATAGCGCGCTACATACCCAGAGGGTCTCAAGGCGCTTGAAGAAGGGTGGGGAATTACATGTCGAATATCCAGGTTTTAAGTTGCTTTCTAAATGCTAGGTGGTTCTGAGTGAGGCGAAGGTGAATGGGAAGTGAGTTCCAGGTTTTAGCCGCCAGGTAGGAGAAGGATCTTCCTCCCATGGTGGTTTTTGTTGATGCGAGGTACAGCAGCAAGGGCTTGGTTGGAAGAGCGAAGCTGGCGGGAGGGGGTGTAGAAGGAAAGTCGTGTGTTGAGGCATTCGGGTCCAAGTTCGTAAAGTGCTTTGTGTGCGTGGGTTAGGAGGCGGAATGTAATCCTCTTATTGACGGGGAGCCAGTGGAGGTTTTTCAGGTGATCAGAAATGTGGTCTTTACGCGGGATGTTTAGTATGAGTCTGGCTGATGCGTTCTGGATGCGTTGGAGTTTTTTCTGAAGTTTTGCGGTGGTACCAGCGTATAGGGTGTTTCCGTAGTCCAGGCGGCTTGTAACCAGTGCGTGGGTGACAGTTTTTCTAGTTTCGGTGGGGATCCAGCGAAATGTTTTTTTGAGCATGCGAAGAATGTTGAAGCAAGATGATGAAACGGCGTTGATTTGTCTGGTCATCGAGAGTGAGGAGTCCAGGAGGACGCCCAGGTTCCGTGCGTGGTCCGTCGGGATGGGTTCTTTTCCAAGGGCCTCTGGCCACCAAGAGTCGTCCCAGGCGGAGGGGGAGGTACCTAAGATAAGGACTTCTGTTTTGTCTGAATTCAGTTTCAGACGGCTGTGCTTCATCCACTCGGCTACTTCTTTCATTCCTTCATGTAGGTTGGTTTTGGCGGTGCTAGGGTCTTTGGCGAGTGAGAGGATCAGTGGAGTGTCATCAGCGTAGGAGATGATGTTGAGGTTGTGTTGGCGTGCGATGGCCGCGAGGGGGCTCATGTATACGTTGAAGAGGGTGGGGCTGAGTGAAGATCCTTGTGGCACGCCGCAAATGACTTCAGTGGCCTCTGACTTGAATGGTGGGAGGCGGACTCTCTGAGTTCTTCCGGCAAGGAATGAGGTGATCCATTCCAGTGCTTTTCCTTGGATTCCGATGTTTCTGAGGCGTTGTAACAGGGTGCTATGACAGACTGTGTTGAAGGCTGCGGAGAGGTCGAGGAGGATGAGGGCGGCTGTGTCTCCATTGTCCAGTAGAGTTCGAATGTCGTCTGTTGCTGCGATGAGTGCAGTCTCAGTGCTGTGTTTGGCTCGGAAGCCAGACTGTGAGGAGTCGAGGGATTTGTTGGTTTCGAGGAAGGCGGCAAGCTGGTTGTTGACAGTTTTCTCGATGACTTTGGCCGGGAATGGAAGGAGCGAGATGGGGCGGTAGTTTTTGAGTTCGGTGGGGTCAGCTGTGGGTTTTTTCAGAAGGGCGCTGAGTTCGGCGTGTTTCCAACTTTCCGGGAAGGTGGCGGAGTTGAGTGAGCAGTTGATGACGTCTCGGAGGTGTGGTGCTATGATGGAGTCTGCTTTGTTGAAGATGTGGTGAGGGCATGGGTCTGTTGGGGATCCTGAGTGGATAGACTTCATCAGGCGGATGGTGTCCTCAGTGGAGATTGGGTTCCAGTCATTAAGGATGTTCAAGGGGGGTGAAGGTACGGCAAAAGGTTGGGTGGGTTGGTCTGCGGGTTGGTTGTCGAAGCTGTTGTGGATGTCTGCGATTTTGTCGTGGAAGAACGAAGCTAGGGAGTCGCAAAGGGTTTGAGAGGGAGTGATGTCGTTGGAGTTGGCAGTAGGGTTGGTAAACTCTTTGACGATGTTGAATAATTCCTTGCTGTTGTGGGGGTTGTTGTCTAGTCGGTCATTGAATGCAGCTTTCTTGGCAGTCCGGATCAGTTGGTGGTGTATGCGGGTGGCGTTTTTGAAGGCGTCTCTGGTGCTAGTGTTTGGGTCTTTTTTCCAGGCCTTCTCAAGGGAGCGACAGAGTTTCTTGGATTTCTTAAGATCATCGTTGAACCAGGGGGTGATTTTGCTGCCTAGTTTGATTTGACGTTTTTTCAGAGGTGCTAGGTTGTCGGCGCTGTTGGTTAGCCATTGAGTGAGGTTAATGGCTGCTTGGTTGGGGTTCGAAGAGTGGGCAGGGGGGTTTTGAAGAAGCGATGAGGAGATCTGGTCGATGGTGATTTTGTTCTAGTTTCTTCGCAGAGTAGGTTGAGGATGGTTGTGGGTTGTGGTGTTTTTGTAGACAAAGTGAACGCAGCTGTGGTCCGTCCAATGGAGAACTGTGGTGTGACTGAAGGAGATATGTTTGCTGGAGGTGAAGATAGGGTTGAGTGTGTGGCCTGCGTAGTGAGTGGGGGTATTAACAAGTTGTTTGAGTCCGAGGTTGGCGAGATTGTCCAGAAGGGTGGTGGCGTTGCTTTCGTTGCTCTTTTCTAGGTGGAAATTGAGGTCTCCCAATAGAATGTAGTCCTCGGAGGGGAGGGCGTGTGGGGTGATAAAGTCAGTGATGTCTTCGCTGAATTGTGCACGGGGTCCTGGTGGCCTGTAGAGGAGGGTGCCTCTGAGTGTGGTCTTGGGGTCGGTGTGGATCTGGAAGTGAAGGTGTTCGGCGCTAGCGAGGTTGACGTCTGAGCTGGTTGAGATGCGGATGGAATTCTTATGGACGATAGCGATGCCTCCTCCTGTTTGGTAGGTGCGGTCTTTTCGGATGATCTTGTAGCCTTCCGGGATGGCAATGGTGATGTCTGGGGCTGAGGCGGCGTTCATCCATGTTTCTGTTAGGAAGGCGACGTCCGGAGAGATGGTGTCTAGTAGATTCCAAAGGTCAATGGCGTGTCTGTGGACCGAGCGGGTGTTGAGCAGGATGCATTTTAGGTGGTTGGTGTCAGATCTCTGTTTGGTGATAGTGGGTGAGGAGTTGGTCTTGGTGCCGGCATACTTGCAGGAGTTGCATGTGAAGGGTCCATGGGTGTGTCCAGGAGCGGCTTGGGCGTAGTTGGGGTGTCGACCGGGGTTTAGGGCTAAGAGGGTGGAGGCGTCGTATGTAATGCGGGTGGGGTGGGTGGGACGGGGGCCAGGGGGTCTGGCGCTGGGCGCGGTCCAGGCGCTGACGGGCGTAGACGGGCTTACCTTTGGCGCACCTTTGGCGCGACTGGGGCGCGACCGCTGCGCGTAAACGCTGCAGGATTGTCCAGCTGTCATTAATGGAGGGTGGAGGGGGGCGGAGCGTGGGCGGGGCGGCTGGGAGGCGGGAGCGTGGGGGGAGGGACGGGCTGAAGGCACAACCAAATGGCAACAAGTAGAAAACACAACACAAAGGCTAACACGCCGATATTAGGGCACAAGAGATGAAAATAAAGGTAATGCTGATTAAAATACTTCCGTGGGCACAGTTAAGCACACAGGCACCAATAAAAGTCAATAGTCAACATAGGCAGACACACGGCACAATAAATGAATGTACAGCAGTGCGAGGCGCTTAAAATGTGGAAATTTAAATTAGCAGTAGTGTGGAGGAGAGCAGCGCTACGATACCCAGAAGCTGCAGGAGGCAAGGGGGAGCAACCGCTACGTCCGGAGACAGGCTGGTCACAAGGAAATGTCGGACCGGACGATACAGATAGCCAGTGGGTGGGCGGGGCGGCTGGGAGGCGGGAGCGTGGGGGGAGGGACGGGCTGAAGGCACAACCAAATGGCAACAAGTAGAAAACACAACACAAAGGCTAACACGCCGATATTAGGGCACAAGAGATGAAAATAAAGGTAATGCTGATTAAAATACTTCCGTGGGCACAGTTAAGCACACAGGCACCAATAAAAGTCAATAGTCAACATAGGCAGACACACGGCACAATAAATGAATGTACAGCAGTGCGAGGCGCTTAAAATGTGGAAATTTAAATTAGCAGCAGTGTGGAGGAGAGCAGCGCTACGATACCAAGAAGCTGCAGGAGGCAAGGGGGAGCAACCGCTACGTCCGGAGACAGCACAATGACACAAGACTGTCTGTATAAAAAAAACACTCTTTATGTAGAAAGATTCAAGCAGGCTTTGAGTACAGATTTAGCAGTAAAAACAGGTTCCAGTTACTTTTGATATTCTACAGTTCTTAAGGAGCAATGTTCATTTTTGCAAAGGGTTAAATATCTTCACAACCCCATCTCAGACGTTCAGGTACTGTTTTTAGGGACCCGGTCCGGTGATTTCTCAAGTCTGGGCCTCCTAGGACGCTCTGGTGCGCTCCGTACGATTATCGGCTACGGCACTACTGACTCTCACGCATTCCGCGTGAGTCGCGTACACCAACGGCAATGCTAAACAGGGGTACGAGCCGTACCAGACTTGTGGGGCTCGTACTGCAGTACGACTTCAGCGTACTGGGCAGTTTTAACACGGAGCATAGTGCAGGTCGTTGGGTGTCAGCGCACTTTGCTGGCGCACGGGTTGGGGTGCTCTGGACACGGTACCTGGGTCTTCGTTGGGGGAGTTCGTGGCTGACAGATGCGGGGTCAGCCTCCTTACGTCGTGGTGTCTCCTTGCGCGGCAGCTATGGCTCGAGGCTCTGTAGATGCAGCGTAGTTAACAATACGTTGTGAAGGGGGCAGGCGAACCCGCAGCGTACGCTTCGACCCTGGAGGGGGAGCGGCTGCAGGCGATGCGGGTGATGGTACGGTCACAGGGCGCGATGTACCAGCAGCTCTACGCCCCGAAGCGATTCCTCTAAACAGCTGCGGGGTGAATTTCTCAGTGTACGAACCAAGGGGAGCACAATCAGCACCAGAGTCCGTCTTTACGGTGCACCCTACAACGCGGAGATCAATAGGCGGCGATGTTCGGACCGGACACGTCCCTTTTTACGGTGCGAGCTACGGCTCAGAACGGGTACAGTCACGGTGCTTGTACCAGCGAGGGGCTGGTCTTCACTTTGTAGCTGGCGACACGATCAGGCCACAGTCACGATGCTCAGGGGACACAGAGGCACAGCTTGGTAGAGAGCGTGGCGAGGAAGCACGACGCTCTCAGTTCTCCTTTACTCGGCGGGGCAAGGTCAAGCAGCATACGCCAGCAGCAGCTTCCTTCAGGGGAGGGGTAGCGCCCAATGTTCCTGGGGCGCAGAGCAGGGGGCAAGTTCACCAGCAAGCCCTTGGAGATCTTTGTAGAAGTTTGGCACAAGTTAAAATAAAAGTAAAGTCTCTGTGGGGGATATTATCAAGGGGGTTTATCTCCGCTTTTTTGGCTTTAAAAGCCAAGAAAGCGGAGATAAAATGATCTCCCTATTACCAAGCTGTCGCTAACACCAGTTAGCGACAGCTAGTAGGAGATAGCGACCATCTTGGGCCCCACTTTGCATGTCAGTGATATTTATCACTAATGAGATGCAAAGTGGGCGTGCCAAGATGTTAGAGACTGAAAACAGTCGCTAACATCGCTATCTCCTATTACCAACTTTTGGAGATATTCGCGCTAAGCGGGAATATCTCCAAAAGCTAAAACCTGCCCTGAGCAGTTCTTAGCCATGTTATCCAATGGGAGGTGGATAACATGGCTAAGAGCATTTGCTCGATAATGCATGAATATCGCTGACTTTTCAGCAATATTCATGCATTTCGGCCGTTTTTTATCGCATTTGCGATAAACCTTGTTAATAGCAAGGTTTATCTGCGATAAAAATCGCCGATGTGCGGCGATAATTTTTGTCTCTAAACAAGTTAGAGACAAAAATTATCGCTAGTTGTTGGTAATATGCCCCGTATTCTTTGTCCTTCTCTCCTTCTGCAGCAAGGCACCCACCACAGGCCAGTCTCTCAGGATTAGAGACAGTAGTCCTCCTTGTAGCTTTCCCAGGTCCTTCTCGTCAGGCAGAGTTTCTTGTTAGCGCAAACAGGATCTGATTTGTTAGGAGCAGGGCTCCTACTTTAAAGAAAATGAGAACAGGCCACACAGCACTCCCAAAATTGTCAATTTAGTAATTAGTCTAGGAAAACCTAGATAAGTGTTCTGAATCTATCGAAACAAAATAGTGTATTATATGTTTATTCACAATATACAAGATGCAATGTCCATTATTATAAAGCAAGCTCCAAATTCAGAGATCCAAGCCAAGTCGTATTCTTTCAACTCTTTATTATGTATCCAAAGACATATAAAAAAAAACTTCACAGCTCACACCGCCGACACGTGTTTCGTCTCTTAGAGACTTTTTCAAGGCAAGGATAGTAAATGCGTGGATGTGATCGTGTTCCGCCTCAGTAAGTCGACCCGTATCCCTCAAATTGCGGCTACTCAGTGCTTGCTCATAAAGTTGACCACCTAACCAAAGTTCCTCTCCTAAATGTTCAATCTGTGTGGAGAGTCTTCGCTAAGTGAACAGCCGTTCTAATGTGTCAAAAATAATACAAAGTGTTGGAGCCACGGAACATCCAATGCTGTGTGTCAGGACCGCAATTAATAATAAAATTCAATAATCTCAGTTCACGGCTCTGTTCACCATGTCACTTAGTTACACTACCACTCCACAGTTTTTTAATAAGTAAAACGTGCATGTTGAGTGGAGACTCCTCTTCAACATTAAAGGTCGCGTAACCCAAGACCTTGATAAGTCTTTCCAATAGTCGATAGCCCGCTAAACTCCAATACCGATAGCCAGGATTAGAGACAGTAGTCCTCCTTGTAGCTTTCCCAGGTCCTTCTCGTCGGGCAGAGTTTCTTGTTAGCGCAAACAGGATCTGATCTCTTAGGAGCAGGAATCCTACTTTTATAGGACATTTCTTTTGTTCTTTCAGGCCAGGGGGGCCTTTGCATAGTTCACTTCAGCTCTGAGTACTTTGTTTTGCCAAAACAGGTTTCTGCTTTCAGTGTGTGGGGCAGGGCAGCAGACGCTCCGCAGGAGGTGGAGCCAGCATTGAGATGACAAGTACAGTCAGAAGCACCTTGTTGACAGTCTTCCCTCTTCCTGGGCCAGGTGTCGGACAGTGTCATCAGTCGCTCCCCAGGAGGTGGAGCCAGCATTGTGGTGGCAGAGCACAGCCCTATTCAGAATCAAGGGGCACTCCCCCTACCCATCCTGGTGTAATCCCTCTATTCACCACCTGTCATCCCCAGACCTGTCACTCACACAACCCAGACAGCAGATACACATCCTGGCAGAGGCGGGCTGAAATGGTTAGGCAAGCAAATGCTAACTTTCTAAAAGTAGCATTTATAGGGTGTAATAATTCCAGCAGTCTATTCTGGCCTATGAGTATAGGAAGCCTTGCAATAGTAAAAAACGAAATTGGCTGTAATTCACTATTAGGACATGTCACACACGGGAAACATCCTTTACAATGCAACTTTTACCACGCAGTGCCTTTAAGACGCAACTTTTACAACGAAAACCATTACAAAGCATTGCGCTGGGGGGCGCTCTAGGATAGGGAATAAGTTTAATTTACTATCCAACACCTTCCCTAGTGTCCACGGGGACTGGAGTTGGAATAGTAAATTAAACTATTCACTATCCAGCGCCCCAAAGCACTATGCGTTGTAAAGGTTTGCGTTGTAAAAACCGCGTTGTAAAGGCATACATGGTAAAAGCATGCGTTGTAATGTCATACATCCGCCACACACATCAGGGCTTGTCCTACCTTATACTTACAATGCACCCTGCCCTTGGGCCTACCATAGGGGTGACTAATATGAAGTTAAGGGAAGGTTTAGGGACTGGCAAGTAGGTGCACTTGCCCAGTCAGCATGACAGTACCAGACTGCACGCAGGTTCAGCAATGGCAGACCTTAGACATATTTTACTAGGCCGCTTCTGTGGGTGGCACAACCAGTGCTGCAGGCCCAACCGCCGGCATTTGTATTTACAAGCCCTGGCACTCCTGGTGCACTAGACTGGGGACTGATAGTAAACCAAATAAGCCAAACATGGACACCAATCAATGTAACAATTTACAACAGGGAGAGCATATGCACTTTAGCACTGGTCAGCAGTGGTAAAGTGCCCAGAGTCATTAAACCAACAAAAACAGGTCAGAGGAAATATAGGAGGAAAAAGGCAAAACGTTTAGGGATGACCCAGCAGGAAGGGCCAAGTCCAACACCTGTCCTTGCCAATCTCAACTGATAGGGCAATAATCAATGTGACCTCCTCTTCCTCAGCGAGTGAAATGTTCTTGTCTGGTGCCCATCGCTGTTATTGGCTCGAAATGAAACCCAAAGGCCTCATTGTGATTTTTAACGCTTTCTAACTACTGGACTTAAAGCACTTAGCTGCATTCACCACACTTTATCTTGGTTGCGTCTTTGAATAACTTGAACCAAAACAAAAAAGAAGAGTTTTGTTTATATCAAGAAAGAAGTTGGCTCCAGGCTGCTGGGTCACATGCTTCCTGCTCTAACAGCCCGAGCACCTCTTCACCGAAGGAGAGAGTACACCATAGCCAGAAGATGATCCAGGTCTGTATCGATGCATACCCCCAGCATGCAGGAGCCGCGGAGCATGTGAGGATCCCCCAGTAATGCAGGAGCCCCACAGCATTCCAAATCCCCAGCTCGTAGAGCCCAGCTTTTCATTCCGTTCACATGGTCAGTGTTTTAAATGAGGAGGGACTTGTTCTTTCCTTACACTTCTTAAATTTAAAAGAGAGTACCTGCACTTTTTATTAGATTCCAGTACTAAGTAGACTAATGGCACTTCTTAGTAGCAAACAGGTACACTGGAATAGTGAGCACCTACATTTTTATATTTGCATTGCAAAATCCGGCGATCTCAGACCTCTGTGTGGTGCCAGAGAAGCGTGCAGCTTTGTTGCCTCAGAGTTAGTGTTACGCGTCACGGACACCCAACGGAAGTGACATAAATCTGTAGAATTTGTGCCAGCATTTCATAGCATAAAACTGTTAATTCTAAAGACCAGCATAATGCCATGATACCATTTGACACTCTAAATGGTAAATAAGCTGTTTACCTTGTCAGTGTACAAAACACAGGGTCAAATGGATCACAACTGAATTATATGGTAATACTGAAAGGAACAAAGTCCATGTTGAGGCTCTGCTTCTAAGAGCTGGAATAAGACGGGGCAACATATTATGAAGCAAGCCGTTTTCGCGTTGAAAATAAACGCTGAGACGGCGAGTTGCAGCCACTTCTAGACTACAGGAGCACTGCCAGCAAGCTCTCTTGCTCTCCTGTCCCAAAACACTGGCTAAAGAAGCTATCTGCCTCAGTCTGGCCGGCAGGGAGGGGTTGCTTCGAGAAGCAAAGGTGAGTCCAGCAAAAGAGCACTTACTGATCTGTACAATGGGGGCGTTGACTGTGAGACTGTGGAAGCAGAGAGAAGATACTTTTAGAACTTCTCATTTCTCAAAAGGGTCTAATTTGTAATATTTTAATGCATTTGGCAGTTGGATGTCACTCATAAGACTGGGGCCCTGTAGTACGTCACTATTCTCCACTGCACCGACCAGGATTCAATTCTGTGGCTCGTATGGTATTTAGAACTAGCCACAGAACAAGTGCGCTCATGCTCGAGTCTTGCCAGATTTTCTTTTGCATTCTCTAGCCCACAACATGTTGTTGCTCAATCCACTGAAGAGTATCTTGTGTGTTGTGACCTGTTGTAATCTCCATTACACGGCATGGCTACCTCCTGGAATCCCTCGGTGGGGTAAAGTCGAGTTCATCTCTCATGTGTGGGGGAGGCCCCTTGGTTGAGTTGCCAAGGGACTGCCTGTGGACTGCACTGGGGCTGCATACGTGCCTGCATCTGGACAGCTGCAAGACCCCCTCGGAGCCACTACCTAGTCACTCGTTGTAGGAAGTTGGCTCTGTGTATATAGTATACCAAGGTGAGGTATAATGTGCAAAAAGTCCAGTGGAACCCCAACGTTAGGCAGAGGTAAAACTAGATAATACCTGACTCTTTACAGACCCTCCACGATTTCGCGATGTGCAATAAAATCGCGAAATCGGCAGTTTTGTGTAAATGCTGCGATTTTTTCTAAAGTGCCCGCGGAATCCAAGGGATGCAGGTGGACGTGCCCGAGGCCCTGAGGGTTAGAGGCAGCTTGTAATGCTGAGTGACCCAATGAGGGTGGGGGCTGCTCGGGACCAGCAAATGTACCTTCACAGGGGCTGTAAGAATATGTGAACACACAAAAAAGCCTCATTTACATGTAAATGGTCTTTTAAAGACCTGTTAAGTAAGTACTCGGCTGCGGCTGCAATCAGATGCTCGCCAGCCCACGAAGCTGTCTCCGGGCTGACACACACGACGGGGGGGAGGGGGCTGAAGCCCCGTGAGCTCAATGGGTGTTGAGCGCCTGTTCACAGCCCTCCTGGTTTCTGGGCGGTCTTTGTCTCTTCACCTCTCCCCTTCCTCCCCCTCTGTTTCTTCTCCCTCTCTGATGGCTGTCTCTTCACCTCTCCCCTTCCTCCCCCTCTGTCTCGCTCTTGAAGCCACCCCGCCTTCTGCAGTTAACCTGGGCACGGCGAGAAGCCCTGCGCTTTCTAAACCAGTTGCATATAACCCACTCTGAACCTATTTTTCTTGACACAATCACTGCTTTGCTACGAGTAAATAAGAGCGCCTCTGTAATCATATGTCAGGTTCACTCCTAACATCCTTGTGGCACAATCTCAAAATTAAGTTAGGTGGGAAAATGCTATTTTGGGTTTTTTGGGCCCTCAAAGCCGGTATTCGAACGGAGTGTGCACTGTTCACCAATAAACAACCTATCAATTTATAACAATATACAAAGTTCTCTGATACTTAATTTTTAATTTCTTAGTTACAACCTTAGTTCGTTGTATTCACATTGTTTGCAATGCCTCATACATCACCTAAGCAATACATTCTCTAACATAAGTTTACATTAAACTTTTTTTAGCATCAAAAGTTATACTGTAATATTTTACATAATACAGAAAACACCCGCGGGGACGCGACTAATAATAATAAGTTGTGTTTTGTACAAAAGTAACAGTAACAGTATCCACCATGGGACACAGGGGCTCCCGGGACCTACTCGTGCCAAGGTTCCTTCTCAGCTCAGAGAGATGTGTCAGAGTGGCAACACCGGGTAACCCTGGTGGAAGGGCCTCAGATGGGCTCCCTCTGTAGGGCACCCGGGTCGGTGGTGCCAGGGACCTTTCACAGGATAGGGTTTGTGGGCGCCGGGGGCTCGGTGCCAGGGCACTTCAGAGAGATTTGTCTGTGGGCACCGGGGGCTCAGTGCCAGGGCCCTTCAGAGAGATTTGTCTGTGGGCACCTGGGGCTCAGTGCCACTTCCTGACAGCTTCTTTACCTCTGCGCCCGCGTCCATGATACATCGTGGGCGCAGATGTAAAGAGATTCCCTCATCAGCATGGTGGGAGAGAACGCCCTATTGAGAGAGCGCACTGGCGCAGCATATGTGCCAGCACTATCTGTATTACGTTGTTTATTGGGGCGGGCGGGAAGGACACAGAAGCACGAAAGAATAACTTTCCAGGCTTAATGGGGCATTAGCATTTAACAAAAAGTAACACCTAAACCAGAGCTTTACCACTACATTGTGGACATTCATTGCGTGTAACTGTCAAGCTGTAGGAAAAGGGAATTACTTAAACCCACAATCAAGAGTGTTTCTATGGAGGAATGCTTACATTAGTATACATACATAGCTTCATGTTGTTAAATAACAAAAAAAACTAAGATATCTGTGTTTGTTGTAGGAAAAATGGCCAAATAAAATTCCGCAAAATTGCCGCTAAATTTCCATATTTGTGCCGCTAAATTTCCATTTTTGTGCCGCTAAATTTGCTAATCCATGTCGCTATATCTCTCTCCACTGGCTCCCAATCAGAGAAAGGGTCTTGTTCAAATCCCTCTGCCTGGCCCATAAAACAATCAATAACAACGGCCCCCCTCTTCTGAAAGAACTTTTAATTCCTTACAAAGCAGAGAGGGATCTCTGATCCAACACAGAAAATCTCATTGCTGTCCCTAGAGTGAGAAAAGCCAAGACCGGTGGCCGCCGCTTTTCGGTTCACACGGCAAAACGATGGAACCAGTTACCCCGAAAACTTAGGACTGAACCGAACTATCTCCTGTTCAGAAAGACCCTGAAAACCTTCCTTTTCCCGCAAATATAATCCCCTAGTTGGCTAAAAACCCCTGGAGAAGCAGATCAGCGCTGGGATGCTCCTCGGAGTTACTACGCGCTCTACAAAACCATTAAATAAATAAATAAATAAATAAATATATCCTGGGGGGTCTATTTGTGGTAGTGTGGGTGAGCTGTAAGGCTGTATCAGAGGGTAGTGTTAAGCATTTATTGTCCACAGTGAGGCAAGAAATGATGTCACAGACTCAAAGACTGAACTCAGAGCAATGTTTTTGTATAAAAATATTTACTCAATTTTATTTATGGAACCTGGCCAGGCGTGGTGCAGGTAGGTGAAATAATACTTTTGAAGGTGCAATGCAGTTCAATACACTTGGAATGCAGTTGGATGCAATTGGTTTGTTTACAGGTAAGTCAACAGTCAAAATTACATTACAGTTACTTTAGAGATTATTTTGTACATTACTTTTCAGATTACTTTTTAAGTTACTTTTTCTACTCAGTATGATATGCCTAGATATCACTATGGGACATTTCCTATAGAAAAGGTAAATCATTCAGTTTTTGTACATTTGTAATTTCTTAGAGTTTCATACAACCAACTCCACACTTAGAAGATTTTTCACAGAAAAGCAGTCAATGCAGTCCAATGGGAGAAAACAGTGTTATCAGTTTACAGGTAAGTACTTGGTTTTGGGAGTTGGTTTTCTGGGGTTCAGACAAGTGTTCCTTTAGGGTCAAGGATGCACTCTCAAACAACCCTCTGCGGCACTAGGGCGCCGAGTGCTGAGGCCCATGTCATCCCAAGGGGGATAGATAGTGGACCTCGGGTTTGGTGGCGGCTCACAAGCAGGTCACAAGGTTGTGAGAGCAAAACTCCTGGACTTAGGTTCAGGGCAAGGAGGGATCTGGTTCAGCACACAAGGTGTACCCACAGTGGCTGGGTGCAGGGTGCTGTTTTGGCGTCAGGTACCCTGTTATTTACAATGGGAGTTGCCGGCTCGGTCCAGGAAGACTTCCAGGAGGAACCAACAGCTGGGCGGGTAAGTTGGAGGGCTTGCGGACGTAGGTGCACCTCAGGTCCTTTTAAAGGGCGCAGGGTGGCTGGATGCAGGGGTGTCTTTTGGGGTCTGGTTTCACCTTACTGGACCACTCGAGGTTGGGAGGCGGGGTCTCCGTGCAGAGGCTGCAGGCGTTGTCGGGGAGTCCTGGAGGGGTCAACCCACGGTGGCCTCGGACTCTGGCGTGCTGAGCGACCTCACTGGGACCGGTGGGACACTCGAACTTGGGCCGTAAGCGACGGATGCATTCAGGGTTCTAGGCATCAGGTTTGTATGTCTTCAGCAGGCTCAGAGTCTTGCTTTGGAGATTCATTTGAACAGAACTGCTGTTTACATAAGATCTGGTCGTTCAGAAGTCAGTCAGCCCTCCCAGGAGTTCTGGAGGTCGCTGGCTGCAGGACAAGGTGACTTCTGGCGCAGCATCTCTGGAAACTGCAGACAGGCCGGTAGGGCTGGGGCCAAGTCAGTTGTTCTCTGCAGTCTCCTCTGCTGGGCATCATCTGCCCGGTGACTACACCTTTGGTGTGCTCACCCCACGCGGGGGAGTGGGCACAATCCCTAATCCTAATTAGAGAGTGCCTTCCATCTGCAAGATGGCGGGTACTGAAGAGTGGGCTTCACCTCGCCTCCCCCACCTGAGTGATGGGGTTGACAGAGGTGGGGTCACCTTCTGGGCTGCTCTAATGTTTCCTGCCGAAAAGGAGGGGAGACAGGATGGAAGCCGCTCCTGATAGTAGGAGAGGCTGAGGGTCGCGTAACAAAGGCGGCAGGACTTTGAAGCTCCCCTGCCACAGATGGCTCTTCCTGACCTGGGGGAGGTGTGAACACCTCCGCCCATGAAAGGCTTTGTTTCTGGGCTCTGGGAACAAAGGCTCCAACCCCAGGACTCCAGAAACATGTCTCGTGGTGGCAGGCTGGTGTTTACCAGTCAGGGAACCCACCAGAGACTGGTAGTTTCTCAGGGGGCATCTTTAAAATGCCCTTTGAGTGCGTTGTATAATAAACCCACACTGGCATCAGAATGGGTTTATTATGCTGAGAAGTGTGATGAGAAACTTCTCAGAATTCAGTAAAGCCATTATGGTGCTGTGGAGTTTGTAATGACAAACTCCCAGACCACAGACTCTTTTATGGATTTACAATGTCTAAGAATAGAGTTAGACAATGTTGGGGTACAGTGCTCATGCAACTGTACCCTCACCAGTGGTATAGTGCACCCAGCTAGAGGGATGTCTTACCTATACAATAGGCAGTGGGTTGCAGGCATGTGTGCTATGTCGACTCTTCACTTTTCTCTGCACAAAAGCACACAGCCTGCTATGGCCGTGTGTGCTTTACGGTACTGGACCTCTAAGGATGGCACAATATGTGCTGCAGCCCTTACAGGCCTTCCCAGGTCACAGTGCCCTTGGTACCCATGGTACTTTTTACATGTGACTTACATGTGGCCAAACAGGGGCCAATTGGGGGTATGAGGTACAGTTTTGGGAAAGAACCTGATTGACAGGGACCCAGGGCACATCAAGTCAAAGTGCATAAGAAATCTGGCAAAAAGTGTTTGTGGGGGGTGGGGTGTTACTGCAACAGAAACCCAGCTTCCCACACTCATGCAACGTCAAGGGTGGATGTGTCCTGGTCAGAACGTGCTCTCACAACCGGGATCAGGATGCAAACCAGTTGAGCAGGTGGTCACTGGTTCTTCAAATTGTCACTGGTGCTTCTTTTCGTTCGGTATGGCAATGGTGCAGGACTCTAGTTGACTTACTTGATGCTCCAGGGTGGTGGTGATGCACATGGCAATGATGGGGTGGTTGCCATTAAACGACCCATAGACAGGTGGCTATGTCTTGCACGGAGTAAGGGTGACTGGAGCGACTACGCGGCCATGTAGATCGTTGTTATGTTATGTTATGTTATAAGCCATTTTTAAAGCGCTCGTACGCCCATGGGCTTCATGGCGCTATCGGAAGGAAGAGGTAATACATGTTGCTGTGAGAACTACTATAAATAGGCTTGCTCAAACAGCCAGGTCTTCAAGGCATGTCTAAACGTGAGCAGATCTTTACTATGTCTGAGTGGCAGAGGTAACGAATTCCAAAGGGTGGCAGCGAGGTGGTGAAAGCAGCTGCCCCCTTGTCGTTTCCTTTTGAATCGAGACACCACCACTAGTGTTTTCTGGGCAGATCGGAGGTGTCGTGTGGGGACATATTTTATCACTAGGTTTTTAATAAAAATTGGTCCACAATTATTTAGGGCTCTGAAGGTTATACAGCAGGTTTTAAAAGCTATTCTCTGGGCCACAGGTAACCAGTGTAGCTCCTTCATGCCTGATTTGATTGAGTGCCTCTTGGGTGTTTTAGTTATGAGTCTGGCTGCTTGGTTCTGGACCAATTGGAGTCTTTTCAAAAGTCCCAATGGTAAGCCTAAATAGATGCTGTTTGAAAAGTCTAGACGGGACAGCACCAGGGCTATAGTGACTTGAATGAGGGCAGAGTGTGTAAGGAACTGAGCAATTTTTTTTATTTTGCGGAGCTGAAAAAAACTTGCTGACACCACTGCACCTACTTGGGAGTGCAGCGATAGATCTGATCTTAAAGTGACCCCCAAGCTTTTTACTGAGGCTGAACTAACAGGAGGAGTTCCCATATCGGTGGGCCAAAAATGGGGGCCCCAGCTGGGTTCGCTTTTCCCGGGCAAGAGTAGTTCCGTCTTGCCAGGGTTCAGCTTAAGGTGATTATCATTCATCCAACCTTGGATATGCCTCATGGTCTTCTGAAATTCAGTCACTGCATCGGGTGTATTGAGAGTGAATACCAATTGTAAGTCATCAGCGTAATTGTACGCTGTGACTTTGAATTTTTTGAGAGAGAATAAAAGGGGACGGAGATACAAATTAAATAGCAGGGGGGAAAGTGATGAGCCCTGCGGGACCCCACAGATGGAATGATATCTGGAAGCCGTGAATGTTCCCAGTTGTACTGCTTGGGTTCGGCCATCAATAAAGGATGCGATCCACCTCAGAGCAGAACCCCTAAGGCCGGCCTGTTCGACACGGTTGAGTAAGATGTTATAGTCAACCGTGTCGAACGCGGCTGACAAGTCGAGCAGTATCAGAGCCTGCTGTACGTCTGCATCTGCATTGGCCCTGAGTGTGTCCTGCACCGCCAAAATCACCGCCTCAGTTGAATGGCCCGGGCGGAAACCTGCTTGATTAGGTTCCAGATAGTTCGATGTCTCCATAAAATTAGAGATACAACTGGAAACATGAGCCTCCAGGATCTTGGAGAGGAAAGGCAGGAGGGAAATGGGTCTATAATTAGACAAGTCGGCAGGGTCTTTTCCAGGTTTCTTTGTCAATGGAATAAGGAGGGCATTTTTAAAATCTGTAGGAACCTTGCCCTGTGAAAGGGATTCATTAAGAATCGGGAGAATAGCTTGTGGAAATGTGATGCCAATTTCCTTGATAATGTGTGGTGGACATATGTCATTGGGTGAACCTGATTTAACCCGAGTCAGCAGTTCAAGGAAAGATTTATGGTCAATCTTGGGTAGCATTTCAAGAGTGTTTAGGTTCGGATTGTCTTCGCCATTGTAAACTAAGTTACAAGAGGGTGCAATGCTTTGTTTTATGGAGAGTATTTTATTTAGGAAGTAGTCATTTAAAGCATCACAGAGATTGCGTGAAGGGACTGTCGGGAGGGCTGAGCGTTCATCATTGCACAGATCGTGGACAATTTGAAAAATTTCTTTAGTTTGATTTTGGGATTTCAGAACTTTCTCCGAGAAATAAGTTGCATAGTTGGTGCAGCTTTTCTTCTTTGGCATGTGCCTTTGCAAGCAGGGATGCCGTTTGCTTAAAGCAGCCAGTGACAGGTGGCTGGATGGCCACACTGTGAAGCATGGGGGAAGATGCACGGTTCACGCATGCATGCAGCTTACATTTGGTACTTCCACTGAGCTGTCTCCCATGACGTCACTGCACCCCGGTATTGGATTATGTTAGTAGGTGCCCTCAGGTAGTGATACGAGTCCACATTCTTGTCCCGTTGTTAGTTTCTTGCTAACACCCGTGGTCGTCCTTTCTTCCGTGTGACAGGATTGTCACACTCCTTTTTCTTCACTCCTTTTCTTCTTCACAATGTGGCAATGTGCCATGCTCTCTCTTCCTCTGTTTTTGCTTGCTGTGTAATGTTGCATCCAGCCACTTGTGTTCTTTGCACATGCTGTGTCCCTGGGACCTCCTGCCAGCTCCGCCATGTCTATTGGACTTCGCATCTTCTCCTGTCAAAGACCACTCACAGGTCCGGTCCCGTCAGTAGAAATGGGTGCCTTCTCGGGTGCATCAGCCGTTTTGTGGATGGCGGTGAAGGTAGGTGTGCTTTGATGAATCGATTCAGCAGCATCTTCCATACCTTTCTTTTCCTCAACAAGGTATTCCGGGTGCTGTCCGAGGGCAGGGTCTCCTTTCATTTTCAGTGGTGGCAGCTTGCCTCTTGGGGACATGTGGCTTTCCCTGTGCTTGTCTTGGGCAGATGCATGACACAGTTTTAAGGCAGTGATGGGGGCACTCCCTGAATAGTCTTTGGCCGACTGCTGGGCAGTGCTAGTGCAGACATGGTGAAGACTATCTCCTTCCTGTATTCGGGCCACATGGGGCCCCTTCTCTGGGATCGGATCTCCTAGGTGCTGCGCTTTGTTGATGGTGGGTAACCTCCCTTCTGTTTCCTCTTCGCCCGAGGGCGTAGTGCTTGCGCTTTGAGGCTGCGCCATAACGATGCTGGTTCCTACCCAGGTTGATGCGTGCTTGGCAGGGTTGGTCACTCCGTGTGACACTCTCACTGACAGGCCAACGGTGCTGGTTTGCCAGCGGGTGTTGCGCCTATCGTGCATCTGTGCATTGTCTCTATGCCCCATGAGATGGTGCCCTCAGCTGGCTCCTTGCGTTCCTGCTTTTTTTATGGTGGCCTCAAAACAGCAACTGTGGGACACGTGTGCCCCTGATGCTCCTCACAGGCAGTAGTGACAGACAGCTGCAGAAGTGTGCATAATGCTCACTTCTCCCCTTATTGAGTAATGTAGGTCTTCTCCCTCTTTGTCCTCTGCCCCTGACCCATACACATGCAGTTTTTTTGTCTGTGATTCAGATGTTCTGCGTGGTGCTTGAGGAAGCTGTGGGCTTCTTAGGGTACTGCCCTTGCAGGAGTTCACAGTGTCTCTCTTCCAAACACTAAGCAGCCACCAGGGATGTGAGAAGCACTCTCGGCCAATCTCTACTTTTTACACCAAGGAAAAGTCTGTTCTTTTGTCTTGTAGACAGCAGCTTGCTGCACGGGTGCATCCGCCACTGTTGCTCTGCTGAGCCCACCTATGGCCTTGTCGTTCTTGGTGTGGCGCCCATGCCACGCTCTCTGTGCTGCCTGCATACGTCTCTCCTATTCTGAGGAACAGGGAACTGGCACTGTGGTACAATCGCAAACACGGGTTTTCCACTTGCTGTAGAGCTAGCTTTGCAGACAATATATTGTCCTCCAGACTCCTGCACCCACCAGGGGTGGGGATTTCATGTGTCAAAAGCGCTGTTGTCGTGCTGTGGTAGTGTTAGACTTGGCATCTTTTGGCGAGTTTCCCATGACTTTTTGCTTTCTGACCTACCGTTTTTGACTCTGTGTTTGCTGGTGTAATGATTCTGTGCACTTTCCACACTGCTGTCCAGTGGAAAAGTGCAAGTGCTCCTGTAGAAAATGTGCTATGGATTGGTGTTTTCGTGATTGGCCTATATGATTTATGTGTCAGTCCCTAGTAAAGTGCACTGAGGGTGCCGGGGCCTATAAATCAAATGCTGTTGGTGGGCTGCAGCACTGGATTGTGCCACCCACGCAAACAGCCCGTAAAGTGTGACTGGCCTGCCATTGCAGAGCCTGTGTGCAGCCTGGGGCTGCCATGTCGACTTGGCAAGTGCACACATTTGCAAGTCCCTAAACCTTCCCTTTTTACATGTGTGCCACCCCTAAGGTAGGCCCAAGTTACCCCCAAGGGCAGGGTGCATTGTATGTGAAAGGTAGGACATGCCCTGGGGTGTGTGGCATGTCCTGATAGTGAATTACAGCCTACTTCATCTTTCACTATCGCAAGGTTACCTGTTACCCATAGGCCAGAGTGGGCAGTTTGATTATAACATCCTATAATCCTAACTGATCCAGGGAACACGGTAGAAATTCAAGTTTAGTATGCCTGAACTCAGAATGATAAAATTAATCTTTTAGTGAAATTGGTTTTAACATTCTGTGTTTGAAAATACCACTTTTAGAAGGTGGGTATTTTCTGACCTAACCATCCAGCCTGCCTCTGCTAGCTTGTGTATTAGCTGTCTGGTTTGTGAGTGACAGGGGCTGGGGGAGACTCCAGGAGACAGGGTGAGTCAGCACAGGGCTGAATAGACACATCTACACATAGATGGGTGGGAGGAGTAGCACCTGGGTCTGAATCGGGCTCGGCTCGCCTTCCACAATGGGGGCTCCACCTCCTGTGATGTGTCTGAGGACCCTGACCCACACTGACAAAGGAAGAAGGTGCACCCTGGCAAAATGCACCCCAAACTGGTTTGAACTAGGTCGAGGCCCCTCTGCCTTCAGAGGACAAATACATTGCTGGTATAAATATTGGGGCCCAGACCCCAAGATTTTAGAACTCGCTGGAACAAGGAACCTACCAAGAAGAAGAGCTGGAAGAGGTGCAAGAAGGAGTACTGCCCCTTTTCTGTGTTGTTGCTTTGTTGGGTTGGCCTGCAGCTGCTGCTTCTGCCTTGGGCAGTGAAAGGACTGGACTGAACTTTCTCTACTTGTGCTGAGTATCTCCAAGGGCCTGCAACCGAGCTGGCCTCCTGTTAAGAAGTCTCAGGGACTGCAAAGACTTCACCAACCTCTGGGTACCACTCCTGGAACCGCTGTTTTAGTTGCCACAGAGAAGAGGGAACTGTGACCGACTCTGTCACCGACTCCGTCGCTGGCCTTGTGTCCTGAAGGCACCGCAGCCCGCACCGACTCGCCATGCACCGCACGCCTTGGTCTCACCAATGCCGTCTGCACGATCGTCATGAGCCCCTGCCTGCACAGCATCGGGAGTAAGCATGGGCGGAAAATCCGTTACGCTCGCGGATTTTGCGGATTTTTGGGAAATTCGCAATCCGCGAGATTTGCGAATTTCCCGCAAAATCCGCAAATTCGCACGCAGCGGATTTTTTTGGCGGCGCGCGGCGTTGGTGATACAATTTTTGCGGCGCGCGGCGTTTATCATCGTTTGCCGAGTTGTTTTTCTCGATATTTTGCGAGTGCTGCGCCATTTTGGATCTTGCTGTGTGATCCCGCGGGAATTTGGCGAGCGCGATTACGTCATCGCGGCTTGCCAACTTGCACAGCGAGAGTTTGTCAACGCGAGCACGGCGAGATCACGTCTCGCGGTACTTCGCAATTGCGAGATTTGAGATGCGGCGAGCGAAAATATAAATTTGCAATTCTGCACAAGAAATCCACCAGCAAGCAGCATAAACCTTCTAGAAATGATGATTTTTATCTGAATAACTCCTTAGTTTGACATTTGCCTGCACTTTTTTAGCGAGGAGTCCATTTTGGGGAGGGGGGCAGGGGGGTGGGAGGAAGGAAGTGCCCCACAGTCTTCAACTTCCTGTTCCTGTTCAGCAGGCTCCTCCCAGTGCTTTGTCCATCTCCTGGTCACTTTTCATTTGGGTCTGGAGCTGGAAGGATTACTTTTTGTGGATGCTGCTGGATATTTGGATTTGAGGCCTTTTTGACTTTCTTTGGATCACTGTTGGATTAGAAATTTTACAAGTAAGTTTGTTTGGGGCATTACAGTTGCTGCAATTAAAATTTTGGAATTTTCGATTTTTGGGCTGTTTTGGGGCCTTTTGCCCAGGGGTACTCAGTGGTGGGTGGACTGAGTCTTTCTGTGGGTTGTCTTGAACTTAAACATCATGGAGGCCATGGATGAATTGGGATTGTGCTGATTTTTCTGTGTTTTTCGATTTTTGACCTGTTGTTGGGGCCTTGACCAGGGGTAGTGAGTGGTGCATGGGCCTAGTCTTTCTGTGGGCTGTCTTGAACTTAAACATCATGGAGGGCATGGATGGAATGGGATTGTGCTGATTTTTCTGTGTTTTTCGATTTTTGACCTGTTGTTGGGGCCTTGACCAGGGGTAGTGAGTGGTGCATGGGCCTAGTCTTTCTGTGGGATGTCTTGAATTTAAACATCATGGAGGGCATGGATGCCATGGGGATTGTGCTGATTTTTCTGTGTTTTTCGAATTTTTGGATTGCTCATGGGGACAGGCCATGTGGGTGGGGGCCATTTTGAGTGCTGGTACAGGCAGGCCCTGGCCATGTGCTAGGAGGCAAGTGGCCATTTTGAATGCAGGCTTTGTTGTTAGGCCTCCAACCATTTTGCCTACTTTTCAACCTTTATTTATGCCCAGGGGTAGTGAGTCTTGCATGGGCCTAGTCTTTCTGTGGGTTGTCTTGAATTTAAACATCATGGAGGCCATGGATGGAATGGGATTGTGCTGATTTTGCAGTGTTTTTCGATTTTTGGGGGTGTTCATGGGGAGGGACATGCCATGTGGCTGGTGGCCATTTTGAGTGCAGCTACAGGCACTGGCCATGTGCTGGCAGGCAAGTGGCCATTTTGAATGCAGGCTTTGTTGTTAGGCCTCCAACCATTTTGCCTACTTTTCAACCTTTATTTATGCCCAGGGGTAGTGAGTCTTGCATGGGCCTAGTCTTTCTGTGGGTTGTCTTGAATTTAAACATCATGGAGGCCATGGATGGAATGGGATTGTGCTGATTTTGCAGTGTTTTTCGATTTTTGGGGGTGTTCATGGGGAGGGACATGCCATGTGGCTGGTGGCCATTTTGAGTGCAGCTACAGGCACTGGCCATGTGCTGGCAGGCAAGTGGCCATTTTGAATGCAGGCTTTGTTGTTAGGCCTCCAACCATTTTGCCTACTTTTCAACCTTTATTTATGCCCAGGGGTAGTGAGTCTTGCATGGGCCTAGTCTTTCTGTGGGTTGTCTTGAATTTAAACATCATGGAGGCCATGGATGGAATGGGATTGTGCAGATTTTTCAGTGATTTTCGTTTTTTGGGCCTGTACTTGTGGCCTTTTCACCAGGGGTATTTGAGTCTAGCATGGGCCTAGTCTTTCTGTGGGCTGTCTTGAACTTAAACATCATGGAGGGCATGGATGGAATGGGATTGTGCTGATTTTTCTGTGTTTTTCGATTTTTCACCTGTTGTTGGGGCCTTGACCAGGGGTAGTGAGTGGTGCATGGGCCTAGTCTTTCTGTGGGGTGTCTTGAATTTAAACATCATGGAGGGCATGGATGGAATGGGATTGTGCTGATTTTGCAGTGTTTTTTGATTTTTGGGGGTGTTCATGGGGACAGGCCATGTGGGTGGGGGCCATTTTGAGTGCTGGTACAGGCAGGCCCTGGCCATGTGCTAGGAGGCAAGTGGCCATTTTGAATGCAGGCTTTGTTGTTAGGCCTCCAACCATTTTGCCTACTTTTCAACCTTTATTTATGCCCAGGGGTAGTGAGTCTTGCATGGGCCTAGTCTTTCTGTGGGTTGTCTTGAATTTAAACATTATGGAGGGCATGGATGGATTGGGATTGTGCTGATTTTGCAGTGTTTTTCGATTTTTTTTGTGCTCTATAACTGAACTGATGTTCCTCTGTCTTCCATTTTTTTTAGGTGCACAAAACTCAAGAGAACCACCAGTGCCAGGAAGAAGTCCTGCAGCGGTGTGTGTGTGCAGCATAACGTCACGCGACGTCACGTCTGGCCTCAGACAACTCTACAATTCGTGCAACTGCGGCCTGCTGTCTGACCTGCTCTGAAGAAGATGGCCCCAAAGAAAGTTCTCCGTAGCTCCTCTAGCAAGAAAGTTGCTAGTAAGGAGCAGAAGAAGCAAGTTACCAAGGAGGCTGGTGTGCCACCCGCCACGTTTTTTGGGAGAAAAAAAAAAGTACGCCTGCAGCAGCAGGATCTGCTGGGGACCAAGCTGGGAGCAGCACCCCTGCTCCATTGGGTTCAGTGCCTCCACCACCACGCCAACTTAGGTCAAAGCCCTTGAGTGCTTCAGAGGCAGTCAGTGTACTTCTCCAATCACCATCGACCAGTGATGTTGGCTCATCGCAAGAAAGTAGCAGCAATGTCCCTGAATCAACACAGGTTGTTGTAACTCATCTGACAAGTGTTGAACAACCACAGCCGCAACAACAACACCATGTGCAAGTACACGCCCAAGTACATGTGGAAGGAGAGGCAGCAAAAGGAGATGCGCAAGCAAAGGTGCATGGAGGTTCACAAGTGCCCACAATAGTTGTTCCTCCCGAAGTAGGGGCACATCAGGAAATCGACAATGAAGCCGAGGTATCATTGGAAGCCACTCCTCCTGATGATCATTCATTGTCTTCCACATCCCTAGCAAGGAAAAGATCAAGGGGGGTGTCTACATCTTCTTCAAGCCCACCTCGTTCTGATGCAAGTGATCTGTTTTGGGAACCACAACTGCGGTCTGACAGTGAGGCACACCATGATCTGACACCGGTACCTAAGCGTAAAAGGAAGGTCGTCCAAAAACTCAAACCTATGGAGTGTGATGAGGCTCAACAAGAAGTGACAGATACTGCTGGTGATGAAGCCTCTCACGATGACGACGAGCCAGTCATCACAAAGGTCACTGCAGCCCCACCGGGCATGCAGCAGAGAGACATTTTGACCCCATACCGAGAAGCTGCTGAGCGTGATGATGATGTCGGCGAGGAGGCAATGGAAATGGAATCATTAGATTTGGAGTTAAGTAGTACACCAAAACCTACCGCTTCCATATTTCTTCCTCGCAAGAAGGTACCCACCTCGTCCTCGACCTCAATTCGTGGTGGTGAAAGTGCAAAACGTACTGAAGTTCGGCAATCCACATCCTCCACTTCATCTGGCATTAGCAGCAGGACCACCACCACCAGTATCGCCGCCTCCTCCGGCCCCCAAAGACATTTCAAGTCTCCAGTTTGGGACTTCTTTAGTGTTTGCCCAAAAATGGAAAACGTAGCCATTTGTAGCCTTTGTAAGGTTCGAGTTGGTCGTGGTAAGCTTGGTTCTAACTATGGTACCGGAGGCCAGAGAGGTCATCTTAAGAGAGCGCACCCTGTCCAATGGCTTCCGCACCTAGAGGCGTTTATGCAAGCCAGAATTGCACGTAATGAAAACGTTGATTTTTCATCTGATGATGACGAGGAGGAAGAAGACGATTCAAACACTTCACTTACACCCAGTTCCCCTGTCAGCAGCACACCCCATGGGAGCCACACTAAGAGTGTGGGAGAGAGTGAGACATCAATGCGGAAAAGTTCATCAGCGAGCGTAACTGGGTCGAAGAGATCATCATCATCCCGTAAATCCTTGGTCCAGGGCAACATTAAAAAGATGTTGTTTACAGAAGCGCAATATGAACGCAACCACCCAATGACCCGTCTGTATAACACTAAGCTGGCTAAAATGCTAGCTCTGGACCTTCTCCCTTTTTCTTTTGTAGAAGGGGTTGGTTTTCTAGAATTAGTGGCAGCGCTCTGCCCTAAATGGAAGGTTCCTAGCCGGTTCTATTTTGCCCGAGTTGCGGTTCCAGCACTACATGAAGATGTTCTGAAGGTGATTGGGGCAGCTTTGCAGAAGAGTGCTGTTCACACTATACATCTGACAACAGACATGTGGACCAGTGGCGCAGGCGCTGATTACATGTGCATCACTGCACACTGGGTCTCTTTTTCAGGGGCTAAAGCAAAGCTAAACGCAGGTGTTGACACGGACATTGTTTTTAAAGCTGCTCGGAAACATGCAACACTAGCCATGTTTGGTTTGGAGAAACGTCACACAGCAGAAAACATTTTGGATGTCTTTAACACAAAGATCCTTAACTGGCTGTCCCCACTAAAACGCCAGGTTGGTTATGTTTCCACGGACAATGGCGCCAATATAGTTAAGGCCATGAGGGACGGTTACTATTTCAGAGTGCCGTGTTTGGCGCACTGTATAAACCTGGTTGTCCAAAAATTCTTGGCTAATAAAGCCAGTGCAGCGTACAGTGTATTGGACACCTGCCGAAAAATGTGCAAGCATTTCAGCCATTCTTTTAAGGCCCGGAAGCAGCTGAGGAGCCTGCTATATCAACGTAAAATGCCAGTGAAAGCACTCATCCAGGAGGTGGTAACACGTTGGAACTCAACCTTCTACATGCTTGAGCGTCTGTATGAGCAGTATATGGAACTCGATCAATATTTCTTTACAGAGGGTACAGAGGAGCTGAGGATGGGTGGGCCGCAATGAAACATAGTTCAAGGCCTGACACGCATGCTTCGTCCTTTTGAGTTCTTCACGCGTGCAGTCAGCAAGGAGGACTCTAATTTGGGAAAAGCTATCCCATTGTTGTACATGCTGGAGGACCAACTGAAGGAGGTGTGTTCTGTGTTTGAAAAAGATGACAAAAACCAAGACTCTTTGCTTCTGGCTGAGCAATTATTAGAGCTCCTACAAGGTGATGAACGTCTTAAAAAGATCCACTCAGAACAGCATTACATTTGTGCTACTATTCTGGATCCACGCTACAAAAAGGCGCTGGCAGGCCAAGCATTCTTTCCTTTTGATGATGAACATGTTCCAAAGTACAAACGTTGGCTAGCCTTGTCAGCCAAGAAGTTTGAAACAGAACGGCTGAAAATTGAAGGAAATGGCAGTACATCAGCAGGCCATCCCCAGTCAAAACAATCCACTTCTGCACCTGTGGCTGTGGCACAAGTGACCTCTCAGCCGTTAAAGACACCGGCAACCGGATCATCTGCACGAGACACAACAGAAACATTGGAGGCTGAAGAGGATTGGCTAGCTCTGCGTGGGTTTGGTTCTCAAAAGGTCAGAGGCACAGCAAGAGCTAAGCAAAGTGGAGGAACCTTGGAAGAGGACCTTGAGTCGATGGTGAAGGACTATCTGAATGACTCAACAGAGGTCTATGTTAATTCTGACCCATTGGCGTATTGGCATGGGAAAAAAGAATTGTGGCCACAGCTCACCAACCTGGCTTTAAACTACTTGTCTTGCCCACTCGCAAGTGTGTCTTCTGAACGGGTTTTCAGTGCTGCTGGTGGCATTGTAACTCCCAAACGGAGCCGCCTCTCGCCCAAAAATGTGGAGAGGTTAACAATGATCAAGATGAATCAGCACCTCATACCGCCAGATTTCAGAGTACGAGAAAGCGTGCCGGATGAAGAGGAGGTGGCCAGCAACATAGATGAGGGAATTTCTACTCTGTCAGGTGACACTGAGCTCACCCTGCCTGAATTCGCAGAGTATGATGACGAAGCCTTATTCTTATTCCTGGACCGTGATACCGAGCCCTGAAAATGAGACAACGAATCAATAACTTTCTTTTTCGTCCCTATTCACTTTTATTCCTGTCTGTCTGTCTTTCTTTGTTGTGCACAGTTAATATATTACAAACTTTAATCAGATAATCACAAAATCAAGCCCATCAGCAGAACTGTCTTCACTGGTTTGCTAATTGATTTGAAGTTGCCGCAGTCTGCATTCCTCAGGTTCACAATTTCAGAAGAACATGCTCCTCTATCCTCCTCCTCCAGACTCCTATTTCCATCAAACCAGAGGGCTGGTTTACGCCCAATGAAGAAAGACTCAGCACTTGTGGGGGTGTTGTTGTACCTCTTTGCAGGTGAGTTGACGGCTCTGGGACCATTGTTGGGAAGCTCTAATACCGGATAAAAGTGGTTTGGACCAAATCCCAGGAAGAATTTTTTTTGTGTTTTTGATGACTTGCTTGCCTTTTAGGTGCTCTTAGGGAAGGTTCCGTCTGTTTGTGGGTGAGTTTCGTGGTCTGGGAGCATTGCTGGGACACTCTAATCTTGATTGCATTTGCTTTTCATGAAATCCGTCGTGCCAACCCCGACTTATGGCCTAGCTACGCAGCGCGTTTGGACCGAAGGCCGAGAAATATTGCAAGTATGAGATTTTGCTTTTGGCCTGTTTGGGGGTGTTATGCTTCTTGGCGGGTGGTTTGGCGGGTCTTGGGGCATTCCTGGGAAGGTCTAATACCGGGTAGAAGTGGTTGGGACAAAATCCAGGCCGATTTTTTTTGGCTATTTCTGACATTTTGCTCTATGTAGCGTTTTCGGGGGCCTGTTTGGGGGGCTTCCTGGTGTTTGTGGGTGAGTTTCGTGGTCTGGGAGCACTGCTGGGACACTCTAATCTTGATTGCATTTGCTTTTCAGGAAATCCGTCGTGGCAACCCCGACTTATGGCCTAGCTACGCAGCGCGTTTGGACCGAAGGCCCAGAAATATTGCAAGTATGAGATTTTGCTTTTGGCCTGTTTGGGGGTGTTATGCTTCTTGGCGGGTGGTTTGGCGGGTCTTGGGGCATTCCTGGGAAGGTCTAATACCGGGTAGAAGTGGTTGGGACAAAATCCAGGCCGATTTTTTTTTGGCTATTTCTGACATTTTGCTCTATGTAGCGTTTTCGGGGGCCTGTTTGGGGGGCTTCCTGGTGTTTGTGGGTGAGTTTCGTGGTCTGGGAGCACTGCTGGGACACTCTAATCTTGATTGCATTTGCTTTTCAGGAAATCCGTCGTGGCAACCCTGACTTATGGCCTAGCTACGCAGCGCGTTTGGACCGAAGGCCCAGAAATATTGCAAGTATGAGATTTTGCTTTTGGCCTGTTTGGGGGTGTTATGCTTCTTGGCGGGTGGTTTGGCGGGTCTTGGGGCATTCCTGGGAAGGTCTAATACCGGGTAGAAGTGGTTGGGACAAAATCCAGGCCGATTTTTTTTTGGCTATTTCTGACATTTTGCTCTATGTAGCGTTTTCGGGGGCCTGTTTGGGGGGCTTCCTGGTGTTTGTGAGTGAGTTTCATGGTCTGGGAGCACTGCTGGCTATATATACTTTACTTTGCAAGAGGTTTCAAGCAAATCCATGGTGGCAGAGGGGAGTTAGGGCCTAGCTGCAGAGCGCGCGCGGAGTGATTTGGGAAATTTGTGAAAAATTGACTAAGTCCCCATTTTTGTACTTTTGCTCTTTGGCTGTTTGGGGGTCTTCTACTCGTTTTCTCCTGGGTTGACGGCTCTGGGGCCATTGCTGGGAAGCTCTAATACCGGATAAAAGTGTTTTGGACCAAATCCCAGGCGGAAATTTTTTTGTGTTTTTGATGACTTGCTTGCCTTTGAGGTGCTCTTAGGGGGGGGTTCCGTCTGTTTGTGGGTGAGTTTCGTGGTCTGGGAGCACTGCTGGGACACTCTAATCTTGATTGCATTTGCTTTTCAGGAAATCCGTCGTGGCAACCCCGACTTATGGCCTAGCTACGCAGCGCGTTTGGACCGAAGGCCCAGAAATATTGCAAGTATGAGATTTTGCTTTTGGCCTGTTTGGGGGTGTTATGCTTCTTGGCGGGTGGTTTGGCGGGTCTTGGGGCATTCCTGGGAAGGTCTAATACCGGGTAGAAGTGGTTGGGACAAAATCCAGGCCGATTTTTTTTTGGCTATTTCTGACATTTTGCTCTATGTAGCGTTTTCGGGGGCCTGTTTGGGGGGCTTCCTGGTGTTTGTGGGTGAGTTTCGTGGTCTGGGAGCACTGCTGGCTATATATACTTTACTTTGCAAGAGGTTTCAAGCAAATCCATGGTGGCAGAGGGGAGTTAGGGCCTAGCTGCAGAGCGCGCGCGGAGTGATTTGGGAAATTTGTGAAAAATTGACTAAGTCCCCATTTTTGTACTTTTGCTCTTTGGCTGTTTGGGGGTCTTCTACTCGTTTTCTCCTGGGTTGACGGCTCTGGGGCCATTGCTGGGAAGCTCTAATACCGGATAAAAGTGTTTTGGACCAAATCCCAGGCGGAAATTTTTTTGTGTTTTTGATGACTTGCTTGCCTTTGAGGTGCTCTTAGGGGGGGTTCCGTCTGTTTCTGGGTGAGTTTCGTGGTCTGGGAGCACTGCTGGGACACTCTAATCTTGATTGCATTTGCTTTTCAGGAAATCCGTCGTGGCAACCCCGACTTATGGCCTAGCTACGCAGTGCGTTTGGACCGAAGGCCCAGAAATATTGCAAGTATGAGATTTTGCTTTTGGCCTGTTTGGGGGTGTTATGCTTCTTGGCGGGTGGGTTGGCGGGTCTTGGGGGATTCCTGGGAAGGTCTAATACCGGGTAAAAGTGGTTGGGACAAAATCCTCGCGGAAAAGCCTTTTGGCACTTTTTGTAACTTAGGGTTCGTTAGGGTTAGCCCTAGCAGCAGGATTGCATGTGTTTCGGGGTGTTCTAGATTTTTCCAACTGAGTTCTGGGGTCTTAGAGCACTCGTGAGAATGTGTAATTTTTGGTTGCAAGTCATTTGAAGAAAATCCATGGTGGGAAAGGGGGGATTTGGCATAGTTAAAGAAAGCCTTTGCCACTATTCTTAACTTAGGGTTCGTTAGGGTTAGCAGTATTTCTATTGCATGTGTTTGAGTGGGGGGGATTTCGAGTCTTGGAGCGATGCTGGCTATGGCTACTTTTGCTTGGTTGCTTGCAAGTGGTTTGAATGCAATCCACGGTGGGTAATGGGTAATTAGGAAGGGGGTACTTCGGCCTACTTTTACTTTCAAAGTAAGTTTTGTCACCAGTTTTCTGCTAGGCCTCGTTTTTTGAGATTTGATTGGGGGTCTTCTACATTTTTGCGACTGGCTTTAGTAAGGGTCTGGGTGGGAGCACTGCTAGGAAGATCTAATTTTGTTCTAAAACACAGTTTACAGTACACCTAGCTTGAGGGGCAAGATCCGCTACATTAATTTGCCCATACTTATTTATCCTTCAAAAGGTGACTCAGAGTACGCACTTTCAAAAATATTGTACTGTCTACTAGGAAAATCAAATTGTGACTTTTTGCACTCCACAGCCTACATACCTTATATTTATTTATCAGTGGTGTTGTAATATTATATCACTTCCTGTTTTTCGTTGAATAATTACAGGCCGGGTTTCAGTCTCTGCAATGGGGAAAAAAGGATGGAGTCAGGCTTCACAGTAGCGAGCCACAATTCAGCATCAGGCAGGCGGTGGACAGGGTGTCTTCTGGTGACCAACATCGATGGACGAAGCGTCGGCTGCAATGGAGGAGTGCCGCTAATAGGAGGATTTTTTTTCTGCAGGCAACTTACTTACCACTTCCAACAGGACCACTACAACCACATAGATACAGTATCCCTTGCCTTTTTCTCTGACTGTGACTGCATTTCTTGGATCTCTCTCTGCTTCTAAATTGATCCCTTAACACATCACTTAGTCCACTCCACTATCACATCTGCACCACACATAGTCATTTGTAAGTGCTCCTACGTAATTCGCAAGTCGCAGCACGCCCCAGGCCGTAGAGGACTGGGATGGCCCCAATGATGAAGCATGTCACCAAGGGGCAACCCTGGTGAGTGAGGGGACACCTAGAAAACAAGCAATTTCTCCTTTTCTATCTACTATACCTTCCAGACCAACCCCACTGAGTGTTGTTGTGAATGGATTTATAGTGACCAGCAAGGCTCTCGGGTATCTGGCTAAGTACAGAGACCTTATGTTGAATATCGTTATCAATAATTCCACACAGGCCCTGTACTGTCGCATTCTTTCTTCCACAGTTGTCGAATGTACTACTTACTTTTCACTGACATGCATGCAGTAGTGCATGCACTTTCAAAGATTGATGGATAGGTTTGTACCCAAAGAATTGTTTATGTTCCATTGTTTGTCTATGCTGTGCTTTTTTTTACAGGGTGTCTTCTGGTGACCAACATCGATGGACGAAGCGTCGGCTGCAATGGAGGAGTGCCGCTAATAGGAGGATTTTTTTTCTGCAGGCAACTTACTTACCACTTCCAACAGGACCACTACAACCACATAGATACAGTATCCCTTGCCTTTTTCTCTGACTGTGACTGCATTTCTTGGATCTCTCTCTGCTTCTAAATTGATCCCTTAACACATCACTTAGTCCACTCCACTATCACATCTGCACCACACATAGTCATTTGTAAGTGCTCCTACGTAATTCGCAAGTCGCAGCACGCCCCAGGCCGTAGAGGACTGGGATGGCCCCAATGATGAAGCATGTCACCAAGGGGCAACCCTGGTGAGTGAGGGGACACCTAGAAAACAAGCAATTTCTCCTTTTCTATCTACTATACCTTCCAGACCAACCCCACTGAGTGTTGTTGTGAATGGATTTATAGTGACCAGCAAGGCTCTCGGGTATCTGGCTAAGTACAGAGACCTTATGTTGAATATCGTTATCAATAATTCCACACAGGCCCTGTACTGTCGCATTCTTTCTTCCACAGTTGTCGAATGTACTACTTACTTTTCACTGACATGCATGCAGTAGTGCATGCACTTTCAAAGATTGATGGATAGGTTTGTACCCAAAGAATTGTTTATGTTCCATTGTTTGTCTATGCTGTGCTTTTTTTTACAGGGTGTCTTCTGGTGACCAACATCGATGGACGAAGCGTCGGCTGCAATGGAGGAGTGCCGCTAATAGGAGGATTTTTTTTCTGCAGGCAACTTACTTACCACTTCCAACAGGACCACTACAACCACATAGATACAGTATCCCTTGCCTTTTTCTCTGACTGTGACTGCATTTCTTGGATCTCTCTCTGCTTCTAAATTGATCCCTTAACACATCACTTAGTCCACTCCACTATCACATCTGCACCACACATAGTCATTTGTAAGTGCTCCTACGTAATTCGCAAGTCGCAGCACGCCCCAGGCCGTAGAGGACTGGGATGGCCCCAATGATGAAGCATGTCACCAAGGGGCAACCCTGGTGAGTGAGGGAACACCTAGAAAACAAGCAATTTCTCCTTTTCTATCTACTATACCTTCCAGACCAACCCCACTGAGTGTTGTTGTGAATGGATTTATAGTGACCAGCAAGGCTCTCGGGTATCTGGCTAAGTACAGAGACCTTATGTTGAATATCGTTATCAATAATTCCACACAGGCCCTGTACTGTCGCATTCTTTCTTCCACAGTTGTCGAATGTACTACTTACTTTTCACTGACATGCATGCAGTAGTGCATGCACTTTCAAAGATTGATGGATAGGTTTGTACCCAAAGAATTGTTTATGTTCCATTGTTTGTCTATGCTGTGCTTTTTTTTACAGGGTGTCTTCTGGTGACCAACATCGATGGACGAAGCGTCGGCTGCAATGGAGGAGTGCCGCTAATAGGAGGATTTTTTTTCTGCAGGCAACTTACTTACCACTTCCAACAGGACCACTACAACCACATAGATACAGTATCCCTTGCCTTTTTCTCTGACTGTGACTGCATTTCTTGGATCTCTCTCTGCTTCTAAATTGATCCCTTAACACATCACTTAGTCCACTCCACTATCACATCTGCACCACACATAGTCATTTGTAAGTGCTCCTACGTAATTCGCAAGTCGCAGCACGCCCCAGCCCGTAGAGGACTGGGATGGCCCCAATGATGAAGCATGTCACCAAGGGGCAACCCTGGTGAGTGAGGGGACACCTAGAAAACAAGCAATTTCTCCTTTTCTATCTACTATACCTTCCAGACCAACCCCATTGAGTGTTGTTGTGAATGGATTTATAGTGACCAACAAGGCTCTCAGGTATCTGGCTACAGAGACCTTATGTTGAATATAGTTATCAATATTTCTACCCACGCCCTGTACTGTCGCATTCTTTCTTCCACAGTTGTCGAAAGTACTACTTACTTTTCACTGACAGGCATGCAGTAGTGTATGCACTTTCAAAGATTGATGGATAGGTTTGTACCCAAAGATTTGTTTATGTTCACATTTGTTTGTCCATGCTGTGCTACTTTTTCTTGTCTCCCAAAACCTTTCCCAAAAACCCCCGTACCCATCCATTTTTCAAACCCTAACCCTCTTCCCCCGGGCTGTGTGGTTTTGATTGATGTGTGACTAAATTACAGCAATAAATCCACACACTTGCTGGGATAGGGATAAGGTGATAGCAACAGGCTGGTGAAGAAATCCGAGGATATATTCTTACTCTGCTTGACAAAGACCCATGGCTAATGTCAAAGAACTTCAACCGAATTAGTTATACTTTAACATTTGTTAGGCTACAATGTGGCACTGTTCTAGTGTACTTCTGTCACCTGCTATATTCTGTATTGTACCTTTGTATTGCTCAGGAGGACAAACCAGATTTCATTTTCTTTTTTTTCATAGGCAAGCAACTGCCACTGTGTCACACCACTAGTACCACCGCTATGAGGAAATTTTATCCGCCCAGGATTGCCAACCTTATTTGCTGTTTCCCGTGGAGCCAGCCCTGGGCCTAGCCCTACTTGCAAACAGAAATTACAGGTAAGATAGGCGTTTGGTTGGAGGTAGTATAATGGAGTATTAGGAGAGACGAGAGATTTGATTGACGGTAGTACTACTAAAGTCCTAGGACTATTCAGGAAAACAAACTTACTGTTATGTTAAACCCCCACCCACCAGACTCAAAAGCAGTAAAAAACAGGTATGGTCAGATAAAGTTTCAAAAAGTATATTTTTATAGCCCTAACAAAAGAATCTCCCGCAAGACCCTCCCTAACCCCAACGATTGTCCTTCAAAAGTCCCCAAAAATCACAACTCCCAATTCCCACCCCCCAAAAGTCTCTAAAAAAGGGGCAAGGGACACTATGGCAGGGTGCTGTTGGAATTAGCAGCCAGGGCATCATGCTCCTTGCGGAGGGTGGCAAGTTCGAAGCGGAGGCCCTCCACCACGTTCTTATAATTATGGACCTCCTGCTCCAGGTAGGACAGTCTGAGGGATAAGCGGCGCCGGTGTGCCTTGCAAATCCTGTGAGGGGCAGCTGCTTTCTTTGCTGCTGGGCGGTGGCGTTTGGCTTTGGTAGCCCGGCTCCGTACCGCTGGAGCACTGCGCTGGCTGGCAGCACGCACGGAGGAGGATGCAGCTGTCCCAGTGGACGTTGTTGTTGTACCAGACTGCGTCTCCTCCTCCTCCAGGGCCACCAGCCGCCGATATTCAGCAACAGTGGCATCCAGCCTCCGTTGCCGGGCCATTCGAGCCAGCTCCTTCCTCCTTGATGGTGTCTTGGATTTGGAAGGCAAAGAACAACGGAGAGTTTGCTCTACATCAGTTAGGCTGAGCATTTAAACATAATAGACCAAAAGATATGCCAGAACTGAGAAGTTGATTTAACCTGAAAGTTTTTGTTCATAAGTTAGAAAAACACATTCCAACCTACGTTGATGCTAATTAATAGCAGTTTATTCAATTATTTTCGAAAGGAATTATTTTAAACACTTTAGTACATTTTTTACGCAAAACTACACCAATATTTATACAGCACTCATTCACCTAGTCATCCATATCACAAGCATACAAAATCAGGCATCCATATGTACACAAAATTTCAGAATGATTACATAGAAAAATAACGAGACAAGAATTGGAGAAAACTTAGAAAAAGAAAGACAAAGAAAACAAAAGGCTGCTCATACAATATTCATCTGTGATGTATCTTATATCTATACATATATACAAAAATTGGAAATTAATTATCAACAACTTAGATAATGTCACACATTGTATATACACATGTTCAGGGTATCGGAATTCACAGTTGTTAGAATTTTCAGTTTAGGGAGAGCAGCACTCTGCAAGGGGCCTACGCGTTTCGAGTCCTATGCAATGAAGGGACTCTCATCAGGGCCATGGAGTTTATCTAAAAGGAAAAGATAGAATATCTTAAATGACAAGACCACTGGAGGGAAAATTTAAGCAATAGAACCCGTTCTCTCACTCAGCTTACCCTACTGGTCTGCAAGGCCACTTCACGGGTGTAGGACACTGGGATGCAGGCGGTCGCGCTCACTGGGGGGTGCGGAATTACACTGGGGGGTGAAGGGCAACGGTTAGCCTAGAAGTAGAGCAAGTAGATTGAAAAATGCTCTCAGCTGGGCAAGTTCTTACCTTGTTTTTATTTTACCACCGGACCGGGTAGATATAGTCAAGGAAGGGGAACTCTGGAAGGAACCGACGAGGTGAGAAGTACCTGGGGAGGTGAAAGGGCGGAACATAAGGAATGGGACGCCTCATCGGGGGTTTTTTTAGGAAACTGTCTAGGTAATTATAAAACTCCTACCTCTATCGGTGGAGCTTGATGCTCAGCCAGCACGGCGTCTCACTTTGGATTAGGACGGATGCTGGAATGTTTTAAGAACTCCTGGGGAAGCGTTTGGTGAAAAGAGAGGATAAAAAGGGGGATTAACCAAGGCGCTTAGGGATGTAACGAGTTAAAAGTAACTCCTAGCGGGGGAAATTTCACAAACCTTGGAGGATTGGTAACCTCGAGTCGGTCGGCGTCTCAGTAGCGCTGATCCTTGGCGCATGCGCAGCGGATGGCGAGTCCAAAGGAGGGGCCGTTAATATAGCGAAGTCCCGAAGGCGGCGCTGGTCTATGGCGCATGCGCAGGAGGCTGGCAGGGGTACACGAGACACTACTCTCTGGCGCGGGTGCGCTGGGAAAGGCATTTGACAGGTGGGTAGCGTTTGACAGCGGATAGCCAGGGAGCATTAAAGTTTATATAATTCTGACTCCGCTGAGAAAGGCATTAAACTGGTGGGGGGTGGAGGACAACTGGTGGCATTAGAGTTTATATAATTCTGGCTTCGCTGGGAAGGGCATTTGACAGGAGTGCAACCCAGATATTGAGGCAGACATCAGCTAAGACGAACTATGGAGGACAGCGGAAAGCCAAGGACATTAAAGTTTATATAATTCTGATAGTTCATTAAGGCCAGTCACGGCCGTGTTGAACTTCACAATTAAGAGTGCTTCCCTTTTGGAGAGTCTGGCATCCCAGTCACCTCCTCTGGGGTCGCGCTCAATCTTGGAAATTATTGTCCATTGCAAGTCCTTTATCTGGTGGCCCAATCTGTTCCAGTGATTTACCAATGGAGCTGTTTCGACCCGATTTTTTAATCTGGATTTGTGCTGAGAAATCCTTTGTCTTGCCTCTTGATTGGTTTTCCCGATGTACAGGAGTCCACAGGGGCATAAGATTCCGTAGACCACGTATTTAGATTTACAATTGCTGTGGGTTTCGTGTTTCCATGAGATACCTCTGTGTTGGAACAGAGATCCCTCTATCGTGGATTCGCAGCATACACAGGTGCCACATTTGTGGTGCCCTGTGATCGGATTGAGTCCCATCATTTGTCTGATGGTGGGGGGAGTTGGTTTGGGGATGGCTGCTCTTACCACAAAATTGGCAATGCTTTTATCTTTTTTGAAAGCAAACAGGGGGGGCTCCCTTAGGCATTCCTCAAGATTTTTTACGAGGTGCCAGTAAAAAAAATAAATACGTGGTCTACGGAATCTTATGCCCCTGTGGACTCCTGTACATCGGGAAAACCAATCAAGAGGCAAGACAAAGGATTTCTCAGCACAAATCCAGATTAAAAAATCGGGTCGAAACAGCTCCATTGGTAAATCACTGGAACAGATTGGGCCACCAGATAAAGGACTTGCAATGGACAATAATTTCCAAGATTGAGCGCGACCCCAGAGGAGGTGACTGGGATGCCAGACTCTCCAAAAGGGAAGCACTCTTAATTGTGAAGTTCAACACGGCCGTGACTGGCCTTAATGAACTATCAGAATTATATAAACTTTAATGTCCTTGGCTTTCCGCTGTCCTCCATAGTTCGTCTTAGCTGATGTCTGCCTCAATATCTGGGTTGCACTCCTGTCAAATGCCCTTCCCAGCGAAGCCAGAATTATATAAACTCTAATGCCACCAGTTGTCCTCCACCCCCCACCAGTTTAATGCCTTTCTCAGCGGAGTCAGAATTATATAAACTTTAATGCTCCCTGGCTATCCGCTGTCAAACGCTACCCACCTGTCAAATGCCTTTCCCAGCGCACCCGCGCCAGAGAGTAGTGTCTCGTGTACCCCTGCCAGCCTCCTGCGCATGCGCCATAGACCAGCGCCGCCTTCGGGACTTCGCTATATTAACGGCCCCTCCTTTGGACTCGCCATCCGCTGCGCATGCGCCAAGGATCAGCGCTACTGAGACGCCGACCGACTCGAGGTTACCAATCCTCCAAGGTTTGTGAAATTTCCCCCGCTAGGAGTTACTTTTAACTCGTTACATCCCCAAGCGCCTTGGTTAATCCCCCTTTTTATCCTCTCTTTTCACCAAACGCTTCCCCAGGAGTTCTTAAAACATTCCAGCATCCGTCCTAATCCAAAGTGAGACGCCGTGCTGGCTGAGCATCAAGCTCCACCGATAGAGGTAGGAGTTTTATAATTACCTAGACAGTTTCCTAAAAAAACCCCCGATGAGGCGTCCCATTCCTTATGTTCCGCCCTTTCACCTCCCCAGGTACTTCTCACCTCGTCGGTTCCTTCCAGAGTTCCCCTTCCTTGACTATATCTACCCGGTCCGGTGGTAAAATAAAAACAAGGTAAGAACTTGCCCAGCTGAGAGCATTTTTCAATCTACTTGCTCTACTTCTAGGCTAACCGTTGCCCTTCACCCCCCAGTGTAATTCCGCACCCCCCAGTGAGCGCGACCGCCTGCATCCCAGTGTCCTACACCCGTGAAGTGGCCTTGCAGACCAGTAGGGTAAGCTGAGTGAGAGAACGGGTTCTATTGCTTAAATTTTCCCTCCAGTGGTCTTGTCATTTAAGATATTCTATCTTTTCCTTTTAGATAAACTCCATGGCCCTGATGAGAGTCCCTTCATTGCATAGGACTCGAAACGCGTAGGCCCCTTGCAGAGTGCTGCTCTCCCTAAACTGAAAATTCTAACAACTGTGAATTCCGATACCCTGAACATGTGTATATACAATGTGTGACATTATCTAAGTTGTTGATAATTAATTTCCAATTTTTGTATATATGTATAGATATAAGATACATCACAGATGAATATTGTATGAGCAGCCTTTTGTTTTCTTTGTCTTTCTTTTTCTAAGTTTTCTCCAATTCTTGTCTCGTTATTTTTCTATGTAATCATTCTGAAATTTTGTGTACATATGGATGCCTGATTTTGTATGCTTGTGATATGGATGACTAGGTGAATGAGTGCTGTATAAATATTGGTGTAGTTTTGCGTAAAAAATGTACTAAAGTGTTTAAAATAATTCCTTTCGAAAATAATTGAATAAACTGCTATTAATTAGCATCAACGTAGGTTGGAATGTGTTTTTCTAACTTATGAACAAAAACTTTCAGGTTAAATCAACTTCTCAGTTCTGGCATATCTTTTGGTCTATTATGTTTTATTTTATTTTGGATTTGGAAGGAGCAACTACATGAAAAAAGAAAGACATAGTCTGTAACCAATGCTCCTTAAGATTAACACAAAATGATTGAGCAGAAAGTTGTCACAGTACAAGTAGCAAATTGAAAGCACAGTGCATAACTATTGAGGACAGTATCTATGTAACCTCCGACTTCTTCATCCTTGCTCTAACATTAGTGGGAGTTTAAGGAACAAATTCTACGAGCACTATGGACTTCTATTACAGTCGACTATGACAGTACACCACTCTTATTCTTCTTCTTCTCTCTTGTTTAGGAAAATTGGTACGTTATCTTATGCAAGCCGGCATAATGCCAGCGCAGTGAACTTGCACCCGAGAAAAACAGACGCACACCATGGTGAGTGAGACAGACTTGCGTTACTGTACCGGTCCAGTACATGCAGGTGGTGAAGCTCTTACTTTTCTATTACGGGTGGCACTGAGAATACTCTGTTAAAAGGGCTACTGCTTAATTAATTTAGCTTTCACCCTACAGTGCAAATGAGTATTAGAAAAGGAAAATGAAGAAGCTAAATTATCTGATTATCTATCACTTCACATGGGATGTATTTGATGACATATGGGATGACTTTAGGTGCTTTGCTTATTATTGAGTGAACAGTGATACCCCCACACATGAATGACGTACTACTACTAAACTAAAGTTATTAAGGGAGGTAGGGAGTGTCCACCGTAATAACTGGATATATGCTGTGCTTGCAGTTGCAATACAAACTACTGCTACTATTCATGGTAGTCTTTGGACAACGTTACAACTTCTTTTCCTTCCCTTTCCTACACTGGAACGGACGTGCGGGTGCGGTGTTACATGCTCTTCAAAGTAACACTTAGTTCATCCAGTGACCGTCTACTCTCTCTAGATTCACATATGCTATCTAAGAGTCAGATAGTACCATGAATGATCCAGGCATCCATCCATTCAAAGTATATTGCACACATACAGTTTCTGTCTCACCCACCCAGGCTGTTCTCCTTCCACCCATCCTTGCTTCATCATTCACCCAGCCATGCACCATACCATTTTCTTACCTTCCCAGCCACCTCGGGGACCAAGCAAACACATATCATTCTTCTTTGCCAGTCATCATTACATTTCTCGTGCTTCCACACTTACACCCTTCTTTCGCTTTTCGTTCATCCCATCCATCAAGTTCACCTCAGATCTGATTGGGATTCTTCTCGCCAAAAACTTCACAGCTAAGTCGAAGTACATTTAGAGGAGGCTACTACCTGCTTTTTTTATAATACACCCGTGCAGAAAGCACACTCTGCAGTCTTCAATCCCAATGACTAAGGAATGTATAGCTTACCTCTGCCCGCCACCACCGTGTGAACCCTCACAGGCATGTCCTTGTCCGGCACTTGCACCGCCTCCTCCCCAGAGTTGTCCTCCTCGTCCAATGCCACCACCACCTCCGCGCTGGCCCCGTCTCCAGATGTTCCACCTACAAAGTACATTTAATAATGTTAGAATACACCACTCACTACTATATAATATTTGGTCTAGGAGGAAGAAAGAAATGTGAAAAAAAGTGTACAATTTAATAATTTTTGACTGTGTACTCTAGAGTAAAAATGTCCCTTTTTCCAGGGAAGGCTGTTGTCTTGCTGCACTTTTTGGTACAACTGATGAATGTTTGCTTTTTACTTTTTAACACGCACCACTTTTTCTCCTAACAGACAGAACCTTGACTTCTAAGAACACGAGCAGGATCAAGTTCAAACCAGGTGAGAGCTCGGCTCGACCACAAGAAATGTGTCCAATTAATCGTCAGCACTAAGCACTTTTCCATTTTCAGTTACACGTTCACTTTTATGACAAACTTGAATTTAATAAATGTGTTTACTTTTAATAAAGCTTTTAAACTTAAATAGACTCTGTGGTTTTTGGTCCTCCAGACTAGAGTGGATGAGCTAAAGGTTTTCGAATTTTTGCAAGCATGAGTCCGTGCCTCTGCCATCGGTGACTTTGGGAGCTAAATGACTCTGCCACACTATCTAGTCAGTAAGGAGATTGGGGGTTCAACTACAAAGTCTGTTATCACTGAGGTATGTGGAAAGTCTAACAGTTACAGCACCTATTATAATTGATAAGCTAAGCGATGCATTATTTAGTGTCCATAGTTCTGTTTGTGCAGATTTGTCCCTGCAACAGTAGTAGAATGGATTGTCCTCCTATCCAAACCAAAAGTAAAGTAGTATCTTATTATTTCTTGGTGGTGGTCATTCACCTTTTTATTGTTGGCAATGGTCAAAGCATAAACATTTAGAATACTTGAAAAGACATTATGGACAATCCCAGAGGACTACACTCAGTGCATAGAGCTATTGCTGACTAGAATGGGAGTCCAATGGAAATGCCAAATGTGCAATCTTAGTTAGCTACACAGACAGACTAATAAGAATAATCTAGTAATACCACACGGAGTCATAGTCGAGGCAGGATAAGAATTTAGATCCTGTCTACAAGAAGATCAAAGACGATTTAGAAAAAATCGAATGAGGAACGCTAGGAAAAAATAAGTACTCTATATTAAAATTAAAACTTACTGGGGCCAGCAAAGGAGCCCTCGACTGCCCGGTCCTGGCCTGCATCGACAACAGCACCCTCCTCCTCCTCCTCCTGTGTCCTCCTCTTGCCCCTGGGGGAAGCTGATGTACAACATGAAAGAAAGAAAAACAGAAAACATGGATGATATTTCTCAACCAAATCAAACATTTAAAAAAGAACTAACAAAGTAACAAAATATTTTTGCGAAATAGCAAATAGGGAACGACTCCACGGGATATATTATTGACCAATCTCATGTGGTCGACTACGTCATTACTTTAGTATTGCTTGATTTGAGGACCGTCGAATTGGAAACTACCCTATGTAACTCACTAAACAAAGTACTAAAAAGGTTTGCCTAGGATTGGCAGGCAGCAGTCCGCAGCACGCAAAGTGACAGCCAAAGTCCATCGTGATTGAAGATCAGCGACAACACTAAAGTTTCCTACTACATTCACCAGTCATTAAAATACTCAAACTATTAATCCACCACCACTATTTCTTCTTATCGCCATGTGTACAAAGGAAGGACTGGACTTGAGTCTGTAGGGGCTGATTTAGAAGGCCCTTCCGGCTCTTTTGCTCCATTGTTGCGTGACTTTTGTGACGCAGCGACAGCACAAAAGAGGCGCAATGGTGCGGCGTATATTAACAACGTGACGCATCTGGGAGATGCATCACGTTGTAAAGCCCTGCGCCAATAGGGGTGTTCCGGCGCAAGGGAGGGCGTTCCTGCGCAGGAACGCATCCTAAAACTGGCTGAGGGAAATCTACAAGATTTCAATCAGTCACTTTGAGGACAATGATGCGTGACTCAAACCCTGCGCCTGCTTGAAGCAGACGTACGGCTTGACGCAGCATTGGGGAGATAGGGCACCCCAGAGCATTGATGGAGCTGCACCATCGTTGCGACGCAACTCCAGCAATGCGCTGCCTTTACGGCACAGATGCGTAACGCTTTGGTGACGTTTTGGGCCCATGGCGCGCCGCATTGTAAATACGGCGCACCATGGGTGATGGTGGCGTGACGCACAATTACTGGTGCATCCCTGCAACTTTGCAGGGATGCGCCGGTAATTAAAAATCTGAACCTTAGTGTGTAGCATTACGCAGTTCTTTCAACTACACTCATACATAATTTCACAGGCCAATGAAATGAACACAAAATCTAAAACAAATAAGCATAGTAGCAACACTACTGAGAAGAAGGAGAGCAGTGTACCTGAAATGCACAGAAGATTTTGAAATAAAATTTACCTACAATGTAATGAGCAGCATTATTGCTCTTGGTAAAAAACAAAAATTTGCAATATAATAACACAGCAGGAGAAAACACAGTAGTAAAGACATAGCTACTACTACTCACCAAGCCCGGGGATCTCAAGGCCAAGGAGGTCGAGCAGATCTCGCTCACGGGTCAGGACATCCGTCCAGCGGTGGGTGGCCTGGTTGTAGGTGCGCCAGACCCGAGAGTGGTGGTAAATGGCCTGGCACACCTTCTCCCACCGCTTCCGGCGCTCCCGGGCCCCGTACCCGGCACTGATCTTGCCGCCTCCCATGATGGTCCTGGGGAGGCGGCGCTGAACATAAAAAATGAGTTGGGCCACCTCCTCCGGGGTAAAGATCTCCCGTGGCATCACTAGCTCCCCCCTCAAACGCCCGCACGGGAGCCGGACACGGGGTGCGGGACCCTTCCCCTTCTCGGGATGCTTCCCGGCTCCCTTCACCATGGTCTGGGCGGAAAGGAATAAAGAAAATAGAATAGGGAAGAGAAGAAAAGAAAAGAGTTTACAAAAGTAGTTTAAAATTAACCAAAAGTAGCAGTAAACACAAAAATATAGGGCTAGAAAAATAGAGGGATAGATAATAAGTAAAATAGATCAAAAAAAACTTCAAACAAGCAAAGGATGGCAGAGATTGACAGAGGATACAAAGACCATGCCCAGAACCATAGCAATGAATGAGAAACAAGATGGCCACGCCCGTTCACGACCGCGCGGGTAAGTTCGCGCGAGATTTTCCTTGCGAACACGCGCGAGACTGTACTGGCAAGCCGCGGACTTTGCGAGATTACACTTCGCGCCCGGAAACGGAAATACGTCAGGCAAACAAGATGGCTGCACCCTTGAACGACCGCGAGGGTAACTTCGCGTCTTGCGCTACGAGCGGCTCGCAAAAATGCACAAAACCTTGCCAACTAACACGCCGCAAAAAAAACAAATTGCATATTCGCACGAATTTGCGGCTTCCGAATCCGATCTCGCGCGTGTTCGCACCCCGCGAACCCCGCGAAATTGCAGAAAAACGAGTTTTTCAAAACTGAAAGCACTCGGCAGGGGCAAGAGTTCAAACTCATCATTAGTAACAATTCCCGGTAGTGCTTCCTGACTGGGGCCCCTCCAGAATTCAGTTGCTAGTTGCAACAATTGTATGACTCTGCTCTGACCCTCACAGCAGGCTCATACAATAGCTACAAGTAGGCCACAAAGAAGGTCCTGGGGAAAAAAAATGCACTGCAACAGAAAGCAAAATTACAGATAAGGAAGCAGGTGCCAGACTGGAATTTTAAAACAGTGACACATTAATAAACTAACCCCAAATTAATTCATCTCAGTTGAAGCAGGGCTGGTGTGTTTGCTTTCCCCCCCCCATAATCTACAGTAATGATGAACCAGAGGGTGGCATTGATGTAACAGAGGGTTGCAGTGGTGAAACAGAGGGTGCTGGGAACCTGTGATGATGAACCAGACGTAGAAACAACATAATTCGCGACCGTTGCGTGACGAAATGTAAGTTCGCAATTGCGAACTGGTACGAACCCCTCGCGAACTGGCAGAAATCCTTGCGAACACAAAAAAAAAAATCCGCAAATTCGCAAGAATTCGCGGATTTTGCGGATTGCGAGTTCGCAAATCCGCAAAATTCGCGAACGCGAGATTCGCAAAATTCGCCCATGCTTAATCGGGAGGCACTGCAGCCCGCACCGCCTCGCTTCACTTCCCTGGCCTGGTCTCACCGACACGATCGCCGATTGGCTCGACACCCGCGACCGTCTCGTCGCTGTTAGACGGACCTGGAGGGTCGGCCGAGGACAAGGGGAGAGGTCTCCGGGGAGAGCCGTCTCCAGCGATCGTACAGACGAGTAACTTCCCAGCCACAGATGTACACCACACAAAGATAAGGTTTAACGTTCTTTATAAGAAATCTTTAAGTACGGTAGAATGGTACAAGGAGGTCAGGACTCAGGGGTCCCCTCAATTCTAGTCTCTTGGATGGGGAAGGGGGTAGCGGGACAGTCTTGTTACCAATCTGGTAGGTGCGATGATAAGATGGATAGCTCACAATCCTCGAGCTCGGCGTTCTAGATGGTCGGGCCGCGGCGGAGCCAGCAGGTCCCGAGATGATCGAAGGTAGCGACGGTCCGCGGCGGCGCCAGCAGGTCCCGGTGAAGGTGATGGTTACAACGGTCCGCGGCAGCGCCAGCAGGTCCCGACGAGGATGAAGGTTTCAGAAGGTTGCGGCAGCGCCAGCAGGCAAGACAATAGTTCGCAAGGCAGGACTACGGCAGCGCCAGTAGTCCGTCAAGGATGAGTTCTTCACTGCGTCTCTCGACTCCAGGATACAACTGCCTTCCTGCTCTGGAGCTGCCCCAGTTATAGGTCTGGCGCCCTTTGATGTCCGGACCCTCGTACTTGGAGGTCGGGAGGTCCGGGATGAGGGAGTCCAGACACCCAGCAGGGGGGTGGAGCCAGCGCCCGGGGGAGCTGAGGGCGATCGGCACCTGGCGGGGGAGAGCCATCGACACTTCTTTCTCCCATTGACCTGCCAAGTGGGCCGTTCACCTCCTGGGTGGATAGTGGTGCCGGGATGTCGGGGCCTGGCCAGGCCCAGGGTTAGGGTCGATCTGAGGCAACGCGGCCTCGTGGTGCAGTGTCCAAGATGGCGGCCGAGCCGGGCGAGGGAGCCGGTAGTGATTCGGGCCCATGATGCAGAGATGTCCGGGGGCAGGAGTCCCGTATGAGACGGGGTGCGGGTTGCTTCTGTGGGTAACACCTGGAGGGCCGGGGCTCGGGCCCTGTCATGCGGGGAGGGAGCAAGCCCTTCACGTGGCCTGTCCAACAGTCGCACACAGCTGTCCGGCTCCGCCAGCACCAATTCCCACCAACCAGCTCTGTTGCTTGCATTGCAACCTGCCAGCACTGCATCGAGCACTGTCTCGCCCTGCACTGCACACCTTGGTCTCACGACGCCGTCTGGGTGATCATCACCGAACCGCTGCTCGCACCGCATCGAGAGGACACTGCACCGTGCACTGCTTCCACTTTGCATTGCAACCGCGACGGATGCCAAGACTGACTTGCACCTCTGTATGAGCCGCACTGAGAAAGGTACTGTTAACAAGTCTGTTCACGCTGTTGCTGGCCCGTACTGACACGGTCAGCTGGAACTGCGAGACTGTTGTTGTCAGCATCGTGGTAGACTCGTACCGAGCTACCGACTCATACGAACTGTGTTTTCAACGTATTTTTGCCATTTAAAGACATCTGGTGAATTAACAATTTTTAAAGTACTGTATTGTGGATTTTTATCGCATTTGGTCTTGTTTTAGGTATATAAAAATATTGGATATTTTTCTAAACTGGTGTGGTGTCCTTTTGTAGTGCTTACACTGTATTACTGTTGGTTATGTACAAATGCTTTACACACTGCTTCTAGGATAGGCCTGACTGCTTGTGCCAAGCTACCAAGGGGGTGAGCAGGGGTTATTTTAGGAGTGTAATCCCCTTATCCTGACTAGAGGCAAGGGTCCCTACTTTGACAAAGGGGCAAGCCCTTGCCAACTAGAGACCCCTATTTCTAACAAGTAGCGGCAATGTTGAGTCTCTACGCTCCGAGGAAATTGGGATTTATCTACTTAAAAGTTGTCCGTCTACCCTTGGTGGAAGCAGAGTGGACACGGCATGCTGTTCAACTCATGTGGGGTTACTTGTCTGTCATCTAACACAAGATGCGTGTCACCTGGCAGGGCTGGAGAGTCTGTCATACAGGTTCATGTGTTATGCCTTATTATGAGCTGGGAGCCTCCCGCCCGGACCACTTTCACCTGCTGATTCTGCCGTGCGGGATTTGTGTGTTTGTGCTTACTGTTTGAAGGCGAGGTGGTGGGGCATTGCCAGCTCTCATTCACGCCAGGCGGCTTGCACTATTCTTTTGAATATTTATTTTAATTTGTTGGCATTGCCTTCTAGTGGCAGCTGGTGAGCACTGCAACATCTTATCTTATATTGAAAGTGCTCGGGGTGACAGTGCGTTAGGGGCGGTACCCTCAGTGTTCAGGGGTGAACTGAACTCAACAGCCTTTCTATGTGCTTGTTCCATTCACAGCCGGGCATTCAGGCTGTGCTGCCGATGAAGCATCAGGCAGCCTAGATTCCTGGTGGTGCTGACTGCAGCACTCTCCCAGGTGGGGTCTCACCGCAGCACTCTCCCAGGTGGGTGCTCACTGCTGCGCTCTCCCAGGTGGGTGCTGACTGCTGCACTCTCCCAGGTGGGGGATCACCGCAGCACTCTCCCAGGTGGGGGCTCACAGCAGCACTCTTCCAGGTGGGGGCTCACTGCAGCACTCTCCCAGGAGGGGGCTGACTGCAGCGCTCTCCCAGGTAGGGGCTCACCGCAGCACTCTCCCAGGTGGGTGCTGACTGCAGCACTCTCCCAGGTAGGGGCTCACCGCAGCACTCTCCCAGGTGGGTGCTGACTGCAGCACTCTCCCAGGTGGGGGCTCACTGCAACACTCTCCCAGGAGGGGGCTGACTGCAGCTCTCTCCCAGGTAGGGGCTCAACGCAGCACTCTCCCAGGTGGGTGCTGACTGCAGCACTCTCCCAGGTAGGGGCTCACTGCATCACTCTCCCAGGTGGGGGCTGACTGCAGCACTCTCCCAGGTGGGGGCTCACTGCAGCACTCTCCCAGGTGGGGGCTCACCGCAGCACTCTCCCAGGTGGATGCTGACCGCTGCGCTCTCCCAGGTGGGGGCTCACCGCAGCACTCTCCCAGGTGGGGGCTCACTGCAGCACTCTCCCAGGTGGGGCTCACTGCATCACTCTCCCAGGTGGGTGCTGACTGCATCACTCTCCCAGGTGGGGGCTCACTGCAGCACTCTCCCAGGTGGGGGCTCACTGCAGCACTCTCCCAGGTGGGGGCTCACTGCAGCACTCTCCCAGGTGGGGGCTCTCTGCAGCACTCTCCCAGGTGGGGGCTCACTGCAGCACTCTCCCAGGTGGGGGCTCACTGCAGCACTCTCCCAGGTGGGTGCTGACCGCTGCGCTCTCCCAGGTGGGGGCTCACCGCAGCACTCTCCAATGTGGGGGCTCACTGCTGCGCTCTCCCAGGTGGGGGCTGACTGCATCACTCTCCCAGGTGGGGGCTCACCGCAGCACTCTCCCAGGTGGGGGCTCACTGCAGCACTCTCCCAGGTGGGGCTCACTGCAGCACTCTCCCAGGTGGGTGCTGACTGCAGCGCTCTCCCAGGTGGGTGATGACTGCTGCGCTCTCCCAGGTGGGTGATGACTGCTGCGCTCTCCCAGGTAGGGGCTCACCGCAGCGCTCCCCCAGGTGGGTGCTGACTGCAGCGCTCTCCCAGGTAGGGGCTCACCGCAGCACTCTCCCAGGTGGGTGCTGACTGCAGCGCTCTCCCAGGTGGGTGCTGACTGCAGCGCTCTCCCAGGTGGGTGCTGATTGCAGCACTCTCCCAGGTGGGTGCTGACTGCAGCGCTCTCCCAGGTGGGTGCTGACTGCTTCGCTCTCCCAGGTGGGTGCTGACTGCAGCACTCTCCCAGGTAGGGGCTCACCGCAGCGCTCCCCCAGGTGGGTGCTGACTGCAGCGCTCTCCCAGGTAGGGGCTCACCGCAGCACTCTCCCAGGTGGGTGCTGACTGCAGCGCTCTCCCAGGTGGGTGCTGACTGCAGCGCTCTCCCAGGTGGGTGCTGACTGCAGCACTCTCCCAGGTGGGGGCTCACCGCAGCACTCTCCCAGGTGGGTGCTCACTGCAGCACTCTCCCAGGTGGGTGCTGACTGCAGCGCTCTCCCAGATGGGGGCTCACCGCAGCACTCTCCTAGGTGGGTGCTGACTGCAGCGCTCTCCAAGGTGGGGGCTCACCGCAGCACTCTCCCAGGTGGATGCAAACTGCTGCGCTCTCCCAAGTGTGTGCTGACTGCTGCGCTCTCCCAGGTGGGGGCTCACTGTAGCACTCTCCCAGGTGGGGGCTCACTGCAGCACTCTCCCAGGTGGGGGCTCACCGCAGCACTCTCCCAGGTGGGGGCTCACCGCAGCGCTCTCCCAGGCGGGGGCTCACTGCAGCGCTCTCCCAGGTGGGGGCTCACCGCAGCGCTCTCCCAGGTGGGGCTCACTGCAGCACTCTCCCAGGTGGGGCTCACCGCAGCACTCTCCCAGGTGGGTGCTGACTGCAGCACTCTCCCAGGTCGGGGCTCACCGCAGCGCTCTCCCAGGTAGGAGCTCCCCGCAGCGCTCTCCCAGGTGGGGGCTCACCGCAGTGCTCTCCCAGGTGGGGCTCACTCCAGCGCTCTCCCAGGTGAGGCTCGCTGCAGCACTCTCCCACGTCGGGGCTCACCGCAGCGCTCTCCCAGGTGGGGGCTCACCGCTGCGCTCTCCCAGGTGGGTGCTGACCGCTGCGCTCTCCCAGGAGGGTGCTGACTGCAGCACTCTCCCAGGTGGGGGCTGACTGCAGCACTCTCCCAGGTGGGGGATCACTGCATCACTCTCCCAGGTGGGGGCTGACTGCAGCACTCTCCCAGGTGGGGGCTCACTGCAGCACTCTCCCAGGTGGGGGCTCACCGCAGCACTCTCCCAGGTGGATGCTGACCGCTGCGCTCTCCCAGGTGGGGGCTCACTGCAGCACTCTCCCAGGTGGGGCTCACTGCATCACTCTCCCAGGTGGGTGCTGACTGCATCACTCTCCCAGGTGGGGGCTCACTGCAGCACTCTCCCAGGTGGGGGCTCACTGCAGCACTCTCCCAGGTGGGGGCTCTCTGCAGCACTCTCCCAGGTGGGGGCTCACTGCAGCACTCTCCCAGGTGGGTGCTGACCGCTGCGCTCTCCCAGGTGGGGGCTCACCGCAGCACTCTCCAATGTGGGGGCTCACTGCTGCGCTCTCCCAGGTGGGGGCTGACTGCATCACTCTCCCAGGTGGGGGCTCACCGCAGCACTCTCCCAGGAGGGGGCTCACTGCAGCACTCTCCCAGGTGGGGCTCACTGCAGCACTCTCCCAGGTGGGGGCTGACTGCATCACTCTCCCAGGTGGGGGCTGACTGCAGCACTCTCCCAGGTGGGGGCTGACTGCAACACTCTCGCAGGTGGGGGTCACTGCAGCACTCTCCCAGGTGGGGGCTGACTGCAGCACTCTCCCAGGTGGGGGCTCACTGCAGCACTCTCCCAGGTGGGGGCTCCCGCAGCACTCTCCCAGGTGGGGGCTCACTGCAGCACTCTCCCAGGTGGGGCTCACTGCAGCACTCTCCCAGATGGGGGCTGACTGCAGCACTCCCTCAGGTGGGGGCTGACTGCATCACTCTCCCAGGTGGGTGCTGACTGCTGCACTCTCCCAGGTGTGGGCTCACTGCAGCACTCTCCCAGGTGGGGGCTCACTGCAGCACTCTCCCAGGTGGGGGCTCACTGCAGCACTCTTCCAGGTGGGGGCTCACTGCAGCACTCTCCCAAGTGGGGGCTCACTGCTGCGCTCTCCCACGTGGGGGCTCACTGCTGCGCTCTCCCACGTGGGGGCTCACTGCAGCACTCTCCCAGGTGGGTGCTAACTGCTGCGCTCTCCCAGGTGGGGGCTCACCTTAGCACTCTCCCAGGTGGGGGCTCACCGCTGCACTCTCCCCGGTGGGGGCTGACTGCAGCACTCTCCCAGGTGGGTGCTAACTGCTGCGCTCTCCCAGGTGGGTGCTGACTGCTGCGCTCTCTTCCAGGTGGGGGCTCACTGCAGCACTCTCCCAGGTGGGTGCAGACTGCAGCACTCTCCCAGGTGGAGGCTCACTGCAGCACTCTCCCAGGTGGGGGCTCACTGCAGCACTCTCCCTGGTGGGGGCTTACTGCAGCACTCTCCCAGGTGGGGGCTCACTGCAGAACTCTCCCAGGTAGGGGCTCACTGCAGCACTCTCCCAGGTGGGGGCTCACCGCAGCACTCTCCCAGGTGGGGGCTGACTGCAGCACTCTCCCAGGTGGGGGCTGACTGCAGCACTCTCGCAGGTGGGGGTCACTGCAGCACTCTCCCAGGTGGGGGCTGACTGCAGCACTCTCGCAGGTGGGGGCTCACTGCAGCGCTCTCCCAGGTGGGTGCTGACTGCAGCACTCTCCCAGGTGGGTGCTGACCGCTGCGCTCTCCCAGGTGGGTGCTGACCGCAGCACTCTCCCAGGTGGGTGCTGACTGCAGCACTCTCCCAGGTGGGTGCTGACCGCAGCACTCTCCCAGGTGGGTGCTGACCGCTGCGCTCTCCCAGGTGGGTGCTGACTGCAGCACTCTCCCAGGTGGGTGCTGACCGCTGCGCTCTCCCAGGTGGGTGGTGACTGCTGCGCTCTCCCAGGTGGGTGCGGACTGCTGCGCTCTGCCAGGAGGGTGCTGACCGCAGCACTCTCCCAGGTGGGTGATGACCGCTGCACTCTCCCAGGTGGGGCTCACTGCAGCACTTTCCCAGGTGGGTGCTGACCGCAGCACTCTCCAAGGTGGGTGCTGACTGCAGCACTCTCCCAGGTGGGTGCTGACCGCTGCGCTCTCCCAGGTGGGGTCTCACCGCAGCACTCTCCCAGGTGGGTGCTGACCGCAGCACTATCCTAGGTGGGTGCTGACCGCTGCGCTCTCCCAGGTGGGGTCTCACCGCAGCACTCTCCCAGGTGGGTGCTGACCGCAGCACTATCCTAGGTGGGTGCTGACCGCTGCGCTCTCCCAGGTGGGGGCTCACCGCAGCACTCTCCCAGGTGGGTGCTGACCGCAGCACTCTCCCAGGTGGGTGCTGACCGCTGCGCTCTCCCAGGTGGGGCTCACTGCAGCACTCTCCCAGGTGGGTGCTGACCGCAGCACTATCCTAGGTGGGTGCTGACCGCTGCGCTCTCCCAGGTGGGGGCTCACCGCAGCACTCTCCCAGGTGGGTGCTGACCGCAGCACTCTTCCAGGTGGGTGCTGACTGCAGCACTCTCCCAGGTGGGTGCTGACTGCTTGGCTCTCCCAGGTGGGGGCTCACCACAGCACTCTCCCAGGTGGGGGCTCACCACAGCACTCTCCCAGGTGGGTGCTGACTGCAGCACTCTCCCAGTTGGGTGCTGACCACAGCACTCTCCCAGGTGGGGGCTCACCACAGCACTCTCCCAGTTGGGTGCTGACCACAGCACTCTCCCAGGTGGGTGCTGACCGCAGCACTCTTCCAGGTGGGTGCTGACTGCAGCACTCTCCCAGGTGGGTGCTGACTGCTTGGCTCTCCCAGGTGGGGGCTCACCACAGCACTCTCCCAGGTGGGGGCTCACCACAGCACTCTCCAAGGTGGGTGCTGACTGCAGCACTCTCCCAGTTGGGTGCTGACCACAGCACTCTCCCAGGTGGGTGCTGACCGCTGCGCTCTCCCAGGTGGGGTCTCACTGCAGCACTCTCCCAGGTGGGTGCTGACCGCAGCACTATCCTAGGTGGGTGCTGACCGCTGCGCTCTCCCAGGTGGGGGCTCACCGCAGCACTCTCCCAGGTGGGGGCTCACCGCAGCACTCTCCCAGGTGGGGGCTCACTGCAGCACTCTCCCAGGTGGGGGCGCTATGACACAGTGACCGGTAATGGCTTTACAGTGTCTTGTGTCTCTGTTCCCACGGCTGCCACAGCATGTTAGGCCCACTTTGCCTTATCCGAGGGGTGCTCCTCCCTCTTCATTTCGCCGGGACAGACAGGTCAGCAGGCCCGGCTAGCGGACAGTCATGCAACGGGCCGGCACAACTTAAACTTCCAATGCAGTTACACGGTTACCTCAATAACACTGTGACCAACCAGCACTCCATGTAGAGCGTATTCTTCCCCATTGCTCTATGTTTCTTTGTATCTTCATCAAATACAAACCACGAATCTCAGAATATATCTTCTTTTTTATTTCATCAATTCATCGAACGCGACCAGCATCAGTGTTACTGTTCCCATGGACAGTGCCAGATGAAACTTTCAACCGATTGAATCCACCTCCCCTGATGATGGGCTTAAACCCAAAATGCATAGGGACTGAGGGGACATACAACACATCTGGAATGTTATAATTGTGAAGTAACAATTAAGGATATCGCAAAAAAATGGCAAATGATGAATTTGATGATATATTCTGAGATTCGTGGTTTGTATTTGATGAAGATACAACGAAACATAGCGCAATGGGGAAGAATACGTTCTACACGGAGTGCTGGTTGGGCACAGTGTTATTGAGGTAACCGTGTAACTGCATTTGGATTTCATATTAAACTCCCTTGGGTCAGAGGGAATTACCCACCAGCAACCAAATACCCGAAAGAGATAAACTTGTTTACCTTGTGTAAACCATCTACGTAAAGAAAGAGTGCCCCACAATATCACATACAACTTAAACTGCGACATGTAGGAGCTGCAAATAGTGCTGGCGTCTTACGCTGGCGGCGACACTTCAGCCCCTTTTCCCAGCTCTCACTTGTTTCTGGACAGGTGGGAGTCTTGGTGGAAGGGAGCATGAGGGGCATGAGCATGCGGGCAGTGCCAGGGGCCTCACCGTGGACACCGGTGGACCCTCTGGGTGGCCTCGGCCCCTGATGCTGGCAGCTGGGGTGGGGTGCCTCCGTTTATGGTGAGTCTTCCCTCCCCACGATGGACTGTGGAAGCCCTGGCAGCAAAACACGCGGGTCAGACCTGCTCGTCGCCAATGTGGGGTCATGGCTTCAGGCTCCCATACTTTGTTAATAAGTGAGACCCACACACACTTCGGTAGGGTACTTCGAACTGGCCACAAGCACGTGGACTCCTTTTATTGGCAGTGCCACCTGACCAGTGACGCCTGCGTTGGATGGGTGTAAAGACCAGCCCTCATGAGTGTGGCTCGTAAAACACTAGACTGCATCCAGTATGACACAACACGTGTGACACTTGATTGTGAGTGAAATAAGACAGTTTCATCAATGTCAAGGGATCATTTTTAGAGATGATGCTCTTTTCTTATATGTGATGTGGCAGGCGCATGTGTAATGTGACGTAATATTGGAAGAAAATAAGCAAGGACCCAGACCTGCAGCAGAGAGCTGTGGCACTTAAACCCATTCTTACGGGTGTCACAGAGGCAGATAATAAAAATTTCAATCACTGGATAAAGGAAATCTGTGGTCCCCCTAAGGCCACAAAACCCAGTAAACTACACTATAACAAAAAATCGGCACCCTGGTTCTCACTCTCCTTGAAAGAGAAACATGTCGAGGTTAAAAGATTGGAGAGAAAATGGAAGAAGATCTCAGCCACTATAAAGAATCTAGGAGGCAGTACCATGCACAGATTAAAACTGCCAAAAAGGAATATTACTTAAAAGCAATTGATTCTTCAAATAATAAACAGAAAGAGATTTTTAAAGTAGTCAACGATTTTATGAAACCAAGGTTCCTCCTATCAGAGATCCCTCCCTCCCTTACTTTATGCAACTCGATTGCAGATTTTTTTGAGCAGAAAATATCAAACCTCACCAAAGACTTTTCTGAACAGCCTGCTGTTAAGGCAGTAGAGGACCTAGAAACTGCCCCTGGAGTAGCACAATTTTGTGATTTCCTGCCTATTAGTTCAGAAGACTCACGTCAATTGATTCTGTCCACTAAATCTGGCTCTCCTTTTGACCCCTGCCCCCCTATGCTGTTACATGCCTTAGTAGATACAGTTAACCCCATCATAAATAACATCATAAATTCATCTCTGTCCTCTGCTGAGATTCCATCAGAATGGAAACTGGCGGCAGTAAAACCTCTGCAAAAAAAACCCTTGCCAGACCCCTCTACACTCTCCAACCTCCGCCCAATCTCCCTGCTCCCGCTGCTTTTGAAAATGACTGAAACTGTGGCGAACAAACAGCTGACTAAATTCCTGGAGGATGAGGACATCCTGCACCCTAATCAATCTGGGTTTCGGGCCTCACACTCCACCGAGTCTGCCCTTTTGTACACCGTGGAGACACTGAAGACCGCCATGGATCAAGGGAGGAAGGCCGTCCTTGTCTTACTGGATCTATCGTGAAAAACCAAACACTGTTGCAGGGCTAGAGGGACATTTTGAGACCAAGCCTAAGTATTATCCCCCGCTGAAACTAGATTAATAAACAACAAACTTAGGGGTCTAAATTAGAAATCCAAATTGTGATTCTATAGTCTTGTCTCCATGTCGAATGTACATGGGAACAAGCAAAGTAGATCTAATCAATCAATCAATCAATCAAAGACATTTATAGAGCGCACTACTTACCCGTAGGGTCTCAAGGCGCTGGGGGGAGGGGGTGCCGTTACTGCTCGAACAGCCAGGTCTTCAGCTTCTTCCTGAAGGAGAGGTGGTCTTGGGTCAGGCGCAGGTCGGTCAGGAGGGAGTTCCAGGTCTTGGCGGCCAGGTAGGAGAAGGACCTTCCTCCTGTAGTCGCTCTTCGGATGCGGGGGACGGCGGCGAGGGCGTGGTTGGCTGATCAGAGGTGGCGTTTGGGAGCGTAGAAGTTGACTCGGCTGTTGAGGTAGCTCGGGCCTTGGTCGTGTAGGGCTTTGTGTGCGTGGGTGAGGAGGCGGAAGGTGATTCTTTTGTTGACGGGGAGCCAATGCAGGTCTCTCAGATGTCCGGAGATGTGGCTGGTTCGTGGGATGTCGAGGATGAGTCTGGCTGCGGCGTTCTGGATCCGCTGGAGTCTCTTCTGGAGCTTGGCGGTGGTACCGGCGTAGAGGGCGTTGCCGTAGTCCAGTCGGCTGGTGACGAGGGCCTGGGTGACGGTCTTCCTGGTCTCGGTGGGGATCCACCAGAAGATCTTCCGTAGCATGTGTAGGATGTTGAAGACTGCCGAGGAGACGTTGTTGACTTGCCTGGTCATGGAGAGGGAGGAGTCCAGGATGAAGCCCAGGTTGCGTGCGTGGTCTGTCGGTTTGGGTGCGGTGCCCAGGGCAGGAGGCCACCAGGAGTCGTCCCAGGCGGAGGGCGAAGAGCCCAGGATGAGGACCTCCGTCTTGTCTGAGTTCAGTTTCAGGCGGCTGGTCGTCATCCACTCGGCTACCTCTTTCATCCCTTCGTGCAGGTTGGCCCCGGCGGCGGCGGGGTCGTTGGTCTAACAGACCATATCACCAAAATGTGAGGCACCAGTAAACGTAAGTCACCCCTAGTTGAGGATTCCCATCAAAAGTCTTGTATGAATCAATATTTTCATTTGGTAATCCTTATCGGGTATTGTGTCTCTTGATCATTGAGACCACTAGCATACCCTGATAATCAGTTAGGGGTAGCGACCCACAATCACTAGGTACTACCACATGGTGTTGATACGATGGGAATGTGCAGTGCAAAAATTATATATGTGGTGGTTAAAAAAGGATAGGGAACTTAACAAAAACCAGTTTTAATAGACGTTAGCCCCTTCCCTATTAAAAACAAGAACAGTGTAACATAATCATCGCAGTCCACACAAATAGCTGCGAAGAGACCAACATGTTTCAGCCAGACCGGGAGATTCCCCAGGCTTTCGTCAGGGTCTCTGTTCTATATATATGCTACTGCTTATGAGTGAATAAAGTGTGAAAATATTATACCAAAAAACACACAAGTGAAGAACCAGTAAAGGATATATTATTCCTTCATCTGTGTCAACTCCTCTCATCGGCACCTGGTGACTTAATAATGTCTGTTGGGGACAAACGTACAAGTAAATCACAATCAGCTTTCATGGTCTGTTAAAAGAGATACATCGTTTCTCAAAACTATACAGCTTCATCTACTATAGGAACCTGCTGGTAGATGTTAGTTAACTCCATGCATAGAAGACCATGTGACTTCGCGTTTTGTACATGGTCAGAGTAGATCAATGATTGATCCCTCTGTTCTCTGTATTCATGAAGTTGGTTTCTATTCTTGTAGAGCGGGGTCTCACATATCCTGAGCCAGGTCCAGGAAGAGGTGAGGTCCACTCCCCGAACACTCTGGGTGAGTAATGAAGCTGTATAGTTTTGAGAAACGATGTATCTCTTTTAACAGACCATGAAAGCTGATTGTGATTTACTTGTACGTTCGCAGCTATTTGTGTGGACTGCGATGATTATGTTACACTGTTCTTGTTTTTAATAGGGAAGGGGCTAACGTCTATTAAAACTGGTTTTTGTTAAGTTCCCTATCCTTTTTTAACCACCACATATATAATTTTTGCACTGCACATTCCCATCGTATCAACACCATGTGGTAGTACCTAGTGATTGTGGGTCGCTACCCCTAACTGATTATCAGGGTATGCTAGTGGTCTCAATGATCAAGAGACACAATACCCGATAAGGATTACCAAATGAGAATATTGATTCATACAAGACTTTTGATGGGAATCCTCAACTAGGGGTGACTTACGTTTACTGGTGCCTCACATTTTGGTGATATGGTCTGTTAGATCTACTTTGCTTGTTCCCATGTACATTCGACATGGAGACAAGACTATAGAATCACAATTTGGATTTCTAATTTAGACCCCTAAGTTTGTTGTTTATTATTAATTATTATTAATTACTGGATCTATCGGCGGCCTTCGATACAGTGTCCCACTCAATACTGATCAGTCGTCTGGTAGCAGCGGGGATAGCGGGCACCGTGTTGGACTGGTTGAAGAACTTCCTCGACCATCGTAGACAGGTCACGGTGTTGGGAGAACACTGCTCTGAGGAAAAAATCACGCAAACAGGGGTACCTCAGGGCTCCAGTTTGAGCCTGGTACTGTTCAACTTATACATGACCCCCTTGATTGAGCTGATTTCGTCCTTTAACATCACTACCATATCATACGCTGACGATACTCAGCTCATTCTGGTACTAGACAGGGAAAATGGAAAGGCAGAGGAAAATCTAAAAGACTGCCTTACCGCAACCTTCATTTGGATGCGTGAGAACCACCTAAAATGTAACACCGGGAAGACCGAAATTATACCCTTCGGCCCCCAAAACCCCTTTTCCCCTAGCCTATGGTGGCCATCGGATGTGGAGTCCCCTCCTGATACCATCGCTACGGCCCGGAACCTAGGGATCAGGTTTGATAGTGCCCTATCTTTCAAACAGCAGGCAGGGGCAGTGGCAGGGTCTTGTTTTAATATCATCAGAGGACTCAGAAAGTTCTTTGATTTTCTCCCTCTGACAGCCAGGAAGACGGTGACAGTAGCACTTGTAACATCTCGTTTGCACTACTGCAACAGTTTATATGCAGGACTAAATCGATCTGTCCTGCATAGGTTGCAGGTTGTCCAAAATGCTGCTGCCCGTCTGGTTTTAAAATGGCCAAGGAGGTCATCTGCCTCGGCTGCCCTCAAGGCCCTACACTGGCTACCCATTCACAAACGTATACTGTTTAAGATCTTAGTGATTACCTTCAGAGCATATCACCAACAAGGACCCAAATACTTTCTCCCCTGGTTTAAACAGTATGTACCAACACGTTCCCTCAGATCAGCCAACATGAATCTGTTACGGATCCCCAAATTCAGGCTCTCAACAAGAGGAGGGAAATCCCTCGCAACACTAGGCGCAAAGGCTTGGAATAAACTCCCACCCAATCTGCGCCTGATCCCTGCTGAGAATAATTTCCGTAAGGCTCTGAAAACCTGGATTTTCAACCTTTCAGATACAGTCTGTATGACTCTGGTTTAGACACAGTGTGTTCAGTATAGATGAGATGGATGTGCGAGCTGACTTTTCCGGCCTTCCACCTAGGCTACGGGCTATAAGCGCCAAGATGCTCCTTGGAGTGACAGCCACGCTATATAAGTGCATATTTACAATACATTACATATTGCGTCCACATCAGAGGGGTATCTCGGCACTGATGTGCCATCTTGCGTGGAATAAAAAGGGACCTTAATGAAGCTGCAACAGCCTGAAACCATTGGAGACAGGACATATGGACAGTAGCCCAGCAGACTGTAAGAAATCTAATATTAATGAGCAGAAACTCAGGGTCTTTCCTGTGGCACCCCAGTCTGTCCAGAGGCAAGCATGGAGGGCAGCAGGCCTCACCAGCTGGACTCCTGGCACAAAGGACCGTCAGTGAATACGCTTCACAGACTGCTAGAGGACAAGCAACCTCAGGTGGGGCGTGGGAGGATCAGTTCTTCCCATTTTACAGACATCCTGTCCTTGTCCTTCTCTCTCTGCTCTTTCCTTTGGCTTTCATTCATCCCATTCTCTTTTTACTCCGCTCTCTACGTTTGCTTTCTCCCCTCCTCTTCTTGTTCTCTAACTCCGCCCTGCTTCCATCACCCCTCCTACTTTGTCACAATCATTTTTTATTCTCATTTTTTCAACTATCTGTCTTCCCCTATTCTCTATCCTATTCATATATTTACCCTTCTCTTGGTTTTCACTTCTTGCTTCTTCTCAACGTCATCTCTCTCTCTTCATTGGGATATTGTTTCCTCCCTCCTGGTTTTCCTCTCTTCCCTTCCTCTCATTGTCTTTCACTCTGCTCACACCTTTCATCCTTTATTTCGCTCTGCCCCTCTCCCTCATGTCCTCACTCCTGGTCTACCTTGCTCCTTCCTTCAATCTCCATCTCCCTTTCTTCCTCCTTTCCTGCTCTCTTGCTTTGTTTACTAATTTCACGAATTCTATCTTCTCATTTCCTTTTATCTCTCATCACTTTCCATCTTCCTGTTTACTTCTCTCTCCTCCATCCTCCAGTTGTCTCGATTTCTACCCTTCTAAATGGTCTTCTCCCCCCTTCTACCTATTAGCGCAATCCCACCACCCTTTGTCTCTTCTTTCACTCTACTTTCTCTCGCCTACTCACAGCCTCCTTCCTCCCTTTGCACCACTTTTATTCCTCCTGCTCTCTCCCGTATCGCGGTGACAACAGAATGGCAGAGCGGAATGTTATGCCACAATTGGTAACGCTGCACTCCAACATTCGAAAAATACCTAGGATGCGCCATATTTACAATAATAAGGCATACCCCTGCAACTCCCCTAGCGCTGGCACTAAATTTAGCTGCCTAGCACCAACGCAGGCACCCTTGCACCACAGTCCAAGGGTCCCTGCGTTGCAGGGAATCATTGTTCATGTGCAAGAAGGTGTCCGTCCCTGCACGTAAACAATCACTATTGGCGATTTGTAACTTCTATGTGCACAACGCAGCACATAAAGAAGTTGCAACTTATCATTATTTAATGATTATGTAGTCAAAACGCGAAAGGCTCACGTGGGCCCCCAAGTGAAATGTTGTGAGTTGATATTGTCATGCCACGGGATTAAAGGCCCGCCAGGCGTCGACCAGTCCATACACCCCCCATGAAGTCCACAAGAGGCCTACGTGTCGATGTCAATTGGCAAGAAGGCCAGCGGTCAGCCTCCTCATCCTGAACGCGTTAAAGTCACCACTCAGTAGGAACCCACCCTCCGGAAGCTGGTGAAGAACTGCACCGATATCTGAAAAAGCACCGCGTGTAGTGGGGCCGGGGGAATGTAAAGTGAAGCATTGGTAAGTGCGGTGCCCTCCCATTGTCCCATGGGGATCAGGCAACACATGCTGTATGGTAAGCGGGAACGTTTTACGTACTAGTATGCCCACTCTTCTCGACCCCTTTGTATATTCCACATGGGCGACCAGTTTAAATCCCCTCCCCTTCTGATGCGTAGCAGGTATTACCTTGTAAGTGTGTCTCCTGGAGGAGAAGTATGTCAGGTGGGTGTCTCTTGAGGTACTACACCACTACACCCCGTTTGATTTTGTCCCCCAGCCCATTGATATTCCATGAAAGGGTCTTAAAGGCAGGGGTCACTAATGGCTCAGACATGGAGCTTAAATACCCAGGAGGCGACAATGGCACGAGAGGTCAGTCCCTCACCCACTGTACATAAGGACTCATCTCAGAGCAGAGGACCCAGAGAGGCCGCCACACTTCAGAACGGACAGCACCTGCTCGGGGTAAATCCAATCGCGGCCGTGATAGGAGGCATCGAAGGTGAAAATTAAAAAGCATCTGGTCTAGATCGCCGCTTGTGAAGGAAAGGATGTCCAGCGTTTCCATTTTTAACCGGGAATACAGCTGGTAGAAAGCAAATGCATAACATTGTATTAGGTGGCCGCGCCTTGAGCGGAAGCCAGTTTACCTTGAGGTGGGAGGGCATTGACACACACGGTGCAAAGTCTCTGTAGTCCAAGCTAAAGGCTTGGGTCGACCACTTACAACAGAGAGAATTCACCTCCAGGACTGACAAGTCCCCAGATGGACTGAGTCATCGAAAACAGAAAATCTTGTGGCCAGTCCTGTGTTGCAGCCTCTCTCAGGATGAGGGCGGGAACCGGTCAATGCTGGAACTGGGGAGAAGTGCGTGTGATCAGTACTGGAACTTTGAATTCATTCAATAAGGGCAGCCCACACCTCTAACTGGCTGTGCCGATCAGCCCTGTGCTCGTTATTAACAGAGGACGAGAGAGGGCAGGGTGCTGTCCTTCGCAAGGAGCTTCGGACACAGTTCAACACAGAGCTTAATCTGAGCAGCTCAACAAGCTCTGCGAGGTGGAATGCTTTTGTGTGCGTGACAATCTTAGACATTGCGGTAATGTGGGGACATTACCGAAAATGTGTTATTCTAACACGAGATGCGTGACACTTGGCAGGGCTGGAGAGTAACAACAAAACTACTAATCATGGCACACCTACAAGTGTGACCATTCAGACTATTTCGACCCCTGAAGCTATAAGAATGGCTTGGACAGCAGGTAAAAGTCATTTTTAATGTATTTGAATTAATAATGAACTGTTGTTGTAGGCATCTCTAAATTAGGCACACAGCACCACCTTGTGAAAGACTGTCACAAGAGCTGGTGTTAACAATAAAATAAAATTCAAACTTTGGGACAAGAGATTTCAATTCTATTAAGGACAAAGAGGCGAGGATTACATTCTCCCTCTTTACTACTCAAAGCAGCCGCCAATGGAAAGTATTAGAAAAAATAGATAAAGAACTACGTAACCCATGATCTTTTGACCCACGCCCCCAAAGCAGTTCACCAATCAAGTTAATCAGTGAGGCTGAGAACTGTGAGACGCCATCTTGGCTGCCTCTTTCTTTGCAGTCGTCCACAGTCCAACCGAACAAGGAAACCAGAACTTCATCATCTCCAAGGAAGCCGCAATCAACCGGAATCCAACAAAACTCTCTTGAAGAACGTAGGAGACCATCCGAGAACACCAGGAACACGTGCTCAACGTCAAATCATTCTTGCTTTTGGTCTGATCCTACAATCTTACTTCAAATCAGACTTCTAATAAATAATAAATGGGTGGGTGGGACTCGAATTGTTTTTGCGGAGCTAGATTTTTTTATGCCAGTGGCTCAGATTATGCTGGTTCAAAGCTGATGTACCACAACAGAGGATGCATGAACAAAAGGTTTGTAATACAAAGTTTTCAACACAGAATCAGATGACCAATCGGCCTCCCGTAATATATCTTCCAGTTTGGAACCTAACACAATGGCTTTGGAAGCCAAGGCCCCCCCCAAGCTAAGTGAGCCCCATTAATTAGAATCAAAAGGCACATACAAGCAATATTAGACTAAATCAGTACAATATATAGTATGAATAACAGAGAGGACTTCTTTTCTTGACTGCATGGGTTCATTCTGTGCTTGTGTAACCTCTCCAGAGCTTAGCCAACATATGTTTCGTCGTTTGGGGGAAATGTCGCCACCATCGTGATCTATTGGCAAAGACAGACGTGCCAGAAATCCATGGCCATGTCCACTAGTAGGAGCAGCCTTGTACCTATTAACCTGTCGATGTAACGCACTGCGGAGACATTGTCCATCAGGAGGAGGATGCAACGATTGTTCTTTTTGGGGGGACAGAGAATTTAGGGAAAGGACCCTGCCAGGAGTTTCAAGCAGTTTATGTGAAGGCTGTGATTGTCTGAGGACCATTGACCTCTTGTGGAAAATTCTCCTCACCTGGCACCTCAGCCCTGACTGACGTTAGATTAGATAACTACGTCCAGAATGGCTCCGAAAACGGCCTTGCCGTTCCAAGCCTCCATGTGGTGCAACCAGTTTGGCTGAATCTTCAGTCTCTGGAGGGCCCTTTAGTAAGGACCCCTGAAAACCGCCTGAATGGAAGAGGGCAGAAGACCCACTAGTCCTAGACCTCGATGAAACCATCTGTTTGCAGAGAGCAGCCTTCAGTTCTCTCTTGATGGATTTCATCTTGGAACTTAACTTGAGAGAAGATGAGTCTTGACCAAGTCGATTTGGAATCCCAGGAATTCCATCTTTTGAGGAGGTTCCACCACCGATTTCTTGGGGTTTTCAATCTCGGCTGCCTGACCCACAAAGCTCTCTCATCCCAGGGACCCTCTTTCATATCCTCTCTTTTGCACCGATATGTTCCCCAGCGCGACCTCCGCTTCTCCAACCACAATCTTCTCACCCCCTGCCCCATCAGGTGGAAAAAACACGGTGGTCTACGATTCTCCACTCAGGCCCCTCTTTTCTGGAACTCTCTACCTCCTGCACTTCGCCTTCTCTCATCGTACGCCCACTTCAGGAAATCTTTGGAAACTTGGCTCTTCTCGTCAGCCTATAATTAGCTTACCTGATCTGTACTGGATAGCCTTCCCACCCCAGCGCCAAGAAACCGTAGGTGTATGTGCGCTTTACAAGTTCTATTTATCTTATCTTATCTTGATGACGAAACCCAACTGTCAGAGAAGGGACGTAATCCAGGATAGATGCCTCAATCAATCAATCAGGGGTTTGTTAAAGCGCGACTACTCACCCGTAAGGGTCTCAAGGCGCTAGGGGTGGGGGGGTGGGGTGCAGGTTCCATTCCATCAAGGAGGGGTCTGTCGAAGAGCCAGGTTGTGAGGTTTCTGGCGAAGATGGGGAGCGATGTTGTCTGTCTGAGGTGGAGCGGAAGGGCGTTCCATGCTTTGGCCGCGAGGAAGGAGTAGGAGCGGCCTCCCGATCTGGTCTTTCTGGTGCGGGGGACCACGGCGTAGGAGAGCTGAGTTGATCGTAGGGTCCTTTGGGGTGCGTGGAATTTGAGTCGGCTGTTCAGGTATGCTGGTCCGGTGCCGTGGAGGGCCTTGTGTGCGTGGGTGAGCATCTTAAAGGTGATTCTTGCCTCGACGGGGAGCCAGTGGAGTGTGCGCAGGTGCTGGGAGATGTGGCAGTGTTTTGGCAGGTTGAGGACCAGTCTTGCGGCGGCGTTCTGGATGTTCTGTAGCTTGCGGATGAGGTTTTTGTTTATTCCGGCGTAGAGTGCGTTGCCGTAGTCGAGTCTGCTGGAGACCGTCGCTCACTTTGCCTTTCCAACCAACTCCACTACCTCCAGGTGAATAACACACCTGTGTGTTTTCGGGGCTGGGTTTTACCTTGGGGCTGTGGGCGTTTTCCGGCTCCAGTTCCGCCTCAAGCTCCGCCCAATTAAAGAAGCAGTGTTCACCCTGTGTGTCCGGCTCGGGTCTGCTTGGAATGTCCTCGGTAGTCTTCCGAGTGCTGTTCGGAAAGAGGTGAGAGTGATAAGCTTGGACCGTTTGGGTGTCTAGGGTCATCCGGGTCCCCCTTGTTACAGCCGCACAGTGGACTTCCTGGAGAAGTGGTTAAGATCATGGGTCCCTGAGGGTTCTCTTTCTCCATGGTTCACGATTGAGCAGGCCCACTGGTCTCTCGCCCAAAAAAACACCAACAGGTGCGGCCCCCGACCAGTCATAATGCTGGTCCTTAATTTCAAGGATTGTGATGCCATCCTGTCTGAAGCTCGCAAACAGCAGCGGCTCCACTACGAAAACCATGAAATCATGATCTTCTCGGATTATACCCGCGAGGTTCAGGGTCAGCGTCGCTCCTTTGGTGGAGTTAAACAAAAACTGAGGGCACTCAACATCCAGTATTGGCTCCGTTTCCCGGCACGCCTGTGAGTGGTGTTCGCTAACTAGACCGTGTTCTTTGACACTCCTACTGAGGCCTGGGCTTGGGCGACGGAGGAGCGTCTCCTGCGCATGGCTGACCAGCCCCCGCTTCGGGGGGTGGGGGGATGAGGAGCCTGTCCGGTCCGCACCTTTCGCTCCCCAGCCTCAGCAACACCGCTCCCGCAGGCGCCATGGACAGAGACGGACCCGGTCAGACTCCCCGCAGGGCCACGACCCTCGACAACCAATACTGCTCTCTGATGGAGCCTCGGCCGGGAGGCACACTGGTTCATCTGGATACCTGGACTGTGGAGGTGCCTCGCCCCGGCCTTCTTTGCCCGATCTCCCAGACATGGATCTCTCGTGCAGCCCAATGCTCCTGAAGGATCCTGCCTGAACTAGTCTCTGCCAGCTGGGCTTCGCTCCGCAGCCGGAGACTCAAAACATTTCTTCCTTACCGATGGACTCGCTTAAGCACATCCTGACATGAGGAGGGGTCCTCCACACTTTCCCATTTCCAAGCGTTATAGTTTAGTTGCTCATTCATTGGTTATTTTTAGGGCGAGAGATGCTTCCATTCCTGAAGTGTAGGGTGGGGGGACGGGACCGTTGTCCAGAGTTTTGTTTTTTTTGTTCTCTTTGCTCTTTAGTTTTGTCACACCAGCAGTCACAAAACACCCTGACTTGCGCCCAGTGGGGCATGCAGAACTCCCTTCGGACACCTCGCTCAGCCCATTGACATCCGTTTTTGCAACTACAATTCCCCTTGGGGACCCACTATCATACTGTTATACCTGCCTACATGCCTGACATATCTTTGCTAAGCACTTCCTGTGTATCATGTTTCTGGAATGTTAATGGCCTCTTGGATTGTTTCAAGCGCAAGGATGTCTTACGCCATGCACAATGCCTAGGGGTGGACATTTTATTATTAAAGGAAACACACCTATTGGGTAATCACTGCCCCATTCTAGCGCAATATGGGTACGACAGGACTTCGGGGTTCACTCGAGGTTCCCGAGGGGTGGCAATTCTGGTGAAACGCTCCCTTCCCTTCGTGACTGTCCGGACAACCCTCGATGCCCAGGGCACCTTTATGGCCCTTAGTGGCACACTAAATGGTAACCCCCTCAACCTTGTGTCACTTTATTCTTCCCCTTCAATGCGGATGGCAACCCTAGCCAAATCTGCTGATCTCTTGGCAGCTTTACCCCTGGGCCCTACATTCCTTGAGGGCGACTTCAATGCAGTCGCTTCACCAGACCTTGATACGACCGGTCCCCCTTCCCAGAGTAGGATTGAACAGGCAAAACTACTGACAGCTTGGGCTAAATCCTTGGGTTTAAGTGATGTATGGCACCCACACTGTAATAAATTTACACACACCTCGACTGACTGCCTACTGATTCAGGATGTCTCACTCCTCCCAAGAGGTATTTCCAACCACTCCCCGGTGATGCTCCGCACAGGCCCCTCCCACTTTTGCCTGGCAAACATGGAGGCTAAACGCCTGGTTCCTTCAGGATAAGGAGTTTCGGAAGGCGGGAATTTAAACATTATTTTCTTTCTAATGAAGGGTCGGTTTCCTCCCCAGGTACCCTATGGGAGGCGGGCAAGGCCACGTTTAGAGGGGTCGCCAAGAGCCAGCTCAAGATCCAATGACATACTCAATTGGAACAAATCACTACACAGGAGGCGCAGGCTCTGCGTCTTGACCGCATCTCTGCCCATTCTCGACGTTTCCGACACAAGACTTTTTACCCGGCTTTGCTCGGAGATCCAGCAGTTGTCGCTGGATGCAGCCAAACTCCTTTGGAGCTTTTCCGTGGCCAGGGTATATGGTTGGGGCGACAAGAATGGATCACTCCTTCACCACCTTGCCACTTAACCTATGGCGAACCATATCATTCCTGAGATCGTGGCGCAGGATAGTTCCGAGTGCCGTTTCCCAGTGGACATGGCCTATGCCACCTATTATCGTCAACTATATGAAGCCAGACCTCCAACCCGTTCTCTCGCAGACCTGCTGGAGGTCGGAGGTGGCAGCCTTCCGTGTGTAGATTCTGCTACTCAAGCTGATCTAGATCACCCCATCTCTCGTGAGGAGATCGGGGAGGCGATTGGCCTTATTTCATCCAAAAAGACGCCAGCTCCAGACGGTCTCCCTCAAGAATATTATGTACACTATCGGGACACTCTTGTCCCATCTTGCAGTGTCTGTATCGGGAAGCCGTGGAAAAAGGCTCTTTCCCTCAGGAGAGGGAAATGGCCACCATTGTGGTTCTGCCTAAATCCCAGTCGCCCTGGTCACGTTGTGCCGACTACCGCCCTATCTTACTCATTAATACAGAGGTCAAACTGTTTGCCACAATCCTCGCCCAGTGGCTCAAACCCCACCTGTCCATGATGGTTCATCATGACCAATGCGGGTTTATGCCCTCACGCACCAGGCATTGTCTCCGTAGACTGCAATCTGCGTTGGCAGACCGTCATCTCCTCACCCCATATCGGTCGATTCTCCTTGTAGACTTTAAGAAGGCCTTTGACTCGGTGGACTGGAGGTTTCGTGGGGATGTTTTGGAAGGTATGGGACTCGGTCCTCGGTTTCGGGCCAATGTCAAGGTTCTATACGCCCTCCCGCGAGCCCGTGTCCTAGTAAACAGGGTTCTATCAGAGCCCTTTTCAATTCGCAGTGGAACGAGACAAGGCTGTCCTCTGTCCCCCCTGCTCTTCGCTTTGGTGATGGCGCCCTTGGTGCGGTCGTGTGAACACGTTCGGGGATGGGAATGGCCCCATACTGAGCCAGATAAAATTGCCCTCTATGCGGACGACGTCCTCATCTATTTAGCAGACCTCGCCCGGTCAGGTCCACACTGTCTTTGCTTTCTGCATTCTGCATTCCTTTGAGCGGGCCTCTGGTTGAACCCCGAAAAATTGGTTTTGGTTCCCCATCACTTATCCCGGGAATGCTTCGACTGGCAATCTGATATACCTCTTTGCCGTCAATCCTTTAGATATCTGGGGATCTAGATGACCATACTCCCTGAGCTGAGCTGGGCCCTCAACGTTACTCCCCTGGTGAAACGTGCCAAGGCAGACCTCTGGGGCGGGTGCCTCTTTTTAAAATGATGGTGCTTCCCGCTTCCTTTACGTTCTTCAGAACACCCCTATGTGTTTTTTCTACAACTTGGTTCCGCGTCCTGAATGGTATGACCAACAAGTTTTTGTGGGTGAAAGGTAGGTCCCGTCTGGCGCTAAATATCTGCAGGATCCCTTCATTTCATGGGGGTCTAGGAATGACTCATCTCTATTTATATTATCTCGCCACGCAACTTGTCTCCATACACAACTGGTTTAACGGGGGTTGGTCTGACCGGGCTTGCGACTCGAATTGGGAGAGTTGGGCCTTGCCAGGGTTCAGTCGATGTTGTATGGGGCCATTATTCCTTCTTGCCTACCAGAGATGATGCGCTCTGTGTTACTGGCCTGACGGGCTGCACAGCGGCACACCAAATGGACACATACACTGACCCAATGTACACCCTTGTGGCATGTGACCTGGCTCAAAGAAGTTAATGAGCTGCAAGGTTTCAGGGCACAGAACCTGATGGGTATTTCACAATTGGGCGATGTGTGGGATCACATGCATTCCTTCGGCGACCTCCAGAACAGATACTCACTGCATTAATCATAATTCTATAGGTATCTGCAACTGCAACACGCCCTCCATACATAACTTACAACAGGCACATGGCTTCCTGACCACAGCCCATCCGAAGCTCAGATAATGTTTGGGGACCTGGGGAAGGGAGGCATCTCCCGTATTTATCGTACACTGATCAACAATACCCCTACCTCCTTAGACCGCCTGCGGACTCGGTGGGAGGACTGGGTTGGCCCCTTGGATGAGGACTATTGTGATGCCTTATGTCTCCTAGAACAGTCACCGCATCCGCTAGGCTGCTCTATTATTTACCCACCGTATATTTCACCCCGGTGCGCCTCCATCGGGCAGGGCTCAGACCGACCTCCACCTGTACTAGGTGTGGCCACGACCCAGCTGACTTCCCCCATACGGTATGGGCCTGCCCCCGCCTGACGCAGTTCTAGGAGTTATCAAGGAAGAACTCACCGAGGTCTTAGGGTGGGAGGTCACCCATGACCCAAAGCACACGATCCTGGGCATCACTGATGGGTTAGATGGGTCTCGGAATGAGAAGGTGTTTTTAACTACAGCTATGGCAGTCACCAAAAGAGATATCACGGCCTCATGGAAATCGACACAGTTCTTTATGAAGCTCTGGGGTGTCCCAAGAAATATCACAGAGTCTGGGGGGAAATGATTGGAGGGGGTGGTTTAGTCATACAGGGGATGGTCTATTTTCAAGTAATTGTGTTTTAATAATGTCTGTTCGAGGGGTTGCGCAAGTTCCTATATGTAATCCTGGATTTTCATGGGGTTGTGCTGAATGTATTCTTTCTGTAAATCAATAAAAATTTGTTTATCAAAAAAAATGGCACTATTCGTTCAAGGTTATGAAGATTTCCTTTAGGAACAGAAATGGGTCCACCAAAACCACCTATTTAAAGTTTATTGCAACAACCATTCCTTTGTGGGCCCAACCACTTAGCCACCCAGGCTGGCTCCTGAGCAGCAGAGGCGTAGCCATCAGGGTTCCAAAAACTTAAGTCGCACCGGGTCAAATGGTGTGAGGGGCTCACTTCCGCACAATGAAAGCAAGTTTTTCGCATGTAGGTGGGGTCATTTCCCATGTTTGCATTAGGTTCCTTAGCACCCTTGGTACACGACTACCGAGTAGGGCGATGTCACTGTGTTGTCTCTGCAGTAAGGTCACCAACATGCCACAGCCAGTTCCCTATAACTCCTAGAAAAGCTCCCACACAACCCACACAATGACCGGACTGCAACAACCCTGCTGTGTTTGCGAGTAGTGCAAAAAGAATTGATGGACAAAATGCTGAACAATATCAAACACTCCCTCCCCTCTCTCAACCCAGACCCAGTACAGAGATCTGGGCCTAAATCCATAGTACTTTAGCTCGCCATGCCATTCCAGTTTGAACCTAGCCATATGCAAATCAGTCTTGACCCTGTGCCCCATGTGAACAGTCCAACCTGAACTGCCAGACTGGGTCCTCCCTGAACCAGAAATAGGCATCCTGGACTTGTTGCAGATTTGTCACCCCTAATCAGCCAGGCTAGCTTGACTCCAGTGGTGTGGAGAGCCTAGGGAATCACGTCTGGGCATACCCATCCCACTCGAGGTGAGAAACGCAAAAACAATTGATGGACGGAATGCTGAACAATGTCAAATATTCACCCCCAGTACAGAGATCTGGGCCTAAGACCATCGCCCTTTCACTCACTTCGCCACCCCAGTTTGGACCCAGCCATAAGCAACTCAGTCTTGACCCTGCTCGTCATGGGAACAGTCCAGCCTGAACTGCCAAATCCTCCTGGGACAGGAAGCAAGCGTTCTGGGACCATGGTTCATGGTGAGCAAACAAACGATGGGTTTAGGCCCAGATCTCTGTACTGGGGGTGAATGTGTAGACATTGCTCAGCTCTATCCATCAGTGGTTGCGAGTAGAGTGGTCACTAGTTCCAAGCTTTCATTCCTCAAGACTGGCCCGCCACTTCTCTCCTGGCCCTTCTCCACAGGATGCATTTTACCCGTGCAGTCATGAATGCAGCTAGGGCTTCAGTGCTCAGCCCATGAGTAGGGCGAGTGCAATACTTCCAACTTTCTGGATTTCACGAGAAGCTCGTCCCAATAATAGATTTATTTTTTGCATTCTCATACTCGTGGTCCTCTTTCTCAATTGTAAATTAGCGGCTTTGTGTATTAAAATGTAAAAGAAAATCCTTGGCTGTATGACCGGTTCAAACGTGGAAAAGGAATCCCAAGAGCTTCGAGTCGCTGTTTCAACCTGTGATCGAATGTGAGGTGCTCAGGGTTATTTCCGCTCTAACTAAAAGGAGCGCGCCATGTTTGCTCTTGAAATAGGAAGGGTGTGCAGTCTAAAAAAGTGCTGTGCACTATTCAATCAATCATAACATTTGTATAGCGCACTACGCACCTGTGAGGGTCTCAATTGGTTGATTAATAGAAAGGAATGTACACTGACCTGGCCCTTTAATAGCCAAGGATATGCAATATTTTATACAGTAATGTGCTCCGCTGCAGGCCCTGCCATTTGCCCCACAAAGCGGTGTTTTGTTCTTGCTCCTCAGTCATGTTGGGCAGCAAGTCCCAGGGTCACATCATTCTGCCCTGGTAGTGCATCTCAATCCTGAATGTATTTCTCTCTCAGCGTAGCTTATAAAAGATCAAAAGAGCCTCTTCCCAAAATGGACCGAGACTAAGCAACAGTGAAACAGACTATTCTGACTCGAAGGAGACACCGCAAACCGCAGCCGCACCCGGACACCTTCAGAAAATGTGAGCTTAAGCAGAATACTGCTGCCCACAAGCACAGCCTGCATCTGTGCAATTAATAAAAGGAGCAGAATCTTCACTGAACGACTGGGTTTTCTCTCATTACAAAAACTGTTTACTAAGAACACAAAACCAATCACACCGCTTCAGCAGGTAGCACTGTTTTTAGATATAGAAAGAACGAACTCAGGACCATACTTACGACCCGGTTCAGTCGCCCTTGCACCACGCAGTGCCCATGATTGTGACACATTCCCAGACTTACAAGACCGTGTAAACCTGGGAATGAACCAAAAAGATACGCTTCCGCAGGAGAGGTGCAACAAGGAGAAGGATCTAGATATCTCTTAGTTTTTAAGACGAAAAAGGCTCTCAGAATTGCTTTTGTGCAGGAAGGTGCGGTTCCTGCACCAAAACAACCCGACCTACAACACCATGGTGCACGGGTGCCGGCCTTGGCGCTAGGTTACCAGCACAAGGGAAAAGGACAGGAATGCGCCATGGTGCACGGGTGCCGGCCTTGGCGCTAGGTTACCAGCACAAGGGAAAAGGACAGGAATGCGCCATGGTGTACGGGTGCCGGCCTTGGCGCTAGGTTACCAGCACAAGGGAAAGGACAGGAATGCGCCATGGTGTACGGGTGCCGGCCTTGGCGCTAGGTTACCAGCACAAGGGAAAAGGACAGGAATGCGCCATGGTGTACGGGTGCCGGCCTTGGCGCTAGGTTACCAGCACAAGGGAAAAGGACAGGAATGCACCATGGTGTACGGGTGCCGGCCTTGGCGCTAGGTTACCAGCACAAGGGAAAAGGACAGGAATGCGCCATGGTGTACGGGTGCCGGCCTTGGCGCTAGGTTACCAGCACAAGGGAAAAGGACAGGAATGCACCATGGTGCACGGGTGCCGGCCTTGGCGCTAGGTTACCAGCACAAGGGAAAAGGACAGGAATGCGCCATGGTGTACGGGTGCCGGCCTTGGCGCTAGGTTACCAGCACAAGGGAAAAGGACAGGAATGCGCCATGGTGTACGGGTGCCGGCCTTGGCGCTAGGTTACCAGCACAAGGGAAAAGGACAGGAATGCGCCATGGTGTACGGGTGCCGGCCTTGGCGCTAGGTTACCAGCACAAGGGAAAAGGACAGGAATGCGCCATGGTGCACGGGTGCCGGCCTTGGCGCTAGGTTACCAGCACAAGGGAAAAGGACAGGAATGCGCCATGGTGTACGGGTGCCGGCCTTGGCGCTAGGTTACCAGCACAAGGGAAAAGGACAGGTATGCACCATGGTGTACGGGTGCCGGCCTTGGCGCTAGGTTACCAGCACAAGGGAAAAGGACAGGAATGCGCCATGGTGTACGGGTGCCGGCCTTGGCGCTAGGTTACCAGCACAAGGGAAAAGGACAGGAATGCACCATGGTGCACGGGTGCCGGCCTTGGCGCTAGGTTACCAGCACAAGGGAAAAGGACAGGAATGCGCCATGGTGTACGGGTGCCGGCCTTGGCGCTAGGTTACCAGCACAAGGGAAAAGGACAGGAATGCACCATGGTGTACGGGTGCCGGCCTTGGCGCTAGGTTACCAGCACAAGGGAAAAGGACAGGAATGCGCCATGGTGTACGGGTGCCGGCCTTGGCGCTAGGTTACCAGCACAAGGGGAAAGGACAGGAATGCGCCATGGTGTACGGGTGCCGGCCTTGGCGCTAGGTTACCAGCACAAGGGGAAAGGACAGGAATGCGCCATGGTGTACGGGTGCCGGCCTTGGCGCTAGGTTACCAGCACAAGGGAAAAGGACAGGAATGCGCCATGGTGTACGGGTGCCGGCCTTGGCGCTAGGTTACCAGCACAAGGGGAAAGGACAGGAATGCACCATGGTGTACGGGTGCCGGCCTTGGCGCTAGGTTAACAGCACAAGGGAAAAGGACAGGAATGCGCCATGGTGTACGGGTGCCGGCCTTGGCGCTAGGTTACCAGCACAAGGGGAAAGGACAGGAATGCGCCATGGTGTACGGGTGCCGGCCTTGGCGCTAGGTTACCAGCACAAGGGAAAAGGACAGGAATGCGCCATGGTGTACGGGTGCCGGCCTTGGCGCTAGGTTACCAGCACAAGGGGAAAGGACAGGAATGCACCATGGTGTACGGGTGCCGGCCTTGGCGCTAGGTTACCAGCACAAGGGAAAAGGACAGGAATGCGCCATGGTGTACGGGTGCCGGCCTTGGCGCTAGGTTACCAGCACAAGGGAAAAGGACAGGAATGCGCCATGGTGTACGGGTGCCGGCCTTGGCGCTAGGTTACCAGCACAAGGGAAAAGGACAGGAATGCGCCATGGTGTACGGGTGCCGGCCTTGGCGCTAGGTTACCAGCACAAGGGAAAAGGACAGGAATGCACCATGGTGTACGGGTGCCGGCCTTGGCGCTAGGTTACCAGCACAAGGGAAAAGGACAGGAATGCGCCATGGTGTACGGGTGCCGGCCTTGGCGCTAGGTTACCAGCACAAGGGAAAAGGACAGGAATGCACCATGGTGTACGGGTGCCGGCCTTGGCGCTAGGTTACCAGCACAAGGGGAAAGGACAGGAATGCGCCATGGTGTACGGGTGCCGGCCTTGGCGCCAGGTTACCAGCACAAGGGAAAAGGACAGGAATGCGCCATGGTGTACGGGTGCCGGCCTTGGCGCTAGGTTACCAGCACAAGGGAAAAGGACAGGAATGCGCCATGGTGTACGGGTGCCGGCCTTGGCGCTAGGTTACCAGCACAAGGGGAAAGGACAGGAATGCGCCATGGTGTACGGGTGCCGGCCTTGGCGCTAGGTTACCAGCACAAGGGAAAAGGACAGGAATGCGCCATGGTGTACGGGTGCCGGCCTTGGCGCTAGGTTACCAGCACAAGGGAAAAGGACAGGAATGCACCATGGTGTACGGGTGCCGGCCTTGGCGCCAGGTTACCAGCACAAGGGAAAAGGACAGGAATGCACCATGGTGTACGGGTGCCGGCCTTGGCGTTAGGTTACCAGCACAAGGGAAAAGGACAGGAATGCGCCATGGTGTACGGGTGCCGGCCTTGGCGCTAGGTTACCAGCACAAGGGAAAAGGACAGGAATGCGCCATGGTGTACGGGTGCCGGCCTTGGCGCTAGGTTACCAGCACAAGGGGAAAGGACAGGAATGCGCCATGGTGTACGGGTGCCGGCCTTGGCGCTAGGTTACCAGCACAAGGGAAAAGGACAGGAATGCGCCATGGTGTACAGGTGCCGGCCTTGGCGCTTGGTTACCAGCACAAGGGGAAAGGACAGGAATGCGCCATGGTGTACGGGTGCCGGCCTTGGCGCTAGGTTACCAGCACAAGGGAAAAGGACAGGAATGCGCCATGGTGTACGGGTGCCGGCCTTGGCGCCAGGTTACCAGCACAAGGGAAAAGGACAGGAATGCGCCATGGTGTACGGGTGCCGGCCTTGGCGCTAGGTTACCAGCACAAGGGAAAAGGACAGGAATGCGCCATGGTGTACGGGTGCCGGCCTTGGCGCTAGGTTACCAGCACAAGGGAAAAGGACAGGAACGCGCCATGGTGTACGGGTGCCGGCCTTGGCGCTAGGTTACCAGCACAAGGGAAAAGGACAGGAATGCGCCATGGTGTACGGGTGCCGGCCTTGGCGCTAGGTTACCAGCACAAGGGAAAAGGACAGGAATGCGCCATGGTGTACGGGTGCCGGCCTTGGCGCTAGGTTACCAGCACAAGGGAAAAGGACAGGAACGCACCATGGTGTACGGGTGCCGGCCTTGGCGCTAGGTTACCAGCACAAGGGAAAAGGACAGGAACGCGCCATGGTGTACGGGTGCCGGCCTTGGCGCTAGGTTACCAGCACAAGGGAAAAGGACAGGAACGCACCATGGTGTACGGGTGCCGGCCTTGGCGCTAGGTTACCAGCACAAGGGAAAAGGACAGGAATGCGCCATGGTGTACGGGTGCCGGCCTTGGCGCTAGGTTACCAGCACAAGGGAAAAGGACAGGAATGCACCATGGTGTACGGGTGCCGGCCTTGGCGCTAGGTTACCAGCACAAGGGAAAAGGACAGGAATGCGCCATGGTGTACGGGTGCCGGCCTTGGCGCTAGGTTACCAGCACAAGGGAAAAGGACAGGAATGCACCATGGTGTACGGGTGCCGGCCTTGGCGCTAGGTTACCAGCACAAGGGGAAAGGACAGGAACGCACCATGGTGTACGGGTGCCGGCCTTGGCGCTAGGTTACCAGCACAAGGGAAAAGGACAGGAACGCGCCATGGTGTACGGGTGCCGGCCTTGGCGCTAGGTTACCAGCACAAGGGAAAAGGACAGGAACGCACCATGGTGTACGGGTGCCGGCCTTGGCGCTAGGTTACCAGCACAAGGGAAAAGGACAGGAATGCGCCATGGTGTACGGGTGCCGGCCTTGGCGCTAGGTTACCAGCACAAGGGAAAAGGACAGGAACGCACCATGGTGTACAGGTGCCGGCCTTGGCGCTAGGTTACCAGCACAAGGGAAAAGGACAGGAATGCGCCATGGTGTACGGGTGCCGGCCTTGGCGCTAGGTTACCAGCACAAGGGAAAAGGACAGGAATGCACCATGGTGTACGGGTGCCGGCCTTGGCGCTAGGTTACCAGCACAAGGGAAAAGGACAGGAATGCGCCATGGTGTACGGGTGCCGGCCTTGGCGCTAGGTTACCAGCACAAGGGAAAAGGACAGGAATGCACCATGGTGTACGGGTGCCGGCCTTGGCGCTAGGTTACCAGCACAAGGGAAAAGGACAGGAATGCGCCATGGTGTACGGGTGCCGGCCTTGGCGCTAGGTTACCAGCACAAGGGAAAAGGACAGGAATGCGCCATGGTGTACGGGTGCCGGCCTTGGCGCTAGGTTACCAGCACAAGGGAAAAGGACAGGAATGCGCCATGGTGTACGGGTGCCGGCCTTGGCGCTAGGTTACCAGCACAAGGGAAAAGGACAGGAATGCGCCATGGTGTACGGGTGCCGGCCTTGGCGCTAGGTTACCAGCACAAGGGAAAAGGACAGGAATGCACCATGGTGTACGGGTGCCGGCCTTGGCGCTAGGTTACCAGCACAAGGGAAAAGGACAGGAATGCACCATGGTGTACGGGTGCCGGCCTTGGCGCTAGGTTACCAGCACAAGGGAAAAGGACAGGAATGCGCCATGGTGTACGGGTGCCGGCCTTGGCGCTAGGTTACCAGCACAAGGGAAAAGGACAGGAATGCGCCATGGTGTACGGGTGCCGGCCTTGGCGCTAGGTTACCAGCACAAGGGAAAAGGACAGGAATGCGCCATGGTGTACGGGTGCCGGCCTTGGCGCTAGGTTACCAGCACAAGGGAAAAGGACAGGAATGCACCATGGTGTACGGGTGCCGGCCTTGGCGCTAGGTTACCAGCACAAGGGAAAAGGACAGGAATGCACCATGGTGTACGGGTGCCGGCCTTGGCGCTAGGTTACCAGCACAAGGGAAAAGGACAGGAATGCGCCATGGTGTACGGGTGCCGGCCTTGGCGCTAGGTTACCAGCACAAGGGAAAAGGACAGGAATGCGCCATGGTGTACGGGTGCCGGCCTTGGCGCTAGGTTACCAGCACAAGGGAAAAGGACAGGAATGCGCCATGGTGTACGGGTGCCGGCCTTGGCGCTAGGTTACCAGCACAAGGGAAAAGGACAGGAATGCGCCATGGTGTACGGGTGCCGGCCTTGGCGCTAGGTTACCAGCACAAGGGGAAAGGACAGGAATGCGCCATGGTGTACGGGTGCCGGCCTTGGCGCCAGGTTACCAGCACAAGGGAAAAGGACAGGAATGCGCCATGGTGTACGGGTGCCGGCCTTGGCGCTAGGTTACCAGCACAAGGGAAAAGGACAGGAATGCGCCATGGTGTACGGGTGCCGGCCTTGGCGCTAGGTTACCAGCACAAGGGGAAAGGACAGGAATGCGCCATGGTGTACGGGTGCCGGCCTTGGCGCTAGGTTACCAGCACAAGGGGAAAGGACAGGAATGCGCCATGGTGTACGGGTGCCGGCCTTGGCGCTAGGTTACCAGCACAAGGGAAAAGGACAGGAATGCACCATGGTGTACGGGTGCCGGCCTTGGCGCTAGGTTACCAGCACAAGGGAAAAGGACAGGAATGCGCCATGGTGTACGGGTGCCGGCCTTGGCGCTAGGTTACCAGCACAAGGGAAAAGGACAGGAATGCGCCATGGTGTACGGGTGCCGGCCTTGGCGCTAGGTTACCAGCACAAGGGAAAAGGACAGGAATGCGCCATGGTGTACGGGTGCCGGCCTTGGCGCTAGGTTACCAGCACAAGGGAAAAGGACAGGAATGCGCCATGGTGTACGGGTGCCGGCCTTGGCGCTAGGTTACCAGCACAAGGGAAAAGGACAGGAATGCGCCATGGTGTACGGGTGCCGGCCTTGGCGCTAGGTTACCAGCGCTAGGGGAAAGGACAGGAATGCGCCATGGTGTACGGGTGCCGGCCTTGGCGCCAGGTTACCAGCACAAGGGAAAAGGACAGGAATGCGCCATGGTGTACGGGTGCCGGCCTTGGCGCTAGGTTACCAGCACAAGGGGAAAGGACAGGAATGCGCCATGGTGTACGGGTGCCGGCCTTGGCGCTAGGTTACCAGCACAAGGGAAAAGGACAGGAATGCACCATGGTGTACGGGTGCCGGCCTTGGCGCTAGGTTACCAGCACAAGGGAAAAGGACAGGAATGCGCCATGGTGTACGGGTGCCGGCCTTGGCGCTAGGTTACCAGCACAAGGGGAAAGGACAGGAATGCGCCATGGTGTACGGGTGCCGGCCTTGGCGCTAGGTTACCAGCACAAGGGGAAAGGACAGGAATGCGCCATGGTGTACGGGTGCCGGCCTTGGCGCTAGGTTACCAGCACAAGGGAAAAGGACAGGAATGCACCATGGTGTACGGGTGCCGGCCTTGGCGCTAGGTTACCAGCACAAGGGAAAAGGACAGGAATGCGCCATGGTGTACGGGTGCCGGCCTTGGCGCTAGGTTACCAGCACAAGGGAAAAGGACAGGAATGCGCCATGGTGTACGGGTGCCGGCCTTGGCGCCAGGTTACCAGCACAAGGGAAAAGGACAGGAATGCGCCATGGTGTACGGGTGCCGGCCTTGGCGCTAGGTTACCAGCACAAGGGAAAAGGACAGGAATGCGCCATGGTGACGCCGGGCAGCGCAACAACTATTAAATAATCATGTTCCCCTATAATGCAAACACTGAGGGGCCCATTTATGAGTATTGAGGCTACCATCACGCATGCAGCCTTTCCTTGTACACCTCCAGGCCCCGGCAAGGTTTACATATAAATACTATCACATCTTTGGAAGAACGAGGCGAACATTGGACCTCTATTTTTGCATTAAAAGCAAATGTGACAAGATAAAGCAAAACTGGTAGGTCTGTTTTTTTTGCTTATTCACTTCTGAACTCTAGCATGGTTATTTGGGGGAGGCGAGGGGGTGCTTCTGCACCCACCCCTTCCCTACTTCCAGTGCCGATGGCATGGGCAAGTAACGAAGGAACAGCACTGATAGAACATTGATCCTCATAGGCATGCACGACTGATGAACTGGTAGCGGCAGAGATAAATAGTTTAGGACTAGCAGAAAGATAGGAGGCAGGAAACCGCTTCAAAGAAATACTGCACATTTACTGCTTCTTGATCTAGCAGACAAGGAAGGCAACTGAAAACTCACTCCTGTGGAGTGCCTCACGAAAAAGAAAAAAAATAGTGCTCAGAAAGTGAGCACTCATGAAGAATACAAGGAGCCAGTCAGAGAGGTGGTAAACAGGCTATACTCCACGAAAGGGTCAAATACACGCTGGACAGCCTAAAAAACATAAAGCCAACAAATAGTATGCAAAACATATGTGAGTTACATAACACAAAATCAATATGTTGCGACCAGACGTGCTGTCTGGTAGGCTTCGACCTAAAAAGCCTGCTCTCCGAGTAAAGATATAGCTTTTATTACCAAATTTGGTATAACTCTATTCAGCCGTTTCTTCTCTCATTGGCAAAACTTATTCAATGAAAATTGCATTTAGCTAAACAGTGTTTTGGACCCCTCATGTTTCCTCGACGCCACTTAATGGATCACCCAATAAGCTGCTAGGAAGGAGCTGATGCGGATGATCTTATTTTGTGAAGTTTCATCAAACATGGCACTGCTGGTATCTGCCTCTACCCATGCCAAGGGCCACACCCTAGATCAAATTTGGTCACACAACGTCACACTGTCAACACCAATAATCTCGCCCTACATTTGGTCGGACCACCACCTGATCGAATTTACAGTGACCATTAATGGCAGGGCTAAGCCTCCTAAGGTGGCAGGTGGCCTGACCCGCAAATGGAGAACACTTGACTCTCAGGGACTTATTAACTCCTTAGCCAGAACCCTTCCATTGTCGACTCCAACTCTAACATTGACTCCATGGAAACAGACATCGCAAACTGGCTATTGGTGGCCAGTATTAAGCACGCCTCTCTCACTAAATACTCTCGGGCTAGACACGGCAATGCCCATAATTGGTTCACCAGCGGCCGAAGGACCAAAAACTTAAGAGGAAGAGAGGAATTGGAGGCGCGGTTACTCTAAGGAAGATAGATTACGGTACCTAACAGCCCGTAAGGAATACAAAGCATCTATTCGTCGTCCCCATCATAACCACCCTCTGTAACATTATTCTAGCATCCGGTTCCTACCCTGACTCCCTGAAAAATACACTGATTAAACCTCTGCTTAAAAAACCTGGGCTAGATAAAAGCGAACTGAAGAACTACCGTCCCATTGCTAGTCTCCCTTTTCTAGCAAAGGTCATAGAAAAGGCTATGAACCAGCAGTTATCAGCCTATATAGAGAACAACCACTTGCTGGATGATACCCAGTTCGGCTTCCGCAAATACCACGGCACGGAAACCGCCCTCATCAAAGCAGCCGACGACATAAGAATCATTCGTGACCAAGGAGGTACTGCTGTATTAGTCCTCCTTGACTTGTCGGCTGCTTTCGACACGGTCGACCACAAGATTTTGGTCGACCGTGTCGAGAGGATGGGCATTCAGTTCACTGCCAGAGACCTTCTGGCCTCTTTCCTGACCAACAGAACTCAGGCGGTTACACTGGGTCCCTTCCAGTCGGCCGACCTGTTGTTACCGTGTGGGGTCCCACAAGGCTCATCCCTGAGTCCGACACTATTTAATATATATGTGTCGGACCTCGCCAGTGTCATCAAAGCATACGGGATGGGCCTGACCTCATACGCCGACGACACCCAGTTGGTTCTGGCCATAAAGGGAGACGGACAGGAAATGGCGGAGAGATTTCAAGATGGGATGATTGCCATAGGTGAGTGGATGGCAAGAAATTGCCTGAAACTTAATTCCGATAAAACGGAGGTGGTTATCTTCGGCAATCTCTCCCCAGCCTGGTCGGCAACTTGGTGGCCAGCGGCCATGGGCACTCCTCCCTGCCCCACGGCCAAAGTTAGAAACTTGGGTGTCACTTTTGACAACCAGCTCAACTTCATGGCCCATGCGAATAAGGTGGCTGCCAATGCTCACTTTAAGCTGCAAATGGTAAGGAAAATCACTCCTTACTTGCCAGAATCAGCAGCAAAAACACTGGTTTCTTCACTAGTGTTGTCTTCATTGGACTACTGCAACGGTCTGCTGCTCAATGCCCAGAACAGAGTCATTAAAAAACTACAGACAGTGCAGAATGCCGCCGCCCGAGTGCTTTAAAAAAAAAACCAGATTTGCACCCATCTCGGACACGCTTAAACAATACCACTGGTTGTCCATTCACAACCGGGTCAAATTTAAAGCTCTGTGTATTGTCTTTAAATCACTCCAGGACCTAGGACCCAGATTCCTTAGAAAGCAACTGATCCCCTACAACCCCCCGAGAACGCTCAGATCTACCTCCCTTAATCAACTGGTGATTCAACGCAGTCGAACAGCCTCCTGGGGCGATCGCCGCTTTTCAATTGCGGCCCCTAGACTCTGGAACACCCTGCCTATCCACATAAGAACCAGTCCCACTCTTCTTCAGTTCAGAAAAAACCTGAAGACTTGGCTTTTCAATCAGTGATTTTCATCTCCGCATTTCCTGTCCAGGGTGAAACCCCAATGCAATTTCAGCGCCGAGACGCCTAAGGGTAATTGTACGCGCTCTATAAATGGCATTAAATAAATATTTCGATTGCCAAAGCTATGCATTTCTCAGAGAGAATACTTACTGCCTACAATAAATCGAGGGACATTTTTAAAATTGTGCATGACCTTAGCAGCGACGACAGAATTTTACTTAGTCAGGCCCCCACTCAAGAGCTGTGCAACTTTTTGAACAATTTCTTTGTAGGAAAAATCACGAATATTAAGGCCAGTATTCCACCCACCGCCCATATGGAATCTCCTGATGACATATCCAGTAACTCACACACCTTGACTCACTTCCCAGATATATGTCACAACACTCTCTCAGAACTCATGACCCGTGTCAAGTCGGGCTCTCCAAATGACTGTTGCCCTCCTTTCGTTCTCAGGGAAATCTTCTCGGCCCTGCCCCAAAGTATCCTCCCTTTCCTCAATGAATCCCTCAGCAAGGGCGTAGTACCTAGCGCCCTCAAGGATGCAACCCTAGTTCCTCTTTTAAAAAAACCTGGGGCAGACCCTTCAAACCTCTCCAACTACCGCCCCATCTCCCTCTTACCCTATCTGGCAAAAAATTTGGAGGCTCATGCAGCAAGGTGCCTCTCCAAATTTATCGAAAACTCTGGGTTCTTAGAGCCTAACCAAGCTGCTTCCGGCCAGCTCACTCGACCGAGTCAGTTATCCTAGCAGTACTGGATACACTGAGAGCAAAAGCAAACAGTCCCTCAGCCTCTGGTGCTCCTGGATCTGTCGGCCGCATTCGACACGGTCGACCACAACATCTTGTTGCACCGTGTCGAACAAGCAGGCATTCACGGCCCTGCATCTGATTGGATAAAGTCATTTCTCACAGGCAGAACGCAAGCAGTACGTCTCGGTACCTTCACTGCCCCTAAACTATCTACCTCATGTGGGGTGCCGCAGGGCTCGTCCCTCTCCCCACTGCTGTCTAATCTCTATATTCAGCCTCTGATTCACTCACTTAAAGCCAGGAACATAACTCTCTTTAATTACGCGGATGACCTTCAGATTGTTTTTCCCTTGGAATCCGCCAACGACGCTGCTGATTTCCAATCTGCGATGCTCCATATCCAGCACTGGATGAATCTCAATCAGCTAAAACTTAACCCAGGAAAGACGGAACTGGTGCTGCCTGGGAACAGCTTTGCTAATTGGGGACCACACTTCTAGCCGAGCGAATTAGGCCCCCACCCCTTCCCTCTCAGTGAAAAGCTAAGGGGGTGTCATCAACTCCGACCTCTCACTTAGAGGACATGTGGGGGCCGTGATTTCGGCTAGCCTCTTCCAATTGCGTAAAATCAGGAAGATCTCTCATCTGCTATCTCACGCAGCGTTGTACAGGTAGTGATTGCATTAGTGCTCTCGCGCCTAGACTTCTCTAACTCCCTCTACATTGGGCTACCCCAGACCTTGCTCAACCGTTTACAAATTATCCAGAACCAGACGGCAAGGCTAATTCACAAACAGCCGAGATGGCAATCGGCTAGGTAGGCCCTCGTTGAAAAAACTCCACTGGCTGCCCATAGCACAAATGCCACTGGATTCAAGCAAGCTGGGCTGAAGACGGCTGGAATGCCAGAAACCGGTCCTCGGAAGCTTGTTTACGGTCCAGGGAAGACATGGCTTGGCAGTTCGGGCTGGACTGTTCCCATGAGGCACAGGGTCAGACTGATTTGCATATAGCCATGTCTGAACTGGGGTGGCAGAGTGGGCTAAAGAACGGTGATGGATTAAACCCAGATCTTTTGACTGGGTGTGAGTGTCGGATTGATTCGGAAGCTCCGTCCATCACCAACCCCTTTTGTACCACTTTTGGCCGCCATAAGTGTGGCAGGGTATACTCAGACGTGAGTCCCTTGCTCACTTTGCCACTGGATTCAAGCAAGCCGGGCTGAAGAAGGCTGGAATGCCGGAAACCGGTCATCTGAAGCTTGTCTCCGGTCCAGGGAAGGCATGGCTTGGCAGTTCGGGCTTGACTGTTCCTATGAGGCACACGGTCAGACTGATTTGCATATAGCCATGTCTGAACTGGGGTGGCAGAGTGGGCTAAAGAACGGTGATGGATTAAACCCAGATCTTTTGACTTGGTGTGAGCGTTTGATTGATTGAGATGCTCCGTCCATCACCACCCCCTTTTGTACCGCTCATAGCACAAAGGGCTGCCTTCAAGACAGGCTGCTTAGTTTTCAAAGCACTGTACTGCAACAGCCCAAAATTTCTTAGCAGTCTGATCATAAAGCACGCCCCTACCTGTAACCTCCGCTCAGCCCATCTTCACTTACTCACCACCCCTACTATTAAGTTGAAAAGGCAGGGAGGCCGCAGGTTCTCGTTCCTTGCACCCAGGCTCTGGAACGCCCTCCCCCTCACAATCAAGACCTGCGGCAACCTATTGAGCTTTAGAAAGGCCTTGAAAACCTGGTTATTTGCACAGGCCTGCTAACCTGGTCCACCGCAACAACATCATACATAATCAGCGCCAGGAAACTTATGGTGACAGTGTGCTCTACAAATTCCTGTTAACATAACATAACACAGATACTGCGTAGCACCCGTAACCTTATACGCTTTTTTCTTTAAATCTCAGTAGATAACTTCTTCATCAACTATTATGGTGTGCACGGGTAATCCACACTCATCCCTGTGTGCTATGCCTACAATCCACTGCCCTGGCATAGATCAGCAAACCCTCTTGCTGGGTGCACTATACCAGCGGTGAGGATACAGGTGCATGAGACCTATACCCCTACAGTGTCTAAGCAAATTTGTAGACACTGTAAATGCAGTAATGCCATGAAGAGTATATGGTCTGTGAGTTTGTCATTATGAACTCCACAGCACCATAATTGCTTTACTGAAAACTGTGAAGTTTGGTATCAAACTTCTCAGCATATTAAACCCACACTGATGCCAGTGTGAGATTTAATGAAAAATGCACTCAGATGGAATCTTACAGACCCCCCCTGAAAAACGAACAGCCTCTGGTGGGTTCCGTGACTGGAGCACACCAGCCTGCCACTGTAGGAGAGTAGGATCTGCTTCCTATGGTTACCCCCACTTTTTGCTTGAGTTTCACTGTTTTTCGACTTTAGTCTGGCTGGGGCCCTGCTATTCAGGACCCCAGCCTAGCAGCTTCCTCTCTAAAATGATTGCATGTACATTAGGTACACTCCAGATTGGTTACTGGGTTACCCTAGTGAGTCGCTAGTATATGGTAATTTAGGTACTACGAGCATAGGCACCCCAGAGGCCTACCAGGGGCTGAAGCATGTATTATGCCACCCCTAGGAAGCCTTCCAAAACGGCACCACAAGACTGCTACTGCAGCCTGTGTAAGGTGATGTATGCACCTCTTACTAAGATATAGGTTAATTATGTCTACCTTTAATCACTGACACATATAAACCTATTAGTCACTCCTATGGCAGGCCTTATCAATCCTGAAGGCAGAGTGCTTCGTTTTGCGTGAGAGGGTGCCCATGCATGAGCAGAGCCCCTCTGCAGCTTTCGGAATCTATTCTCTGAAGCTGTTCTGTGATGCAGCCAAACCATATACTATTAAGTGCATTATAACCTCGCAGTAAATGCTAACTTTGGAATGGCTGCATGGAAACATGTTGTGTTTGGTGTCAAACACTTCTGAATACTGTCCCCCCCACCAGTCCTGGCGGCAGTGGTAGAATTACACCCTTCTAGAGGGGGAAGACATGTACACACTGGTCTGCCCGGTAATAGTTTAAACGAGCCCCAGCTTCACAAAATGGATGCCACAGACACGGGTCTGACCTCTTGCTGCTGGACAAAACTCTGGCAGGGGAGGCCTGGACAATAGGTTTCCTGTCACAGGGAGGTGTAACCACCTCCCCAGACATGCTTTAGTGAATTAGGGCTGGGTGGGGGCACTCAGAGAGTGCTTTTCAGACAGAGCTGGGGGCACACTTGGTGTCCCTGTGCATACCCCAGTTCAAACCGGTTAAAGGGACACTCAGCCCCTGCTCTGGCGCGAAACTGGACAAAGTGAAAGGTGTGGAACCACCCCTCTTCCCAGACCCTCCCATAGGTGGGCCCCCAGAGTATGTCCAACCCCTTTCTTCAGTATAGGTAAGGGACCACTGGCAACAGGGCTTTAGATTATACCTGGACAAAACTCAGAAGCTGAATCCTGGAACTTTGACACACTACTAACGACTAGAGCACTGAAAAATCTCTCTTGGGCTCAAGGAGTGACTCCCCTGCTCAAGCAGGCACCAAAGAAGCATTTTGCCGGTCTGCATTTCCGAAGCTCCCGCAGGACTCTGAAGTATTTGCGACTCAGGACCCAGACTTCTCAGAGGCCGACACGAGAACCCAGCAAAGCTGAGACCCACAGCCCTCACGAGTGACATAGGACCGGAACTCCTGGACATAATGCACATTTGCTAGTGCATCAACTTCCTGAGCTTTCCCGAAGTTGTGCATTGGGCTACTTGTAGTCCAAGCCCTGAGCACCATCTGCACCAAAGATTGTGGGCCTACACTCCATGAGTGTTCTGCAACTCCGCTTCTGACATTTCTGCTTGAGGCCCCTTCGCGATCCCTGGTCCGTCGACTGGTGGGTCCCCTCAAAGGTAACTACTTTTCCTTGGGTTTCCCTGGTTGCTCCAGACGTACCCTGACTCTCCTCCGCATGGTGAGTCCCTCAGACCTTGCTGGTCTGCACCGTAGCCGATTTCTACTTCCTGCGTGGGTTGGTGTTGCCAAGGCATGTTGGGTCCAATCCGGAAACAGACACCGCAGCACCAACATCCTTCGTAGGACAGCCCTCTTGGGAGAGATCCCTACCAGCAGGTACATATGTGGACCGACAGCTAGGAGGGCTTCTGTGGCGGGCAAAGAGAACACGGTCCTCCATTGGTGCGGCTTGTGGCTGCAATATGGAACCGGGTGGTACGGCGACTTATCCGAGAACGGCCATTTGGTCTAGAGATGGACTTCTGGCTGATGCCACCCTTTGCTCAAATAGACCAGGTTGTGTCAACAGATAAATGGAAGGAGGGGGGCTGCCCGATGCTGTCGGACCTCTAACAGGACAATTAATTAATCACTTATCAGGAGGCGGTCAAGTCAAGTCAAGTCAAGTCAAAGAATTTATATAGCGCACTACATACCCAGAGGGTTTCAAGGCGCTTAGGCAGGGGAGGAGGATTACTTGTCAAATATCCATGTTTTAAGTTGCTTTCTGAATGCTAGGTGGTTCTGGGTAAGGCGAAGGTAAGTGGGGAGTGAGTTCCAAGTTTTAGCTGCCAGGTATGAGAAGGATCTTCCTCCCATGGTGGTCTTGTTGATGCGGGGTACAGTGGCGAGGGCTTGGCTGGAAGAACGTAGTTGGCGGGAGGGGGTGTAGAAGGACAGTCGTGAGTTGAGGCATTCTGGTCCGATGTCGTAGAGTGATTTGTGTGCGTGGGTCAGCAGTCGGAAAGTGATTCTCTTATCGACGGGCAGCCAGTGGAGGTCTTTCAGGTGGCCAGAGATGTGTTCGTTACGCGGGATGTCTAATATGATCCTGGCTGAGGCGTTTTGGATTCGTTGGAGTTTCTTCTGGATTTTAGCGGTAGTACCTGCGTAGAGGGTGTTTCCGTAGTCCAGTCGGCTCGTGACCAGAGCGTGGGTGACTGTTTTTCTGGTTTCGGTGGGGATCCAGCGAAATGTTTTTTTTGAGCATGCGAAGAATGTTGAAGCAGGATGAGGATACGGCGCTGACTTGTCTGTTCATTGAAAGTGAAGAATCCAGGATAACGCCTAGGTTCCGTGCGTGGTCTGTCGGGATGGGTGCTTTTCCAAGGGCTTCTGGCCACCAAGAGTCGTCCCATGCAGAGGGGGATGTACCTAAGATGAGGACTTCTGTTTTATCTGAGTTCAGTTTCAGACGGCTGTGTTTCATCCATTCGGCAACTTCTTTCATACCTTCGTGTAGGTTGGTTTTGGCGGTGCTGGGGTCATTGGTGAGAGAAAGGATCAGTTGAGTGTCATCCGCGTAGGAGATGATGTTGAGATTGTGTTGGCGAGCGATGGCCGCAAGGGGGCTCATGTATACGTTGAAGAGGGTGGGACTGAGTGAGGATCCTTGTGGTACGCCGCAGATGACTTCGGTGGCCTCGGACTTGAATGGTGGAAGGCGGACTCTCTGGGTTCTTCCGGTGAGGAACGAGGTGATCCATTCAAGTGCTTTTCCTTGTATTCCGATGTTTCTAAGGCGTTGTAAAAGGGTGCTGTGGCAGACTGTGTCGAAGGCTGCAGAGAGGTAGAGGAGGATGAGGGCGACTGTGTCTCCATTGTCCAGTAGAGTTCGGATGTCGTCTGTTGCTGCGATGAGGGCGGTCTCAGTGCTGTGTTTTGCTCGGAAGCCAGATTGTGAGGAGTCGAGGGATTTGTTGGCTTCGAGGAAAGCGGCGAGTTGGTTGTTGACAGCTTTCTCGATGACTTTGGCCGGGAAAGGAAGGAGCGATATGGGGCGGTAGTTTTTGAGTTCGGTGGGGTCCGCTGTGGGTTTTTTCAGAAGGGCGGTGAGTTCAGCGTGTTTCCAGCTTTCAGGGAAGGTGGCGGAGTTGAAGGAGCAGTTGATGACGTCTCGGAGGTGCGGTGCTATGTCGGAGTCTGCTTTGTTGAAGATGTGGTGGGGACATGGGTCTGTGGGGGATCCTGAGTGGATGGAGTTCATCAGGCGAATGGTGTCCTCAGTGGAGATTGGGTTCCAGTCGTTGAGGGTGTTCAAGGGGGGAGAATGTTCAGCATATGGTTGGGTGGGTTGGTCTCCGGGTTGGTTGTTGAAGCTGTTGTGGATGTCTGCAATTTTGTTGTGGAAGAATAAGGCCAGGGAGTCGCAGAGGGCTTGAGAGGGGGTGATGTCGTTGGAGTTGGCCGAGGGCTTGGTAAATTCCTTGACGATGTTAAAAAGTTCCTTGCTGTTGTGGGCGTTGTTGTCTAGTCGATCCTTGAATGCTGTTTTCTTGGCCTTTCGGATTAGTTGGTGGTGTGTGCGGGTGGCGTTTTTGAAGGCGTCCTTGGTGCTAGTGGTTGGGTCTTTTTTCCAGGCCTTTTCAAGAGAGCGGCAGAGTTTCTTGGACTTCTTAAGATCATCGTTGAACCATGAGGCCTTCTTGCTGCCAGGTTTGCTGTGACGTTTTTTCAGTGGTGCTAGGATGTCGGCGGTGTTGGATAACCATAGGGTGAAGTTGGCGGCGGCTTGGTCTGGGTTAGAAGAGTGGGCTGGGGTGTTTAGAAGGAGCGATGAGGAGATCTGGTCGATGGTAATTTTGTTCCAGTTTCTTTGCAGAGTTGGTTGGAGGTGGTTGGTGGGTTTCGGCTTGTTGTAGGTGAAGTGAACGCAGCTGTGGTCAGTCCAAAGGAGATCCGTAGTGTGGCTGAAGGAGACATGATTGCTGGAGGTGAAGATGGGGTCGAGTGTGTGACCTGCGATGTGGGTGGGGGAGGTGACCAGTTGTTTAAGTCCGAGGTTGGCGAGGTTGTCCAAAAGGGTGGTGGTGTTGCGGTCGTTGTCCTTTTCAAGGTGAAAGTTGAGGTCTCCCAGAAGGATGTAGTCTTTCGAGGGGAGCGCGTGTGGAGTGATGAAGTCCGTGATGTCTTCACTGAATTTTGCGCGGGGTCCTGGTGGTCTGTAGAGGAGGGTGCCTCTGAGTGTGGTCTTGGGGTCGATGTGGATCTGGAAGTGAAGGTGTTCAGAGTTGGCGAGGTTGGCGTCCGAGCTGGTTGAGATGTGGATTGATTTTTTATGGACGATAGCGATTCCTCCTCCTGAGTGGCCGGTACGGTCCTTGCGTGTGATCTTATAGTCTTCAGGGATGGCAATGGTGATGTCTGGGGCGGAGGAAGTGTTCATCCATGTTTCTGTTAGGAAGGCGACGTCTGGGGAGATGGTGTCTAGTAGATTCCATAGGTCAATGGCGTGTCTGTGGACCGATCGGGTGTTGAGAAGGATGCATTGTAGGTGGTAGGGGTCGGGAATCTGTGGTGTGGTCGTAGCGGAGATGTTATCGGTGCCGCTGAATTTGCAGGAGTAGCAGGAGAAAGGTCCATGGGTGTGTCCAGGAGCGGCTTGGACGCAGTTGGGGGCGCGACCGGGGTTAAGGGCTAGGAGGGTGGTGGCATCGTAGGTAATGCGGGAGGGGTGGGCATTACGTGTACCAGGGGCTCTGGCGCTGGGCGCGGTCCAGGCGCGGACGGGCGTAGACGGGCTTACCTTTGGCGCGCCTTTGGCGCGGCCGTAGCGCGTGGACGCTGCGCGTGGGGACATTGGCCATAAATGGATGGTGGAAGGGGGCGGAGCGTGGGAGGGGCAGCAGCTGGGAGGCGGTAGCAGGGAGGAGGGGCGGGCTAGGGAGCGAGTAAACAAGATGGAGGGTCAAAGGGAGACTAAGGCAGGGGCAGCAGAAGCACCACGGCACCAGGGGCACCTTTGCGCTGGGATCAGGCCAATTTCTGCAATACGCTAAAATAGCGGCAACGGCGCGGCAATTAGCGCCGAGACGCCCAAGGGCCTTTGTTCGCGCTCTATAAATATCATTAATAAATAAATTATGGTCCTCGTTTCCAGAGGCTCCAGGGCACACCCAAACCATGGTCATTATGATTGCTATGGCAGGGGGGCAAAAGTTTGTAACCCACCTCTGAGGGAAGATAAAAAGACAGGCCCCCTAAAGATAGAACACAAATGGCAGCAGGTGTGTCTGCAGGAGGTCACAACACAAGACTGGGAAAAAATACACAAGAGGGTGCGGAACGTGTCGGTAAGTAGTTGCTTCCAACAAGTCCAGTATGATAGCATACACATGACTTATCTCTCACCCAGGAGGCACCAGGCCATCGATAACACCAGGGATCCACATTGCCCTAGATGTTGTAACGCTCAGGTGGATTTTCCGCATATGGTGTGGACGTGCCCAACGAGCCAGACATACTGGGTGGAGGTCCTAGAGGATCCGACCAGGGTAACAGGGTGGACAATAGCCCTGGACCTGCGTGCCTGTCTCCTGGGCTTGATTCCTCGAGATCCTAAGCAAAAAATAAGCAGGCGATTCCTGGTTCTGGGCCTGGTTGTAGCCAAGCGGCATATTGCGACCCATTGGTTAACCCAGCAAGGGCCATTACTAGCGAAATGGAGGACGGATCTACGGGAGTGGGCTCTGGCAGAGGAGGGTCATGCGGAACACCAGGAGGGATGACAAACTGCCCGAGGTCCTAATGGCATGGGGAGCGATGATTCAGGAGATAGTAGGACAGGCCTCCCAACCTACACCGGAAAGTTCAGGGGCGACGTCTTCTATGCGCGGGGAGGCCCCAGGACAAAGGGGAGAGATGCACGGAGACCCAACATAAGGATTATGATGCTTAGACCTCAAGGCAGCATGGGAGTGGGTGTTGGGGGGGTGGGGGGGTTGGAAGGGAGTTTATTACTGTTGAGTTATGTTTAAGCACTGACTGACTGACTTTGCAGCAGATCGCCATTGAAAACAACGAGGAAACCTGACACGAAAAGAACAAAGCTGACCTGTGCCTTGGGTGGAGACGCCGGGAAGCCATCGGGCAGAGCCGTGAGGTGAACGGCAGTGATACTTGGCAGAAGGGAGCGCCGGGAGACTCCCTGCGACTACAGCCCCCAGCAGCCTCTGGGGCGGCGCGCCCGTGACGCGTGGAGAGCGCCCGGAGGCGCTTGAAAGGCTGACACCGCCCAGGAGCCCCAGGGGAGAACAAAGCTGACCTGTGCCTTGGGTGGAGACGCCGGGAAGCCATCGGGCAGAGCCTCAAGGTGAACGGCAGTGATACTTGGCAGAAGGGAGCGCCGGGAGACTCCCTGCGACTACAGCCCCCAGCAGCCTCTGGGGCGGCGCGCCCGTGACGCGTGGAGAGCGCCCAGAGGCGCTTGAAAGGCGGACACCGCCCTCTCGCCCCGCGAGTCGCGCGCGAGAGGCGCCAGGGAGAAGCCTGGGACAAGGGCGGGGCCGTCTGTGGACGTCCGGGGCAGGGAGAGGCAGGGCAGGGCCACGATTCCTGTCCGCGATATTTGGCAGTCTAGACATTGGACCTATTCATCTCCTAGTGAGTACCTAACACCTGTTTACTCTGCGTATTCATTGTTTCTATTGACACCTTAACTGCGCTAATGGCTAAACTGCGTTCCGCTAAAACACCAGCCCAACCCGGGCCCTTGGATAATTACATGGTTAAAATGGTCACTAAAATTAACTCTGCCCGTCGTCTGTCACTCGGCAGGGCTAGCCCCCCTGCTTCGCCACCAACTGACCTTCTTGTCCTAGATGATATCGACAATGTGAGTGAGACTGTTCCATCGGTTTCTCCCTCGGAGGAGTCAACCTTAGACACTGCTTCTACTTCAGCGGATATTCTTGTTAGCACAGATTTACTGCCACCTTCTCCCACGACAGTTCCATCTTTGGTCCGCCGCCCAGTTAGGGCATGCAGAAGACTGATAAATAAGCGTGGGGGGCAACGTAAAATGAAGAAAATCGCGACCTCCCAGCCCACGCGGGCGGAGATGACAAATGATAACAGTAATGAGGGGGGTGCTGAATCTGTTAACAGTGATCACCTTCAGCTACTTGCAGATATGCTGACCAATGTCCCGAAGGTTGACCCAAACTCATTTGAAGCCCGGGAAGAGCTGAGTAGCTATCTAGGCAACAAAGTCATTGCATGGCTAAATAAATACTGTGGGTTCCCCACTGCTTTCTGGAATGACATAGTGTCAGTGCGCAGGGTTGACTGGATTGGCACCTCAAGAAAATCATGCAGAGGCGACTGTGTTATTGTAAATCTAAGACATCCGCAGCACGTCGCAACCGTATTGTTAAGGGCAGCCTCCTTACCGGTCACCGAAGATAACATATGTGTTCGCCCACTGGGGTATTTATACAATCATCTTAGTGTGACCCCTAGTCCAAGCTCTCATCCTGGCCACCTGACTCCTACCTATCCCACACAAAGGCAGGCTTTCTTTCCTAGGATGCCACAAGAACATCAACTGCCTGTGAATATGGATTCATATTGTTATAATTTGTGTAGGCCTAATCCACAATCTGTTCCAATTTTGCCCTTGTTTAATCGGTTTTCACCGCTATCATCTTTAAGCGACAATGATTGACTGTCTACTAACGAGGGCTCATCAAACCAACACTGTCGAATAATGACTTGGAACATTGCTGGTATTAGGGCCAAAGCCGGGAATGATGAATGGATTAAACTTCTGAAGTCCTTTGATATTCTTGCGTTCCAGGAAACTTGGGACTTAAGTAACAGTTTTTCCATGGATGGTTACACACATTTTTTCGTCCCTGCTACCAGTGGTGGGGCTGGTAGACCACAGGGGGGTTTGTTAACTTTGTTTAAAACATCCTTGAAAGGGGTGTTAATCCAACATAATTCAGGCTCTCAAAATTGCATGATAGTTGAACTTAGTCCCCCTTCTTTCTCAAATATGTTGTTCATTAACTTTTATAATTCTAGTCCTAATGATGATACTAGGCAGAATTTGGATATTATCGAATCTTTTTTGTCAGTCTATAGAACCAAGGTAAAAGAGTTTGAAATCATCCTTTTAGGCGATTTTAACATACATCCCTGCAACCAGCCATGCCCAAGTCTTTCAGAAGAGGGGCCACCACACTCATTATTTACACACTTTGAGTATTCCTACAGGGGTGAGGCACTTGAATCTTACTTGGATGCATGGAATTTGTATGAATCTAGTTGTGGGGAAGTTGATAGTAGAACTCCTACCTTTAAGGGCAATGGCGACGGTACCGTAATTGATTATATATTTATGTCTTGTCAGATTTTAGAGAGGGTGGTTCACTATGGTACTATGGTCTCAGTATTTAGCGACCACAACCCTGTAGTAGTAGAGGTTTTGTCAACTGTCTTTTTAAATCAGAGCGGGTCAGGAGGGAATAGAAGTCAAGATGTGGTGTTAAAGGACCAGGGTCGCAGACTGAAGTGGTCTAGCGTTGTCCCAGAGAACGTTCTTCACGCCGTCCTTGATAGCACTGAAAATGATGTGTTAACTTGCTTGGACACAAGGGCATCAAACCTGAAAGTAATGTCTGCCTTTGACAATATTTGTAAATCTATCGACATCACCTTAACAAATAACAAAAAAATGTCCAGGCCCAGGGAGAAAAAATGGTTTGACCATGCATGTTCAAGAGCTCACGCTGATTTGCTCAAGGCCCTTAAAGCGATCCCTAAAGACCGCGTATTAATAACCTTACTAAGATCTGTATATAAAAAAGCCATACAAAATAGGAAAAAGGAGATCAGGGAAACTGCCTGGTTACAACTGTCTGATCCTGAGGTCGTTAAAAACAGTGCTTACCACAGACACGGCCGCTCCTCCACGCTGCTCCCGACCTGCCTCCCCTAACTGCCTGGTATCGTTGTTCTCCCCAGCTGCTTGCACTCGGCGCTACCACGATTTCTTCTCGCTTTGCAGGACCGCTTATTTGCATACAGCGCTGCTAATCATTTATTCATTTAAATAGCTCGCATTGTAGGAGAGCCTTATTTGTTTGCATACAGCGCTGCTATTCACTCATTTGTTTATTTAATTAGCTCGCATTGTAGGAGCGCTCCATTTGTTTGCATACAGCGCTGCTAATTTGTCATTTCATCTTTCACTGCACGCTTTAATTGCAAACATCGATTTGAATCACGTAACCTACTCACATTGCAAGATTGTTATCTTTGTAATTTAATGTGCCTTTAGAACGCTGCTTCACCTCGCCTGCTAAGTAGTTGCAGAGATATTTGTGCCCTCGCTGTGTTGGCTTGACTGACTTCTGCACTTTGCATTATTTTGCCTGTTTGCTCCGTCCCGCCGGCCATTTTGTTGTTGATATTATTGTTGTCGGCCCTGCCCGAGTCTCCGCCCCGCTCCCGCCTTCCCAGCTCACCCTCCCTCGCCCCTCCCCTCTCCCTATCCACATATGACAGTTGCTCTTGCGCGCAGCGTTCACGCGCAGCGACCGCGCCCCATTCGCGCCGATGGTGCGCCAAAGGTAAGCCCGTCTACGCCCGTCCGCGCCTTGGACCGCGCCCAGCGCCAGTCCCCCTGGTCCTCGTACCTCCCACCTCCCCCGCATTACTTACGATGCCACCACCCTCCTAGCCCTTAACCCCGGCCGACTCCCCCACTGCATCCAAGCCACTCCTGGACACACCCATGGTCCCTTCTCCTGCAAATCCTGCAAGTTCGACGGCAGCGAGATCAACTCTTCACCCACGGACACAAGCCACATATCTGACTCCATCTACCTAAAATGCATCCTGCTCAACACCCGCTCAGTCCACAGACACGCCATCGAACTTTGGAATCTACTAGACACCATCTCTCCCGACGTCGCCTTCCTGACAGAAACATGGATGAATGCCTCATCAGCCCCTGACATCACCATTGCCATCCCGGAAGGATACAAGATCATCCGTAAGGATCGCACCGACCAAACAGGAGGAGGCATCGCTATCGTCCATAAGAACTCCATCCGCATCTCAACCAGCTCAGACGTCAACCTCGCTAGCGCCGAACACCTTCACTTCCAGATCCACACCGACCCAAGGACCACACTCAGAGGGACTCTCCTCTACAGGCCTCCAGGACCCCGTGCAAAATTCAGCGACGTTATCACTGACTTCATCACCCCACACGCCCTCCCCTCCGAGGAATACATCTTACTAGGAGACCTCAACTTTCACCTGGAAAAGAGCAACGACAGCAACACCACCTCCCTTCGGGACAATCTCGCCAACCTCGGACTCAAACAACTTGTCTCTACGCCCACCCACATCGCAGGTCACACACTCGACCCCATCTTCACCTCCAGCAAACATGTCTCCTTCAGTCACACCACTACCCTCCAGTGGACGGACCACAGCTGCGTACACTTTTTCTACAATAAAACCACCACTCACAACGGACCTCAACCTACTCTACGAAGAAACTGGAACAAAATCACCATCGACCAGATCTCCTCATCGCTTCTTCAAAACCCACCTGCCCACTCCTCAAACCCCGACCAAGCATCGTTTAACCTCACCCAATGGCTATCCAACAGCGCCGACATCCTAGCACCGCCGAAAAAACATAAAATCAAACTTGGCAGCAAAAACGCCTCCTGGTTCAATGATGATCTTAAGAAATCGAAGAAACTCTGCCGCTCCCTCGAGAAGGCCTGGAAAAAAGACCCAAACACCAGCACCAGGGACGCCTTCAAAAACGCCACCCGCATACACCACCAACTGATCCGGACTGCCAAGAAAGCCGCATTCAAAGACCGACTAGACAACAACGCCCACAAGAGCAAGGAACTGTTCAACATCGTCAAAGAATTCACCAACCCCTCAGCCAACTCCAACGACATCACCCCCTCTCAAGCCCTCTGCGACTCCCTAGCCTCGTTCTTCCACAACAAAATTGCAGACATCCACAACAGCTTCGACATCCAACCCGGAGACCATCCCACCCAATCTTCTGCCGTATCTGCACCCCCCCGAACACCCTTAACGACTGGAACCCAATCTCCACCGAGGACACCATCCGCCTGATGAACTCCATCCACTCAGGATCCCCCACAGACCCATGTCCTCACCACATTTTCAACAAAGCAGACTCCATCATAGCACCACACCTCCGAGACGTCATCAACTGCTCCCTCAACTCCGCCACCTTCCCGGAAAGCTGGAAACACGCCAAACTCAGCGCCCTTCTGAAAAAACCCACAGCGGACCCCACCGAACTCAAAAACTACCGCCCCATCTCGCTCCTTCCATTCCCGGCCAAAGGCATCGAGAAAGCCGTCAATAACCAGCTCGCCGCCTTCCTCGAAAGCAGCAAATCCCTCGACTCCTCACAGTCCGGCTTCCGAGCCAAACACAGCACGGAGACCGCTCTCATCGCAGCAACAGACGACATTCGAACTCTACTAGACAACGGAGACACAGTCGCCCTCATCCTCCTCGACCTCTCCGCAGCCTTCGACACAGTCTGCCATAGCACTCTTCTACAGCGCCTCAAAAACATCGGGATCCAAGGAAAAGCACTGGAATGGATCACCTCATTCCTCACCGGAAGAACCCAGAGAGTCCGCCTCCCACCATTCAAGTCCAAGGCCACTGAAGTCATCTGCGGCGTACCCCAAGGTTCCTCACTCAGCCCCACCCTCTTCAACGTATACATGAGCCCCCTCGCGACCATCGCTCGCCAACACAACCTCAACATCATCTCCAACGCAGATGACACCCAACTGATCCTATCACTCACCAAAGACCCCAACACCGCCAAAACCAACCTACATGAAGGTATGAAAGAAGTAGCAGAGTGGATGAAGCACAGCCGTCTGAAACTGAACTCCGACAAAACAGAAGTCCTTATCTTAGGCACCTCCCCCTCCGCTTGGGACGACTCTTGGTGGCCAGAGGCCCTTGGAAAAGCACCCATCCCGACGGACCACGCACGAAACCTGGGCGTCATCCTGGACTCCTCTCTCTCGATGAACAGACAAGTCAACGCAGTCTCATCTTCATGCTTCAACATCCTCCGCATGCTCAAAAAAACATTTCGCTGGGTCCCCACCGAAACCAGAAAGACAGTCACCCATGCACTGGTTACAAGTCACCTGGACTACGGAAACACCCTATACGCCGGTATCACCGCAAAACTCCAGAAAAAACTCCAACGCATCCAGAACGCATCAGCCAGACTCATACTAGACATCCCACGCAAAGACCATATCTCTAGCCACCTGAAAAACCTCCACTAGCTCCCCGTCAATAAGAGGATCACTTTCCGCCTCCTAACCCACGCTCACAAAGCACTCTACGAACTTGGACCCGAATGCCTCAACACACGACTTTCCTTCTACACCCCCCCTCGCCAGCTACGATCTTCCAACCAAGCCCTTGCTGCCATTCCGCGCATCAATAAAACCACCATGGGAGGTAGATCCTTCTCCTACCTCGCAGCTAAAACCTGGAACTCACTCCCCACTCACCTACGTCTCACACAGAACCACCTAGCGTTCAGAAAGCAACTTAAAACCTGGATATTCGACAAGTAACTCCCTCCCCTCCTCAAGCGCCTTGAGACCCTCTGGGTATGTAGCGCGCTATATAAATTTCTGACTTGACTTGACTTGACTTCTGGGGGGTAGTTAACCAGCCTTTCTTTTCAGATAAGGATCAAGCCTCCCTTGAATTAAATATCCCGGATGGAGATTGGATCAATCACTTTGAGGCAATATAGTCGAGCAGTTTAGATGATGATCTGTCACATAGTTTCCCCTTTTTCTCAGGAAGAGCAGGGAGTTGTTTTTGAGGCTTGGGAAGTTGAAAAGGCCATCGATCAGACCTCAAAAAACAAGGCCCCTGGGCCGGATGGAGTCCCTGCTGACTTCTTCAAAACTGACCCAAAGCTCTGGTCGAGGGTGTTGTGTGGGGTTTTCAATGCATTAACCAGGTACAGTATTCCTGTATCCTGGAAGGAGTCTGTAATTATCCCTGTCTTTAAGAAGGGCAGCAGGGTTGACCCAGCATGTTATCGCCCTATATCCCTTATTGATTCATCAGTAAAAATCATGGGCAGGGTCATCCTACATAGACTCCAGGAATGGCTTGACGATAGGGGGGTCCTATCTAATCTACAGTACGGCTTCAGAACTAAACGAGGTACTATGGACCAGTGCCTTAATCTGCAGTTGTTAATAGATAAATATACCAGGGCAAAAGACGGGTCGTTATATTTAGGGTTCATGGACCTATCTTCGGCCTTTGACCTTGTAAATCGTACTAAATTGTGGCATATCCTAGCCGATTTGGGTCTTGACCGGGCACTGGTAAATCTCCTTGCTGATCTCCACTCAGACCTCCAGGCCTCTGTTAGGGTTGATTCGGGGGGGGGGGGACGAACTAGTCGTTTTAAGTCCAAGAGAGGGGTAAGACAGGGGTGCATTTTGGCACCCCTGCTCTTCACAGTTTACATCAAAGCCCTCGAATCTGAACTAAAGACAGCAACACCGGACATACCGCGTATCGGGGAGACTTGTGTTCTTGTCCTCCTATACGCGGATGACGCTGTGCTTCTGTCTCGTTCAGGGCTAGGGCTTCAGCGGTTATTAGACGCGTTTGGCCTCTTTATGACCTCACTAGATCTTAAAATAAATGCCAAAAAGTCACAAGTGATGATAGTGGGTAAAGGCGCACGCTGTAAGAAAACTAAAACTTTCTACTGCAGTAAAGCAGAAGTGCAAAGAGTATCGACATTCCCATATTTGGGGGTCACTTTTGAAGACAAGGGAAGTTGGGGCCCTCAAATAAGAAACCGAAATAGTGCCCTAGTAAGATCATCCTCTGCCAGTTTAATTTTCAGCAGAAGGCTGAGGGCTAGGCCAATCTCAGCCCTTATGGCAATTTACAATGCTAAGTGCCTGTCTGTTGCCACCCTTGGCTGCTCCCTATGGGGCTACGGACCGATAGACTGTCTTCAAGTTTCTGAAAACAAATTTTTCAGATCAGTCCTGTCTGTGCCCCAGTCTACCCCTTCTTACTCCGTTCATTCTGAGCTTGGGGCCGATTTTATAACGGACAAAATTCGAGTGGCCCCTTTAATCATGTGGCTTAAAATTTGGCTAAATAATGAACTATCTTTAAATCAGGCCATCCTGAAAGACTGTCTCTCACTTGATAATGCCTACAAAATCAAGTGGTTAAATTATATAAAAAATGGCTTCAGCGCCCTGGGTAGACTTAACCTCTTTTCCTCACCGGAGTCAATATCCCGGAACGATATTGTTAAAATTAAAAATGACATGCATATGAGGTTGTCCCTAATAAGAGAGGAAAAGGAGCTCACAAAACCATCTGTTAGAGCGCTCCTTTTGGTTGCAAATCCGCCTGGCCCAGAATTTTACCTTACTCTGGTTAACCGCCCTTTCCATAGGTTTTTATTAACTCGTTTTCGCCTAAACTTGATACACCTGATATTAGGTCAGTATACAACGTGGTGTAAACCAGATGAATGTTCACCTTGTTCTTGTGATAGTTTTTCTATTCAAGATACTATGCACTTCACCATGTTTTGTGGGCACTTTATAGTTGAAAGGAGGAAGTACCTTGTGCCAATTCTTAAAAAGGCAGGGTTTCTGCAAGTTAGACCAGCACTTTTCTATCTGCAGTTATTAAATAACCCCAGCATTGTCTCTCATGTAGCCAATTATTTAGTGTGTGTGGTGCGCACAAAGAAAAGACTCATGGGGAATGGGTAATTGGTCACATGGTTCTGATGCTTTAAACCTTGCACTTTACTGGTTAAAACGGCACTTTATATCAGGAATTAGGCTGTTGGAGGAATGATATTTTTAAATATTTTATGATAAAATTCTTATGAACTTAGTGATGATTTTAATATTTTTTTTACTTCTTGTTGTCTTTGTCTTTTTGTAAACATGCCTTGGGCTTTTTAATATTTTTTAATATTGTATAATGTGTGTTTTTACTGTCATTGCATATTTCTTTTTGTACCGTGCCTTTTTTTGATATTCATTTATCGAAATAAAGATTTTTGACTGACTGACTGGCACTGACTGACTGACTTTGCAGCAGATCGCCATTGAAAACGACGAGGAAACCTGACACGAAAAGACACCTATGCACCCGGCTTCCCTGGGTGTCCTTTATCTTTAAAATTTCAACCGCGACTTTCCCCATAGAAGCTAATGGTGATTCGCGGCTGTGTTTAGACACTGTACGCGTCTCCTGTGGGTCCCCTGTGTCACTACCTTGGGTGGTTCCTGGTGGCCCCATCGGTTCTACAGGCTCTAGGCCTTATCTCTATGACAGTTGTGGTTCTTATACCACTTTCTTAATATATGGTTTGGTAAGCCCAGAGGGCTCAACGTATATTGTGCTAATTTACTGTGTTCTAATTATGTTTACTGAATGTACTTTTACCTCTAGCCTCATAAAGAGCCTAGTAGGGTGTGTTTAGAATAAATACATATATTTTATATATATACCTGGTGTGGTTCTCCTTTCATTTGGTCATTCACAAGATTATAGACTGGTAAAACAAGCTGCTTTACATTCCTCCAAGACTTGGCCTGAAGGCTGCTCTCCACAGCTACCACTAGGGTTGCTTTCTATAAAGGTTGTCTTAAACCCATCATCAATAAGGGTCGTTTGGACTGGTGCAAGGTGCCCACTAGAATAGTAGACAGCATATGCCAGGCCAACTTCTCACAGCCACCATGAGACATGTTTCTGGACCCCTGGGGTGGGAGCCTTCGCTCCCTGAGCCCAGAAATAAAGCCTTTCCTGGGAGAAGGTGGACACACCTCCCCTAGGCCAGGAAGAGTTATCTGTGGCCGGAGAGCTTCAAAGGCCTTACCGCCTTTGTAATGCGACCCCCAGCCTCTCCTGCTATCAATCAGGCATTTGGAGAGCGCACTACTTACCCGTGCGGGTCTCAAGGTGCTAAAGAGGGGGGGGGGCAACTACCGGTCGAACAGCCAAGTCTTGAGGAGTCTCCTGAAGGTCAGCAGGTCCTGGGTCCGGCGCAGGTGGGCGGTGACGGTGTTTCATATCTTTGCAGCAAAGTGGGAGAATGATCTGCCGCCGGGTCGCTCTGCGGATGCGTGGGACGGGGGCGAGGTTGGCGGAGCGAAGCTGGCGGTTAAGGGTGTAGAAGGACTGTCGTTCATTGAGGTATGCTGGTTTGGCGTTGGAGTGCTTTGTGAGGAGCTTGAAGGTGATCCTCTTGTTGATCGGGAGCCAGTATAGATCTCTTAGGTGGGTGGTGCTGTTGCGAGGGATGAGGTGTGCGGAAGCGTTTTGTATCGGTTGTAGTCTCGTCTGGAGTGTAGCCATGGTTCCTGCTTAGAGGGCGTTGCCGTAGTCCAGACTGCTGCTGATGAGTGCTTGGGTGACAGTTCTCCTGGTTTCGGTGGAGATCCATCTGTAGATCTTGCGGAGCATGCGGATGGTGTTGAAGCAGTAGGAGGAGACCGTGTTGACTTGCTGGGTCATAGATAGAGTTGAGTCAAGGATGAACCCCAGATTGCGTGCGTGGTTAGTGGTTGTCGGGGCAGCTCCCAGTGTGATCGGCCACCAGGAGTCGCCCCATGCGGAGAGGGTGAAGCCAAGGATGAGTACCTCCGTCTTGTTGGAGTTCAGTTTCAGGAGCAGGCCTGCTTCCTGTCTCCCCTCCTTTTTGGCTCAAAGACAGGTGGGAAAAAGTAGCCAGAAGGTGTGCTACCCTCTGCCAACCCCTCTGGTGGGGGAGGCGAGGTGAAGCCCACTCTTCAGTGCCCGCCATCTTGTAGATGACAGACACTCCCCAATCAGGGATTGAGCTCACTCACCCATGTGTGGTGAGTACAACAAAGGTGAGTCATCCTAAGGTCAATAGCCCATTGGCTACTGACCTCGAGACCGCTAAAACGCCTTCTAAATACAGTATTTAGGGGGCAGTCCTGAACCAAGAAGACAGATTCCTGCAACCTACAACGAAGAAGGACAAAAGAAAATGCCCAGCAGAGGATACTGCAGAGAACAACTGACTTTGCCTCAGGCCTACTGGCCCGTCTGCAGTTTCCAGAGATCCTGTGCCAGAAGTCACCTTGTCCTGCAGTCTGTGACCTCCAAACCTTGCATACGAATTTTGCAGAGCATTTAGTTCACTTACCTGTACCACGCATGGCTTGATTCTAGAAATACGAATGCGAATACCTTGCACTCTCCGTTTGCAGCAACACCCTACTGTGCAGACTGCACATCTTTTACCATCCCCTAGGCATGAATGATACCTTCACTGACCACCTCATAGAAATCATCACAGGCAAGGTTTCCAAAGGCTTTTCCTTGGCGACTTCAACCTGCACTGGAACGATCCCAAGGACCCACAGGTCTACACCATTAGAGACTTACTGGACGACCTAGCCCTTACCCAAGCCTGCACACTCCCAACTCACTCGAAGCGCTTAGATACCCCCGGGTGATATAGCACTCTACAAGCTCATGATAACATAACATAACTCGAAAGGTGCCACTAATGACTAGATCATCGCTAAGGATTCAGCGGTCAAGCTCATCTCTATAGACCCATGCGATTGGTCTGACCACTACGCTATCACCTTCCTTCTACGTGGCACCCACAGGACAAGTATTTTCAAGAAACAAGGGGGACCCAGAGGGTAGCTAAGAACCATGGGTATAACTAAGTTATGGAAACAGAGGTTCTTAGCTTATTTAGAATCATCACAATACAGTATAGAACACAATAGGCTGCTATACGTGAAAGTCTCCTTGCCCAGCCGGACAAGGAATTTATTTATAAAGCAATGTCAAATATAGTTACAGTTGGGGGGGGGCGTGGCTAGCAGCCGAGCATGGCGGCCGCTTAGTGTGAGAGCTCCCGAGGGCACTGCAGCCTTCCAGTAAATCCGACTCACTTATCCGCTACTACGCACGCCTGAAGCGGCGGCGTTCGAGTCCGGGGCCGAAGCGGTGTACCCGGTCCAAGTTGCAGAACAATCGGCACACCGGAGCCCGAGTTACGTCGTGTGGCGAGTGAGGGCCTACGACCAGCGGAGAAGCACCGGTCTCGCGTACCATCAGGGCCCCGGCAGAAGTGCAGTGGGGCCGGCCGAAGGAAGTGACAACACCCCGGTACCTGCCGTGAACTTCGATCGAGCCTGGCGACCTTGGCGACATCCCTCGGTGGCAAGCGGACTGCGGTGCCCACCTAGCGGGACCTGGGCAACACAGTGGTTAGTGCACCCCAGCCTTGTCCGCACGGAGCGGAGTCGGCGTCCTGCGGACCCCCCCTCCCCCCCCCCCCCACGGAAGCCTAGCGGGCTGCACAGCACTACGGAGGACACTATCACACCCCACGTGTCAGCGGGGGAGCAGGGGGACGCCGTGTTGCAGGACAGCAGCGCGGGAGTGCAGGGGGGGACCTCAGAAGCCACATCCAACCAGGCGCACCAGTGGCACCAGAGCAGAAACAGAGGCCCACCACGCGGCGGCCTGTCCAGTGTGCGGGGGGGCGGAAACCCAGGCCCGACGTCTACACTAGCCGAGGTGGTAACGAGAGGCAGACCGGCACGACAGAATAGGAGTGGGGTCGCAAGGGCCACTCCATCCCAGAAGAAGAATATCGGGGACGCCGACGCAAATCATACCAGTGGCTCAACACATCCCACGCAAGCAGCCAGTAAGACTTGCTCAAACGGCAGGGGGGTCGCTCTGTCCGCCTCCCGCTGCAGACTACTCTTTGGCTAATCCCTGTCTGCGAAACTTCCGAAGCCACGCAGGTCGCGACGACCTATAACTTAGCCCTGGTCCTCGCTAACCCCAACACCATGGCGGGTAAAGGCCTCAGGAGCGGATCCACGCAAGCTAAGCTGGACAAGTTCGCCTATGGACACCAAGGACAGCAGCAGTCCACGGGACGACCCTCCACAGGGCAGGCTCCAGACGCAGATAAAACACCGAAAATAACGTTGGAAGACATCATGAGAACGCTCTCGGAGGTGAAAACTACAGTGGGCGCCATCTCCTCGGAAGTCTCCCTTCTGCGAGCGGACTTTCACAAGATGGCGGAGAGGGTGTCGCAAGTGGAAGTGGTCACAAAGTCACTCGTGGAAGACACCTCGGAGCTACAAGTGGCCATGGAGAGGATGCAGAAAGTTACCAAGCTCCTACATGACAAGCTGGACGACCAGGAAGGGCGTTCGCGACGCAATAACGTATGTATCCTGGGGCTTCCGGAGACGGAAGGGAAAGGGGCCATGGACCTCTATATAGAAGATCTCATCAAGAACAAACTCCAGCCCAAAGGCCTGTCCCACTTCTTTTCGGTGGAGAGGGCGCACAGAGTCCCGGGGGGCCCCCCCAAGACGGGAGCAGCTCCAAGACCAGTACTGGCGCGGCTCTTTAATTTCAGAGATAGGGACGCGATATTGCAGGCGGCAAGGAATTCACCGCCAGTGCGGATTCAGAATGCATCCTTGGCGTTTTTCCCAGACTACACGGCAGAGGTGGCCAGGCGACGCAAATCCTTCACGGAGGTTAAGAAGGCACTACGCGACAGAGAATTACCATACTCCATGATGTTCCCGGCAAAACTGCGGATAGTGGCCGAGGGGAAGACTTGGTTTTTTGACACGCCGGAGGTGGCTCAAGAATGGCTGGAGGGCTGGAGACCGGCAGGGCAGCGACATCGCTCACAGCGAGACCGACCACGACACAGCACAGACAGGACATCACCCAGCCAATCCTCCCAACCACCACGCCAGGGGGGCGGAAACGGCCTGGACTCGGACCTTGAGAGAGACCCGCTGGACTCCGGACAAGGGGCTCCGATGTGACACTGCACTATATTGTTTTTGAGACTATGAGGGCCGCGGCGCCGTGGCTCGGACGCGGCTGAGTAGGGTGGGCACAGGCAGTGCCCAGAGGGGACTCACCTACCCCACGAGCAAGTAAGATGTTTAGGGGAGGGTTAAAGCACTCTGCACAGTTGGGGAAGCGGGCGGGAGTTTGTCCGTGGAGCAGGGTAGCAGGGAGGGGGGATGGGATTGAAGTTTTCATGTTGAAATGTTTTCTTTTGTTTGTAGTCATCGTGCCACACCTTCAAGGTTCTATCACCCGAGCAATTGCGTATCCCCTATGCAGCATAACACAGGTCAGCACATGGATCACGCCACAGCACACGTTGTGTGCAAAACTCCCTAGTCAGCCTTATGGCCAGGCCACTTAATCACACGCCCGCCGAGGACACCTCCACGACCAGGGGGGTTCCCCCACTACGCATACTGACATGGAATGTCCGGGGCCTGGGTGACAAAATCAAGAGAGGCTTGGTCCTCCAGGCCTTAAAACGCCAGAATCCTGATATGGTCCTCTTACAGGAAACCCACCACACAGGGTCCACCTGTAAAGCCCTAGATAGACGTGGCTACACAATGGCGGTACACGCAGACTTCACTACTGGATCCAGGGGAACAGGCATACTAGTGAGAAAGTCTTCCCCCTTCATGGTGACCCGCCGTGTGGCGGATGACCAGGGTCGCTTTGCCGCGGTTCATGGGCAGTGGGAAGGCAGAGCGCTAAATGTGGTATCAGTATATATTCCCCCAGCCCTACACTCTGTGGCCCTACCAGCACTGGGCAAATTCCTTCTTGATCTCCCCGATAGCAACACGATTATAGGGGGGGACTTCAATGCTGTTATGGATCCACTTCACGACACCTTTCCCTCCAGAACCAGACCACGAGGCACGACGCCACTGTCGGACTTCGCGGAAGCCCTGGGCCTGGTTGACCTATGGCGAATGTTGCATGCTGAGACCACCCACTACACTTACTACTCTGCAGTACACAATAGCCTATCTCGCATAGACTACTTCATGGCACTGGGAGTGGGACTAGACACGATAGACAAAGTGGACACGCTACCCAGGGGGATCTCAGACCACTCTCCAATTGTCCTGTCACTCACCACCGGGGGGACACGGAATGCTCAGCTCTACCCAATCTACCCCAATTTCCTAAAAATCCCCAAGATTCGGAAAAAGCTCAAACTAGTGACGACACAGTATTTTGCTGAAAACACCGGCACGGTGGAGTCGCCTTCCACCCTATGGGAGGCGTACAAAACAGTCCTCAGGGGGGCGGCCATCGCAGCGATTACGGGACACAAACGGGACTCACGTAAGGAACTCATTGACCTGGAACTTGCACTCGACACAGCCAATAACGCTCATATGACGAACCCCTCCCCATCCACGACACACACCCTCATGGTCCGGCAGCAACAGTACCTAGCTCATCTCAAAACGACAGAGAAGGGGTATATCGCAAACACTAGACATAGGATTTACGATGTGGGCGACAAAGCGGGTCGTATGCTGGCATGGCTAGATAAGAGAGGGAATGGAGCAAGAGGTATTCATAGGCTTGACACTGAAGATGGACGAACACTGATACGCCCAGCAGAAATAGTCTGCGAACTAGCGCGACACTTTCAGGAAATATACACACCAGAACGGAGGGTCACACGACACTTGGCGACGGCAACACTCACAGACATTGATATCCCCAGCATAGCGCAAGCGGATAGAGACACCCTAGAACTAGACCCGACAGAGGAAGAGATCCAGCTAGCGATCCAAGCGCTACAGTCCGGTAAAGCACTGGGCCCTAATGGGATACCGGTAGAATGGTACAAGTCCGTGGCCTCGGACCTCAGTGCCCCATTGTTAGCCATGTATTTAGAGAGCAGAGACAGGCTAGAGCTGCCGCTGGATCAACGCACGGCCACGATTGTAACAATACCCAAGCCCGGGAAACCCCCGACGGAGTGCACCTCATACCGTCCGATATCATTGTTGAACATAGAGGCCAAGATACTGGCTAAACTTTTAGCCGCCCGCTTGCTGCCCCACCTCAGTACGTTAATCCACCCTGATCAGTCGGGCTTTATGCCCCACCGGAGCACTGCGATGAATCTTAGAAGAGTCCACGGAGTGCTAGCTCGAACGCACCTCCTCACGGAACCGGCTGTGATCCTCTCTTTAGACGCCAAAATGGCGTTCGATCTGGTAGAGTGGGAATACCTCTTCGTGGTGCTGGAGCGCATGGGATTTGGGCCGAAATACATAACATGGATAAGGTTGCTTTATGCGAAACCCGTCGCACAGGTGGTAGCCAATGGCCACACGTCACCGAGGTTCCCTCTAGGTCGGGGGACTAGACAGGGCTGCCCCCTGTCCCCCCTGCTTTTCGCTTTGGTACTCGAACCCCTGGCCATCCAGATCAGATCGACAACCCTGTTCGCGGGCATCAAATGGGAGAGGGGTTGGGAGGACAAAGTCTCACTATATGCAGACGACATGCTTATCTACATGAGCGCGCCGGAAACCGGCATCCCAGCCCTGCTAGACCTATGTGACACACATGGGCGCGCGTCGGGCTACACCCTCAACTGGTCGAAATCCACCATATACACGTTGAGAGGCCCGGAGCCAAGACTGCAGGGGAACTGTCCACTGCTGGCGACGTCGACTTCTTTCAAATACTTAGGTATTATCATCGCGAGCGGGGAGGCTGAATTCTTTGTTAATAACCTAAAACCGCCCATAGATCGCCTGCGAGCAGATGTTAAACACTGGGCGGCCCTCCCTCTGACGTTACTGGGCAGGGCGGCATTGTACAAGATAATGGCCCTCCCGAGACTCCTTTACGTCCTGGAAAACACTCCGCACCTAGTACCGCCGCGCTATTTCCAACAGATTGTTGCGCTGGTGACTGTCCTCCTCTGGAATACAGGCCCGGCGCGCATAGCATACGACAAGCTGGTGAAAAGCTGGTACGAAGGGGGTATAGCGCTCCCCAACATTCAGCTATATTACTGGGCGGCCCAACTCAAAATTATAAACTACTGGATCCACGCCCCCAAAGACGACCCGGCTTATCGGGCGGATTGGTCACAACTCGGGACGGACTGTATGCTGTCCGTGCTCTACAACAAGTCACAGCTAAAAACCCTCATTGGTCCAACCAAACACACGGCGGCGCTGTGGCACTTGGCGCAGGCCCGTCTGGGGTGGGCAGGCCGAATTACTAAAATGACGCCCTTGTGGGACACGAAGGCGCTTGGGAATCTGAGAGGCTGTAAGGGGTTTGAACGATGGGACTCCATAGGTATCTCTACAGTAGGGGACCTCTGGGACAACGACTCAGTGATTCCATTCCCACACCTGCAACAACAATACAACCTCGGACCTACGGAAACGTTTCGGTATGTCCAGATTAGGCATGCGCTGCTACAGGCAGTCCCTGCTGGCACCACATTACCGGACTCCTCCCCATTGGAGGACAGACTGCTAACAGACTTCATGCTCCAAAGCGCCACCTCCCTTACCTATAAAAAACTGATAAACAATCTCAAAGACCCCACGCTAAAGCTTAAAGAAAAATGGGAAAGGGAACTAGGCGAGACAGACGAATTTGAATGGAATGAGGCGTTGGCCTCCCCGAGGGAGGTGGGAATCTCTAGTAAGCTACGACTAGTGCAACTCAAAATCCTCCACCGCATCTACTACACCAGGACACTGTTACACACAATACAGAGAGCGCAACACCCCTTCTGTCTGAGGGGCTGCGGGGAGGAAGGGACACTGATGCACACACTATGGGAATGCCCACAAATACGCGAATTCTGGAGGCAGGTGCTCCGATCCATCTCCCAGGCCCTTAAACTTTCCATCTTGCCTGAACCACGCAAATGCCTCCTAAATATCTGGGACCCCAACGATCTGGGCAGGTATGAGCTGATCTGGGCATCACTGGCACTGACGGTGGCAAAGCGGGATATAGCACAGAAATGGGGGGCGCCGGACGTACCTACCTCCAGTAGATGGGCTAAAAATATGGACATCCTAATGGTGACAGAGAGGGCGGTTTATGTACTCAGGGCAGCGCCCCGGAAGTGGAACAAGGTCTGGGCGGCGTGGAACGTATACAGAGGGGAAATCTGTGAGCCCTTACCTGAAGGAGAGGACCTAGACTCGGAAGGGGAGGAGGAGTGAATGAACCATTCTGGGTCAGTGGCCTCATGCACGGAACAATGTTGCACTGGCGACACGGACCTGGCCGTACAACGCAATGTAAGAGGTGGCGCAGGCTGCTAAATGCTAAGGGTGGCGCAGAAGGGTTGCGAGGACACATGGTTGGGGGGATACGTTGGGATGTTTGTTGCTATAGTTTTCATTAAAAAGAGATGTAGCCATCACTGATGTTTGAGGGAAGGGTTAATTAGGGACCGCAAACTACGCACTGTAAACCTGTAATTGAGATGTATGCAAGGCCCGGGGAGCCACCAACAACTCAGTCATTGTTACGAAACTGTCGCTCATTACTTACTGATATGATACTTTCTATGAACTGTAACGATTACTGACATGATGTATGCAACTGATTAACCATTATTCCTTCCTATCAATAAAGTTTTTAAAAAAAAAAAAAATATAGTTACAGTTTGTTTCTACACAAGTAGTGTGGCACAAGCCTGTGCCGTACTAAAGGAGGACGAGAGTAGAGTTGTGATGATTCTAAATAAGCTAGTAGCCTCTGTTTCCATAACCCACAGGACAAGAGCACCACAAGCCGTGATTCCCAAACGTTGGGTTAGAGACACCAAAAACCTTGATCACTGGAAACTGGCTGCGAGACTGACCTGCCCCCCCATATCACTTCGGTCAACAACCTCACTGAACATTACTCTACAACCATATCCAACATTCTTGATGAACGTGCCCTGCTAAAATGAAAAAGAACCCAAATTAAAGACAGGAACCCCTGGTTCAACAGATCCCTCAATGAGAGGAGATCCCTCCGGCAGACAGAACAAAACTGGAAACAGCACCTGTCAGCAGGCCATCTAAAACTTCTCCGCCAGTCCAGAAATGCCTATAATAGGAAAACTCAAAAAAGTATTCTTCAGAACAGAACTGGAGAATGCCAAGAACAGACCGCGCAAGCTATTCAAATGGTCAAACACCAATCCAACAAACTGGCAAAAACCTCCAAAGAAACCCCCACATCTCATGCGAGCAATTTTCCTCCTTCTCCGACAAAATCACTGCCCTAGGAAACGAGCTTAGATCCGTCACTCTCTCCCAAACCCCTCCGGCTCTGTCATTTCTCTCTGCGCTGCCCCCCCAGACATCACCCAAAAAACCAAGAGCACTGGTCCAACTTCAAAGTCTATAACAAACATTTCGTCTTGAAAATTCTATCCTCCTTAAACCCAAACAACCACTTCAATGACCCTCTCCCCTCAAACTGCTTAGCTGAGGCGATCATCCCTAGTTGGACTGCAATAATCAACGCCTCCCTACTTCAGGGATCGATACCGGACTCTCTTAAATCGGCCAAGTCATCCCTATCTTACCTACGCTCGAACCTGCTTCCCCTGACAACTACAAACCTATTTCTAATATCCCACTCCTAGCCTAAGTTCTGGAAAAATGTGAGCAACACATCACCAACTTCCATCTACTTGACTAGTTCCAATCTGGGTGCAGACCTGGGCACAGCACCGAAACCACCCCCCTCCACATTGTGGATGATGCCCTCCAAGCCCTTGACCAAGGCAAAACCGGTCTTCTAATCCTCCTAGATCTATCCTCGGCTTTCGACACGGTCAACCATGAAAAACTCTTTGAACGCCTCAAAATCAGGTTGGGACTGGATGGCCCCGTTCTTGAATGGTTTAGGTCCTTCCCCCAGAACCATTCACAGAGAGTCCTCATCAATGGTACCGTGTCCGCTCCCTCTCCGATCACGGTTGGAGTACCCAAAGGTTGAACCCTGTCCCCTACCCTCTTCAACCTTTACCATGAACCGCTCGCAGAAGTGCTCCGCACCGCCAGTATCTCCTACCACATGTATGCCGACGACACCCATATCTACATCAAAATCTCTTCTCCTGAGGACATTATTTCCCTAAATGAGGCCTTGAAGCTGATTGTACATTGGCTCACCTCTAACTAGTTCAAACTTAACGCAAACAAACTGAATTTCTTCTAATCTCCCCACCCAAAACCAACCCTGACATCCTGGAATGGATCAATTCGGTCACAGCATTAAACTGGCCACCAACCATTGTGGACTCTGCCAAATCACTTGGAATAACCCTAGACTGCAGCTTGAATATGCGTGGCCACATCAACTCGATGGCCAAAACAGCCAGATATCACCTGAGCTATCTAAGAAACCTAACCTTGGCACTCCCGACCTAAAAATGCAAACAAGGCACTAATCATCTCCAGACTGGAATATGGATGCTCTACCCTCGCAGGTCTACCCAAAATCTCTGTGGCCCCATTGACAGCCTGCCTCAACACCTCCGCCAGACTCCTAACAGGTTCAAAGAAATTCGACCACATCTCTCCACACCTTGAAGCTCTGAACTGAGTTCCTCTCGAGGCCAGAATCCAACTTAACCTGGCTTGCATTACTCACAAGGCTTTACACTTCAATTCCCCTGCATTTCCTGCCGGAGGAGCCAGAAACCCCCGGTCCTCCAGAGACCTCTTGCTACAACCAGCATGCTGGCAGAAAAAAAGAAACGTACAATTGGGCCTTTTCTGGGGACGCACCAAGAATTTGGAACTCACTCCCGCCTGCCATTTGAAGAATTCCGTCTCTGGCGCGCTTCAAAAAGAAGGCCAAAACCTTCCTTATGGGCATATTCTTCTCCTAACTCTTGCCCTACAGTCATCTCAGCGACTTTGCTCCACCTCCTACTACGGCATCACCATGGCGTCTCCGGGTGATGATATCCACCGGCCACCCCTGGACCTCCCACCCTGGGATCTGAGACCGCTTGTTTCTGTAAAAAGTATCTTTCTATTTTATCCCTAATGCATCCACCCCTCCTAAGTTCTTTTGTATATCACTTGTTTATCCTGTAAAGCACTCTGATACACTTGCGGGTCTAGTACCTCGTGGTAATTCAAGACGTCATCACTAGACCCCCCCCTGATATCATAATATGCTTGAAATCGGGCATCTGTAGAAGGGAGCGATGAGACACAGACGGCCGACTATTTGTTCAATGTTTTTATCGAAAGTCATTTTGAAATCATATAATTGAACAGGGTGAAAAGTAAAAATCTAAAACTTGGTCAGCCCAACTGAGCTAAAGCACTGAGAGATAGTTTTGTTTACAAATGCTACCTGACAGAACTAGCAGCTGAACATAAATGTGATCTATGCCCCCTCCACCTCCGCGGGGTCCTTTGGCACACCCAGTCTTGTATGCGCTCTCAGGCAGCCGCAGATGTCCCTCCTTCTCTTCAAAATGGATGTTCCAGCTTACAGAACCCAAAGGATCTTTTGTGTCCAACTTCATACTGCTTTTTCTTAGTGGCTTTCACGATTAAGTTATCAGCTGCCCTTCTCTTGGGGATGTCCATGTCTCGGCCAGGCTCGCCTCCACACACAGGGACATCGGTGGTGCTGGCTCCAGAAGGCCAGGTAAAGTCCGCCTGCATTGAGTTTCTAGTGCCTACGACCAGTCGAGGAGGACCCTGGACAGGAATTGGTAAGAAAACAGTCAGACGTTTACAAACCAAGCAATAAAGAGCCAACATTCACAATGTAGCGCTACAAACATTACTTTATTATTTGCTGCAGGGCTGCCTTAGAAACAAGGCTGATTGGCAACTGGAAAATTATAAGGCATCACTGACAGCAGTGAACATAAATGCGCCATCATAAAAAAACAATGCTAATAGTAAAATTGAAGAAGTTGTCGGTGTGAACACTGAACAATTAGGACATAGAAGAAAAACGCACAATAAGTTAAAAAAAATGTAGACAAGGTGAGAGACACATCTTTATAAAGAATACATACATATGGGTTCAACAAAAGTTGGGAAATGTATAATTTCCAAATGGAGTAGAGTATGGCGTTTCATTCATCTACCACACTGGAACATTTTCAGTGATCTGCTGCTCTCCAGCTAGGGTTGGACTTCATTGGTCTCAATCAAGAGGCAGCACTGGGTATGTGGGGCACATGGGCATCGCAAGCACACCCCCTGGAAGGGTCTTGCAAATACAGCCCTTCCCCCAATGTGCAGGGCAAACCCCCCCTGATGGGCACGGCAAGCACACACTTTAACAGGCAGGGCCACTGGAATTACGCAGCGGGGGAAGCCCAAATTATGCCGCAATGTTGATAACATTTTGTGGCAAGAAAAAGCAAAGTATGAGGAGTAATGTAGCACATTTCATGATAGTATTACTTAATTATTTTGAAATTGTTTTCAAGTGATACCAGTGTCTGAGCAAAGAGTTACCATCACTCGCAACAATTTAACAACAAAATACAGCGTAAGCAACTAAAGCTGACCAACTTTTGCAAAGGGCCTCCCACTGCACAGAAACACTGGACACCGCATTTTTTATACCCTTTGATCTGTTTGGGCTAGAAACACATTCTTTGCTAAAACCTGCAGATATGCAGCAGATAATGTATTATTTTTAAAATGCAAGAAATCCATAATTTTGCAGAAGACGCCCTAGCCAAAGAAACGCAGTGACCACGCAGAGTACGACATACATACCCTTTGGCAGGCAAGGCCAACAAATGCCCTAATAGGCAGGGCAAATACACACCAATGGAAAGGAGAAACACATCCCTTGACGGGCAGGGCATACATGCTCCTTGACAAGCAGGACAAACACAATAATATAGGCAGGGCAAGCACACCTCCTGATGGGCAGGGCAAGCACACCTGCTGACAGGCATGGCAACCACACCTCCTGGCATGCAGAGCAAGCACCCTACATGACGGGCAGGGCAAGCACACTTCCTGACGGGCAGGTCAACCATACCTCCTGACAGGCAGGGCAACCACACCTCCTGACAGGAAGGGCAACCACACCTCCTGAAGGGAAGGGCAAGCACCCCTCGTGATGGGCAGGGCAAGCACACCTCCTGACGGGCAGGGCAAGCACACCTCCTGACGGGCAGGGCAAGCACACCTCCTGACGGGCAGGGCAAGCACACCTCCTGACGGGCAGGGCAAGCACACCTGACGGGCAGGGCAAGCACACCTCCTGACGGGCAGGGCAAGCACACCTGACGGGCAGGGCAAGCACACCTCCTGACGGGCAGGGCAAGCACATCTCCTGACGAGCAGGGCAAGCACACCTCCTGACGGGCAGGGCAAGCACACCTGACGGGCAGGGCAAGCACACCTCCTGGCGGGCAGGGCAAGCACACCTCCTGACTGGCAAAGGAGGCCCACCTCCTGACAGGCTGGGAGGCACACCCCCTGACGGGCAAGACAAGCACACCTCCTGAAGGGAAGGGCAAGCACCCCTCGTGATGGGCAGGGCAAGCACATCTCCTGACGAGCAGGGCAAGCACACCTCCTGACGGGCAGGGCAAGCACACCTCCTGACGGGCAGGGCAAGCACACCTCCTGACGGGCAGGGCAAGCACACCTCCTGACTGGCAAAGGAGGCACACCTCCTGACAGGCTGGGAGGCACACCCCCTGACGGGCAAGACAAGCACACCTCCTGAAGGGAAGGGCAAGCACCCCTCGTGATGGGCAGGGCAAGCACATCTCCTGACGAGCAGGGCAAGCACACCTCCTGACGGGCAGGGCAAGCACACCTCCTGACGGGCAGGGCAAGCACACCTCCTGACGGGCAGGGCAAGCACACCTCCTGACGGGCAGGGCAAGCACACCTCCTGACTGGCAAAGGAGGCACACCTCCTGACAGGCTGGGAGGCACACCCCCTGACGGGCAAGACAAGCACACCTCCTGACGAGAAGGGCAAGTACACCTCCTGATGGGCAGGCAAGGCAAGCACACCTCCTGATGGGCATGGCAAGCACATCTCCTGACAGGCTGGGAGGCACACCCCCTGACGGGCAAGACAAGCACACCACCTGACGAGAAGGGCAAGTACACCTCCTGATGGGCAGGCAAGGCAAGCACACCTTCTGACAGGCATGGCAAGCACATCTCCTGACAGGCAGAGCAAACACACCTCCTAACGGACAGGGCAAACACACCTCCAAATGGGAAGGGCAAGCACACTTCCTGACTGGGAAGGGCAAGCACACCCCCTGACTGGGAAGGGCAAGCACACCTCTTGACGATCAGGGCAGGTACAAGCACTCCTCCTGAAGAGCAGGGCAGGCACAAGCATACTTCCTGACAGGCAGGGCAAGCCCACCTTCTGATGGGCAGGTAAGGCAAGCACACCTCCTGAAGGACAGGCATGCAAACCTCCTGATGGGCAGGCAAGGCAAGCAAGGCAGGCAAGGCAATCACATCTCCTGAAAGGCAGCACAAGCACAATCACACCTCCTGACAGGCAAAGCAAGCACACCTCCTGACAGGCATCTATCACCTAATAAGGATTTGGAGAATGTCGTAGCGGACTTCCATTTGAAGCTGGAAAACCATCAGCATCAATGTCCGAGTATCAAAGCGCCATCAATTGTAGGATGCAAACCCCCCACAAATGATATACTTGAAGGCTAACTGGCACCTCATAAAGGACTTAAAAGCAAAGAAAAGAGGGGGTATACCAACAGAGGGCCTGTCGGTTGTAGCACTAAGGTCAGCCTTAAGAAAGAAACTGTGGGAACACAAGAAGGACCATACAGAAAGGGAATGGCTTAAAGTTTTCTCCCTGTTGAAGAAAAAGAACCCTTCTGGGCTGCGCAGGCACATCAATAGGGGAGCAGTCGAGGGGCATTAAGAGAAAAACGGAGAGGTGGAGCATGACTGGCTAAATCACGTAACGCAACTATACTCGTACACTCCTTCAAATAAAGGTAGCTCTGAAGCAATGATCTGGGAAGAGGGACAGAGCCGCCCAAATGAAATAAAGTTCCAAGATTCGAATGTCCCTTCTGATAATGGCCATACAGATCAGAGCACCTGGGAAGAGGAGCATTGTAGGTCGTCGGGTTTGATCAATTCCGACATGGTTATCACAACCATCAGGAACATGAGGGACCATGGAGCTCCAGGGACAAATGGGTTACCTGCACTTGCATTTAAAATGGCACCAGACTTCCAACAACTAGGACACCAGACTCTTAGGGGGCTTTATACTTGTCCCCATCTTTAAAAATGGTGACCGTCTGAAGACTGCAAACTTATCGCCCTTCTCGATCTTGAAGCGAAGGCCTACACTCGTCTCCTCTTGAAGAACCTGGAGTCTTGGGCGAAAGAAAAAAGCATTATCCCCTTCTATCAGTCAGGTTTTAGGTAACAGTCGTCGACCTTGGATAACATCCTTGCCTTAGCTCATCTATCAACCCAGGCGGTGAAGAAGAAAAGTCCTCCATTGTTTTTCTGTTTCATCGATTACAGCACAGTTTGACAAATTTGATTGCGGAAGGCTATGGTGGAAATTAGACAACTTGAGAATTTGACCTATAATCCTGACGCAATTAGATCCTTATATGAGGATACCTGGGTGCGGGTTAAAAAAAAGCGCCCATACAGTGACCCCCAAAATAGCAACAAACAGGGCTGTGTGTTGGCGCCTATCCTCTTCAATTTGTACACTGCAGACCTGGGGGCTGCTCTGCAAGGTGCAAACCTAGTAGTGCCCAGGCTAGGACGATACCGCAATAATGTATCCCCCCAAAGAGGGGGCCTACAGAGAGCCCTACGTGCATTGGATCGCTTTAATAAGCATAACTTCCTGACAGTCAACCAGGGGAAGACCAAGTTAATCATCTCCGGGACAGACCACCTTAAAAGGAAAGCGCAATGGCTCCTGGGCGATTTGAAAGTTAGCACAGTCGCTTCCTACAACGATCTTGGGGTCTGGCTCTAGGAACGGGCCAAGGCGAACATTCATTTGAAACATCTGACCTCCACGGCCAACAATGTCACGCACCTGCTAAAACAACTGAACCAACATCTGCTAAGTCCTTCGGCTGGACGAATACTGACTCTTCTAAAAGCAAAACTGCTTCCAGCTGTCAGTTACGTCCACTTGGCCTTCTATTGTTCGTTGTATGTCTTTTTAATTTAGCCCAAAGCATCCAAATCAGTGCTCCTTTTCCCGAGGACAGCCAGGAAATCCAGGCTGAGATTGAAGCTTGGCCTCTGGAGGACTGATCGGACGTGCTAGGGGTCCTTATAAAGCTATACCCAGGGATCTTGAGGGCTCCAGCAGACTCTTTAAGATATCAACTGAAATCCACCCTTGAGGAGGCGGGTTCAGTCTGGTATGCCAGCCTTGGCCGCAATAATAACACAATGAAGTTTAGAGGCAGCAAGCCTACAGCTTTTGATAATTCCACTCAATGCCTGGAAAAAGGCAATAAATAAACAAGTTTCTGAAACATCCTTTGCTCAAGCACGACTCCTGAGCAGGGCAAGCATGCCTCCTGATGGGCAGGGCAAGCGCACCTCCTGACAGGCAGGGCAAGAACCCCTCCTGAAAGGCAGGGCAAGAGCACCTCCCGACAGGCAGGGCAAGCACGCCCCCTGACGGGCAGGGCAAGCATGCTTTCTGGCGGGCAGGGCAAGCACGCCCCCTGACGGGCACGGCAAGCATGCTTTCTGGCGGGCAGGGCAAGCACGCCCCCTAACAGGCAGGGCAAGCACACCTCCCGACAAGCAGGGTGTTTGCCACAGAATGCAAGCTGAACATCACTGCAGCGGCCCAATAAGCTAGAACACATTTGGGTTTGCTTGTGTGCGCTGGCAGTCTGGACTGGATTCTACAATGTGGGACTGAGGCTGCTTTACACGTGAGTGCTGCCTGCCTGGAATGACACAGTTAAAATTAATTTAATGGAACTGGATTTTCTCAGAGTAAAAACCAGTCGCTCAGACAGACTCAGGTGTTCGTGTTCATCCTGTTCCTGATGTACACACACTGTGTACAGTTGCCGTGCATGTCTTCAGCTAACGTCCTGAATACAGAGGAATCCAGGACAGAGTGAGACGCAGCCCGGACACTGCAGTAGGGCTCCTACAACCCTGAAATCCTTCTGCCCAACTTCCAGCCCGATACCCCAAGCCATTTTTGTGAATTATGGAATACTCATGCTGCTTCTACTGGATCGGGATCCCTTGTTTTTTTACGTTTTGTTACGATGAAGACGCATCTAGATGCACCAGCAGTGACACAAGCCATTAATGGAAGCCCAGTTTTTAAAAAGGACAGCTTGGCTCAGAGAAAGTGGAGTTGTCGCGACATATTGATGCCACAGTTGCATTCTCTAGTCACATGTCTGTAAGATCCACCAGTCTTTCAGAATCACGGACTGACCCAACGTGGTGCGGACTCTGACACAGAGGCACCAGTTCAATCTACTTTGACTAATTCTACAGTAGGCCACAACAGAGTCAGCAAAATAAATGACAGTAACTCTAAGAGTGATTATATACATGTTTCAAGAAAGGCATACAACGGTTTAGGCAAAGATACATTCAAAACCATACAGCTATGAGATTGCATTAAACCCGACAGCCCTCCGCAAACATTTCAAGCGTTCTTTAATTAAGATACATAAAACTGCTGCCTCGACATATTTCCACAGAGCTGAGGCTTTTGCCTACACTAAGGAACTGTCGACATTTTCCGAACTACATGATTCAGACAGTTTCCTTGGTGAGGGAATAAAATACATCCCTGCTTTTGTTCTGAGTCAGGCAGGAACCGGTTAATGCAAAAATCCAAGAGCGAGGGTTTCCTGACTCCCTTTATTGTCCACTCGTTCTCCTCTCTGCAACCGATCAGTACATTCTATATGCCATGCAATACATTCAGGGCCTAATTTGCATCTCGGCGGATGGGTTGAACCGTCATAACGGTGACAGATATACCGTCCGCTGAAACATAAATCCCAAAGGAGTTTGTGATACACGGTTTACTGTTCAATGCAGATCCACAGCACTCCTAAACAGTCCAAAACCGATTGATTTGTTCATGGGCCAGGTGTACATCTACAATTTACGCTGGGCTGTATAGCTTGCTAGTAGTCAGACACGAAGCAAAACATCTTTGTTCGACTTATACCGCGTTCAGAAGTGTTTGATATCAGTTAGATATACAGCAACAGACCCAATGCCCAACATGCCCAACACTGTCCAGCCTAGCTTGGAAAAGGTTAGCAAGGTCTTACACTGGCCAATAAATTCCATCCAGGGTCCCTCTCACGACCTTTCCAATAAATACTAATTGTGATAGATGCTGTTTCTAACGTTCATGCATAAACCATGGGCGCTAATGATCTATACATGGCTAGTCATGGATGTCCATTTTTTACTGTGCTCTTGATCACACTTTTGGGGGTTAGTTAAATGGCGAGGTGCCCAATGAGTACTGAATGGAAGTCTAGACTGCTTTGACCCTAGAAAACAAAATGAGTCAGTCAATTTCCTAGTGACTAACAACACGAGAGAGCACTAAAGTGCCAAAAGGAGCCATGGCTAAAACTGAGGCACCAACACACCCACAACAAATATTGAGGTAGGAGCAAGAGATATGTGGAATACAACAGAACAAGGGTGAAAAGCAATTCTCTTCTGAATGCTTAGGTCGTTATGTAGAGCTTAAGACTCAGGTGCTAACAGGGTACTTTCAGTCTGTGTGCACTGGAAAAACCTGGGTTTTGTACAGCTTCACTCAGTAGCATTCAGTTGAAGGCACATTGGTCGATTAGTGCATGGAAAACTCACCGAGCTCACACAATGTTCCGTTTAAAACATGGCATAAAGAACAGGTTTCCTTTTGGTGGTAGTAGTGTAAACATCACTGCAAGGCTCTGTGCCGTCACAGAGCTTCAAACCAGAGGCACTGCAAGAAACCATGGAAGCTCTGCACAAATTCTTAGTTTTACGTGCCACCAGGGGATGAGGGGGGTTTTAATACCTCTTACAGTGCAGCAGCTTCAGGAGTCACAAGCTACAATATTTGATCATCAGAAGACACGTCTAATAATCACGTTTTCCTGAGCTCCTTTTTTCCTAAGAAGTAGATTCACAATGGGTACTTGTCCATGATTTATAACCAGCTTCGCAATAGGTGTCGATCTATAATCAATGCATGATCAGCGTTACTCTGAGGATTGCATATCTCCATGTCAAATTTCTTTTTTATAACATTATTTGGATTTGTACCTAGCATAACATTCCCTGTTAACCATCAATTGTCCAGAACAGCCGTTTCAGTTTCTTCCGTCACTGAAGGGCACGTGACCTCTCTCCGCTGAACAGTCTTCTCTCTCATTAACATGTGCCTTTCCTGGTGTCGCAGGAAGGGGGTGCTGAATCGGAATCCCTTCCCACATTCGAGGCAGTTGTAGGGTCTTACTCCATTGTGCCATCTTTCATGCGACACCATATTGCTTTTGATACTGAAGCATCGTCCACAAATACTACACGCAAAGGGCCGCTCCCCCGTGTGGACCCTCTGATGCCGGACGAGGGACGAGCTGACGCTGAAGCTCTTCCCACATTCAGTGCAGGTGAAGGGTTTCTCCCCTCTATGGGCTCTCCGATGAATCTTTAACTGTGACCCTTGCCCAAAGGTCTTCCCACATTCGTCACACACGTAGGGCTTCTGTTCACTGTGGGTTGTCAGGTGATTACGTAATAAAAACCTTTGCGTGAACGATTTAGTGCACTGGCTGCACTGAAAGATTCTTTCTTTGGAGTGAGTCTTCTGATGCGTCACAAGAGCGGATTCAAGACAAAAAGTTCGTCCACATTCTGTGCAAGCGAAGGGCTTCTCCCGTTCTTTCTTCTGTTTTAAGATTTGAGACCCACTGGTAATTTCTTTGAGGGGCTGTTCTTCACCGTGAATTTTCTGGTGTCTGACAAGGGAGGACCTATACCTGAAGGTGTTTCCACATTCATTGCAGGTAAAAAGGCTCGGTCCTGCGTGAATTCTCTGGTGCACGGCAAGTGCTGCTTGTCCACTGAAGCTTTGGCCACACTCTGAGCATAAGCATGTTTCCTCTCTAACATGGGTTCTCTGGTGCACCTGGAATGATACATTGTCACTGAAACATTCTCGGCAGTCAGGGCACTCGTACGGTTTCTCCTCTGTGTGCGTTCTCTGATGGATGATGAATGACAAGCAATCGCTGAAATATTTGCTACATTTCACACACTGGTTCAATTGGCATGCAGCGCTTTCTTTGTGCGCCTCAAGAGCGGTATTGCTGCCAAAACTTCTCCCGCATTCATTACAAATATAGAGAACATCTGTGGTGGGAACGGTCTGGAGTTGCTCTATTTCACTGGGGCTTTGGTCACATGGAGTACAGTGGATTGGTTCATCTCCATCGATGCAACCATCTGGGAAGGGGTCTGCTACACGTGCAGTGGGTGGATCCAGCCCATTTCCTGTAATGTTTTTCTGTGTCTGTCGTTCTTCTTGCTGTTGTCGAACTAGTTCTTCTTGCTCTGAACACCAGTGTGCATCTTCTTCGACTCTCCGTGATAGTTCATCAACAAGTTCTAGCATCTTGTTGCAATGTACATTTTCATTCATGTCCATGGCTGTGGCCTCTGTTGGAAAGAAGAAAGTTGATGTTATAATCCACCACAATAAGGAAATAAAATACACCAAAGGAAATCTAAACGGTTAAACTCTATAGCTGGGAAATTTAGTATCTGGTAGAATTATAATGCCTGAATGAATCTTGGGCTAAACATTAAGATCTCAAGTATGCACCGCACAGTTCTTTAGCACACTCCTTAGTGCTACTTTCATTGTTTTCACTATGCGATGTCTGTACACTAGCACATAGCATAAACCAAAGGAAACAAGAAGATTTAAAAGTAGGAATTCAGTATTGGGGGGTCTGAGCAAGGCAAATCAGGTGGTCATCAGTAGAAGAAGGGATGCTAGCGCAAAGAGGACTGAAGCTGGTAGTCCTGGGTCTAGTAAATAGGCACCACTAAAACCCAGCTACTTTTAGTGAAAACGCAGCTCATCAAACTCCTTCTGGCCGCTGATGTGAAGTCCAGGATAAAGCTCTAATTCAAAGAACTCTACAATACTTGCCTGTAATAAGTACATAACATTACTTGCCAGCAGAGTGTGAAAGCTAAGAGAGCTGGTATTGCCGTTGATAGGACAAGGAATATCTAGCCCAGCACCTCACTCTACTGTAAACCTCCTTTCCTCCTTTCCTCAACACGCAACGGCGTTTGCAGATAATGGTATATTCATAATTCTCTTGTACAGGAGGGTGGGAATCAAACTGAAAGTTGCCACACGTAAAGCTGGTTCTGTTTTGATTAAACTGCTGAAAATATTTCTTTATTTTAAACAACAACGGTCCCTAGAGAAATTCAAAATAGGAAACCAAACAATAAATATAGACTCAATTGTTTCTATATTAAGTGGACATGTCCAGTCGGACAGAGGTCTAGTATTTACTTATCAATAAACAAACAGTTGTTGAACATTAATACATAAAGTGGGACACAAGCCTGTGTCCTTACTTAACCAAACAGATACAAAAGAAGGTACAAAAACGGGGGACTAAGGAAAACAAGCATTTGCAATGCAATAGGTCTCGCATTTGCGAGAGTTTAAGCTATTGGCATTGTAAATGACAATGGCTTTTATCTGTTTTAATAATTAACACATTAATAAAAGGCATTGTTATTTTCAATGCCAATAGCTCAAATCTTGTAAATGCGAGACCTATTTCATTTCAAATAAGCGGCCACCATTGTCCCGCACTGCTTGGAAAGTGAAAGCGCGTATGGTGCGCTGAATGTTGCGGGAAAGCATGTTGTGGCTGCAGTAGGAGAAACTCATTAAAGAAAATAGTGCTTACAGACTAAATAAGACATACTGTGTAACAACTGAAGTAAAAGGACAAGTCCTTATGGGAGGTTACAAACAAAGACAAGGCCGTATTAAGGAGGGACTAACAAGCCTATTAACAAATCAGAAGCCAGTATTTACGAATAACAATGAGACAAGCCAATGAAAAATATGGGCGGAGAGTCGGCGGGGCTTCAAGTCCATACTTCATCACAGCATGCCTCACAGAGCAGCACATGCGCTGCCGCTAGGCTCGACCTAAAAAAAAACCTGTAACACCTATTACTTTTTAACCCCTTTATTTTTTTTTTAAATTGCAAATATCACCATTTCACCCAATTCTATGTCAGGACCGGAGGCTTCAGATTATGCTATATCTTCCTTCGCTTTATTAACATAAAGAAACCACAGCAGCTCAGGAAAAGATATAATAAGAACAAAAAATGCTTTAAACATAAAGCATTGACGTAATGTTCAACAAAAAATCAACAACTCCCAAGAGTCTCTTTGCTTATAATAATAGTCCATAGTCCTTTGTCTCTGTCCATCATCACTATATAACCGGACTTCCCATCATCTTCCTCCTCTTTCTTCGCTGCTCCCGCAGCCAGATAAGTGCTTTTCTGTTTCGACTTCTTTTTATTGTGATTGATTGTCTTGTGTGCGGTCTTTGGGGACTCCTTGCATGGTTTATTCCCTTTCAGAGTCCCCGGTTGCGGGAACGTTCTATCGTTCCTACGCGACTTTATTCCCACTTGTGTGCGGTGTGTACATAGACCTCAAGGGGGCGGCCTGTCGTCTCGCCGACCCTCCGGCGCGCCTCCGCAGTGCGAGGAGCCACGCCGTGGGGTCTGCTTGCGCAGGGGCCGACCCTCGCGTACCCCTCTGACACCTGGTGATCCGGGTCTGTACTTTACCAATTTTGACGCCCTCTGGGGTCTGTATAGCGGTTCTGACCGCGTGAATCGCCCTCGGGCGAGATCTGTGCACCTCTTTTCCGTGTGTGGCCTAGCGCGCTTGAGGGGTACGTAGACCCGGTCCCGGCGAGGAGGGTCTGCGCGCTTGGGGGTTGGTGCAGCCCACCTGCCACGTCAGCTGGCCCAAAAACGTGATCGCAGCCGCTGGGCCTGCCCACATTCGAGAACTTTCTCGGTTGCCGCCCTCTTGGGTGCCCCGCATTTGCCCCTTGGTTCCGAGATGGAAGGGGAGTACGATGAGGAGGCCTGCCCCTATCTGCAGGATGATGAGTTTTATCAGGCGGTGGACAACTCCATCTATCGTTGCGTGACGGAGGTGGTAGGGCCCATGGAGGACCGCCTCTCTGCCCGCATCGTGGAGGAGTGTGCGAAGCTGGCAGCGGCGCAGGTGCCTCCGTCCCCCGAACTCCCGGGGACGTCCGGCGGGTTGCCACCCGCTCCGAAGAGACCCCGTGGTGAGGGACCTTCATCGGAGGCCCAAGGCGTGGACAAGGGCGCTTTCGAGCGACTTCGTGACGCCTTCCTGGCCAAGGCGACGGCGGTGCCCCCGGCGCCCTTGGTGGACCCTGGCACTTCGGGCGACGTGTCTACGGCGCCCGCCTCCCCGATCTACGACTCCCCGGACACGGATGACGACGGGGAGTCGACCCGCTCTTGGCTCCCGACACCTTCAGCGAAGGAGATGCCCCGAGACGAGTCGGGCATGCTGGACCCGGACGAGATCGTCCACCCCCGATCCGCGGCCTGGGCCCCGGGGGAGACGGTGGCGAAGTTTGTCGCGGGCAGGCTGCGCAAGCCCCTGGAGAAGGAGGCGAGGGGTTGCCTGCGCGGAGAATGCCCTCGGCCTACTCTGGAAGGGAAAGTGGCCATGACACCGGAATTGGACCCCAAGATGGCCACCTTCCAGGCGAAATTCATGAAGGACCCCAGGAAGGGGATCGACCGGTCCTGGCGGGCCTGCCAGGACAAGCTGTTGGATGCGGTCGGGCCCGCCACGAAGATCCTTGATATGGCGGAGGAGGCCCGAGCGAATGGCACCGCCATTTCACCGGAGGTGCTCTCCAACTGGGCCCAGAGGGTGATCGTATTTTTGGGCAACGCCAACTGTGCCCTATCCACGGAGAGGCGGCGTTCGCTCCTTATCAAGCTGGATCCGAAGCTGGGGGACCTGGCCTCGTCGGAGGCAGGTGCCGTGGCCCAGGGTGGCCTTTTCGGTGAACCTTTCATCCGCGAGCTGGGAAAGTTCGTGAATACGTTCACGTCGCTGGACAAGGCCCAGTCCAGCATCAAGAGGGTGTTCCACCAACGTTTTTCTGGAGGGGCCGGTCGCGGCAGGGGCCGCGCGATCGGCCGTGGTCAGCAGACCAACAACCGTGGACAAGGCTCCGGAAGAGGTCAGTACCAGACCTCGGCCAACTACACCAACTTCTACCCCACGAGGGGACAGCGCTATGGTGGCAGAGGGTTCAAGAAGAACTCCGGACAAGGAAATGCCCCCGGTAAGTGTACTTTGCTTGGATCATGTTCCGATTGGGGGGCGGCTGGCAAGCTTTTACGGGGAGTGGGAATTGCTCACTGCCGATGCTTGGGTTTTGCAAACTGTGAGAGGTTTCCATATAGAGTTTTGCGACCAGCCAACTCAGGCGAGGCCCCCGCGCCCGATGTTTTTTTCAGACTCCGACGCGCGATTGATAGACGAGGAGGTCTCAGACTTGCTGCGCAAGGGAGCCATCCGTCTATCAACGCGCCACCCACATGGGTTCCTCAGCAACGTCTTCTTGGTAGACAAGACGGATGGGGGCAAGAGGCCTGTGATCAATCTCAAGGAGTTCAATGGGTGGTTGGTCTACCGTCACTTCAAGATGGAGGGGATCCACCTCCTTCGGGACGTGCTCCTCCCTCGGGATTGGACGGTGCGACTGGATCTCAGGGATGCCTACTTGGTCGTTCCCATCCACCCCCCTCATCGTCGTTTCCTACAATTCCTGTGGGACGGCAAGGTGTTCGAATTCACCGCCCTGCCGTTCGGTCTTTCTTCGGCCCCGTGGTGCTTCACGAAGGTCCTCCACCCGGTAGTGGAGTTTCTCAGAAGTCAGGGGGTCCGTATGCTGGTATACTTAGACGACATCCTCGAGGTGCTGGCAGGACAGCTGCGCCAAGCTGTCGGCCTGCTTCAGAGGCTGGGGTTCGTCATCAACGGCTCCAAGTCGGTTTTGGTTCCCACTCAGCAGATCACCTTTTTAGGTTTCGTGGTGGACTCGGTACAGGCGGTCTTGAGCCTTCCGGGTCGGAAGGTCGCAAAGATACGTCACCTGCTTCGGCAGACGATCGCGAGGGACCGTACGTCTCTGCGCCATGTCGCCAAGGTGGTGGGTCTTCTATCGTCCTCCATCCAGGCGATTTTCCCGGGCCCGCTGCACTACAGGGCTCTTCAGCGCCTGAAGGCGCAGCATTTGCGCCGTGGGATGTGTTACGATCAGTGGGTCCCCCTCACGGACGAAGTGAAGGAGGAGATGTCATGGTGCTGTCTCACATGGAGGCATGGAATGGGCGAGCGATCTTCGGGTCGGCTCCGGACTTGATCATAGAGTCCGACGCCAGCAGGTCGGGCTGGGGCGCCCGGTGCGGGGATTTTTCCACCGGCGGCGCCTGGTCGTCAGAAGAACAGCAATTGCATATCAATTGTTTGGAGCTCCTGGCGGGCTCCTTCGCTGTTCGCTGTTGGACCAAGGATTCGGTCAAGGCCTGTGTCCTGCTGCGGATGGACAATATTTCGGCGGTCCGGTATGTGAACCACCTGGGAGGTCCTCGGTCCCGCGTCTTGGCGGACTTAGCGAAGGACTTCTGGGATTATTGCCTGTCTCGTCACATTGCGGTGACGGCGGAGTATCTGCCAGGCCAGCGCAATCAGGTGGCGGATTGGCACTCTCAACATCTCAGGGATGCCAGCCAGTGGAAACTGGATCCGGGAGTCTTCCGGTGGCTACACTCCCTTTGGGGCCCCTTCTCGGTGGACCTCTTCGCGTCCCGTCTCGACCACCAGCTGCCGCGGTTCTACAGCTGGAGGCCGGACCCTCTGGCGGAGGCCACGGACGCGTTCTTGCAGGATTGGAGTCGGGAACAGCCGTTTGCGTTTCCCCCGTTCTCCATGATCATGCGAACGGCGGCTCAAATACGCCGCCAGGGTGCGGAACTGGTGTTGGTTACACCGCTGTGGAGGTCTCAAGTATGGTTTCCGGTTCTTCTGGAACTTTCTTGGGATTTTCCAATCCTACTCCCCCTGTTTCCTCTGCTCCTGACGAGCCCGGATCAGGAACCTCACCCTCTCGTCATGCAGAACACTCTCCGCCTCGTGGCGTGGAGGCTCTCAGGAGACGCTGGACGCTCCCGGGCCTTTCGGGGTCAGCTGCGCACTTGCTCTCCAAAGCATGGGCCGATAGTACGACGAAGCGTTACAGATCCGCTTGGCTTAAGTGGATGCGTTGGTGTTTACGAAGGGATTTGGATCCCATGGTCGCCGGCCTTGTTCCTGTGCTGAATTTCCTGGCTCATTTGGCCGACAAGGGTTTAGCGTATAGGACGATCAATGCTATCCGGTCGGCGATATCTGCGGGCCATGATAACATCGATGGCCATCCGGAACACCCTTTTGTGTGCCGGCTTCTGCGAGCGGTTCGCCTCGCACTGCCGCCGGAACCCAGGTACTCCGTCCTTTGGGACGTCAATTTGGTTCTGAATCTGTTCCTGTCGTGGCCAGCGAATTCTTATCTGTCTCTTAAGGAGCTCTCGGCGAAATTAGCCATGTTGTTATGTCTGGTCTCTTGTAGGCGCGTCTCGGACGTGCGCGCGCTGGATGTTTCTGCACGCGTTTTTTCCCCGGATGGGGTTACTTTTACGGTGGGCCGACGCACTAATACGTCGTCGCGTTCCATTTCTTATCCAGCCTTTACTGACACTCCTAAGTTGTGTGTCGTGCAATGCCTCAAAGCATATGAGGACCTGACTTTGGATCTGCGCCCTCCGGGCGAGCGTCAGTTGTTGATTGCCCTGCGGAAGCCACACAAAGCTGTCTCCTCCCCCACTATTGCTCGGTGGGTGCGTTGGGTCATGCAGGAAGCGGGCATCAATACTTCTCTCTTTGGAGCACACTCCGCCAGGGGGGCCATGGCCTCTAAGGCATTCTCAGTGGGTGCTCGTCTGGAGGACCTAATGCGAGCTGCGGATTGGTCCTCGGATTCCACCTTCAAGAGGTTTTATTTTAAGCCGGTGGTAGATTTGGCTCAGTTGGTGGTAAGTAAGCTTTAAACTAGCATAATCTGAAGCCTCCGGTCCGGACATAGAATCGAAATTTGCCTAGCTTACGTAACGGTAAGTTTCAATTCTATTAAGGACACGGAGGCGAGGATTATCCCACCCGGACTACAGTGGTGTCTCTACCCACCCGTATAGCAGTAAGTAAAGCGTTTTCCTTTACGTTGTCAGTACTGTGTCGTTCACTGAATGCTCCTCGCATTTCCTGGGCCACCTCGCTGATGCTGTTCCTTTTTTGGCAGGCAACGACGGGGCTAAACAGGACCAATGAGGCTTAAGCGTGATCTGCGCGAAGAAAGAGGAGGAAGATGATGGGAAGTCCGGTTATATAGTGATGATGGACAGAGACAAAGGACTATGGACTATTATTATAAGCAAAGAGACTCTTGGGAGTTGTTGATTTTTTGTTGAACATTACGTCAATGCTTTATGTTTAAAGCATTTTTTGTTCTTATTATATCTTTTCCTGAGCTGCTGTGGTTTCTTTATGTTAATAAAGCGAAGGAAGATATAGCATAATCCTCGCCTCCGTGTCCTTAATAGAATTGAAACTTACCGTTACGTAAGCTAGGCAAATTTCGATTCTTTTCTAAAATATCCCAAGGTGGAGATTCCTCACCCAAATCCTTCTGTAGAGATTGGGTAAAGGGAGTACTCATAGAATTTTCTTGGAAACTTGTAGTAGTCAGTCATTACTCAGGAGTATACGTAGTAGGTACTGATATCTACCATTGGTGTCCCAAGGGCTCACAGGGTATTTCTCTCAAATTGGATATCAAAGTTAACCCTTCTCCAAGGTTAAGAAGTCCAACCGTCGAAAAATACTCAATGTGGTGGTACGAGATTTAGAAACTCAGATACTATGCGATTCCAGTAAGTACAATCTACAGTGTCAATGTTCAGTGAGAGCTGACCCTTTGACCACCAACAAGTCTTTAGTTCATAAGCAGACAAGTGGGGCATTTAAAGTTAGAAACAATACAAAAAGAAAAACACACACACACACAGAAGGCCCTATACAATCTGGCACAGGGACTAAACCAGAAATATAATTATGGTGTACATTTAAGGTGTTATAAAGCAAACTAACTGGTGCCTTGTGGCCACTGTTACTGTATCAAAAAGCTGGGTGCCCTCAGCAAGTACGACATGTAAACAAAATGAATGACAATAAAGAAGGACATATTCATGGCCAATTAAGGCAAAGGGAATGAATACACACAGCAGCAGTTCTCCGTTCCCTCTTCCAAAACCATCAGCCCTATGCAAAATCCCAAATGCCCCCCCAAAAAGTGCCTTCCTGTCCTACTAGAGTGGGAAGCTGAGCTGTCCCCTGCTGTGTTTGAATCCCGTCCCACTGGACCCCCACATTATCCTCTTGTAGCGGTGATGCGAGGCATTGCTGCCAGTCAGTTTGTGATTTCTCAGCACAAAACATCTTAGCCCTGGAGCATCCAGCTCCAAGAAAGTGTTTTTGATGCTGTGTTGCCCTATTGTGACCATCTGTGGTGACTCTATATGGCTGCTGTCTGCAGTGGAACCAATGCAACAGAGCCCTGCAGACAGAGCTCAGGAGACAGGCCACAGGCTGCCAAGAACACAAGGTTGGGCGGTGAAGGGGGCCCACTGGACATCAAACGGTCAAGCACAAGCAGCAATGGCTACTACCCGTTCTTCACGTCTCACCACAGATTGGTTCTTCTACCAGCACTAAGAATGCAGAATCTTGTTTAAGGTCAACCAGACCTGCCAACTTTTTTAATATTTCCAAGGTTGGGGAGGAGGAGGGACTTTGGAACAGGCAGGGCATTGAGTCAGTCACTGCCTTATTTGTCGTGGAGGGGCCCAGGGCTTTAAGTGAGCTGGGTCTCACCTGTGCTGAGCAACGGCAGTTTTTTAAAAGGGGCCTCAAAATGGGTCTCTATCGGGCTCTGATTTTTGTGCCCTGGCACAGGCGGCCAGTTTTTGTTTGGACTGCAGTGACAGCAGGCACATGGATGTGTGTGTGCTCGCACTGCTCAATTCTCACTAGTGGAGAAGTAACGGCATGACGTCTGGCAGGGGAGCGTTGTAGGGGTAGAGAGTCATTTTCTCTCTGGACTTCCCTTCTCTTTTTGAAACTGATGGAGCATGAGACTCCCTTACGGGATGTGATATGTCTGCGCAATACAAATATCCAGACTAGACTAGACTAGACTAGGATTTGCACGTAAAGTGACTTGCTTGTATCAAGAACCTCAAATAATGTTAATAACTGTAATCAACATGTTTGTGTTACTAATATTGCACATTTTATATTACACGGGGTCTCCCAGTAACGCTTGCCTATGTGTTTACTCATCCTAAAACGCTTGCCTCTAAAAATGGCCGCTGCTTTGTGGGAATTTCTTCTGCGCATGCGTTGGTCACACTCACGTGACGTGACGTGACGTACTCGCAGTTCTGGTGGGAAATCTTTGCACTTGCGCACTAGCTCTAAAATGGCCGCTTTGTGTTCTCACATGTCCGATGCTTGCCCTGCAGCTTTTGTTGTGCTGTGTGTCTGTGCACTAATCTTAATTCTATAGTTAGTATAAAGTAAGGGGAGTCATATAGGGATTCCTGGTATACAGTGTATTCATTTAGTTCTATGTTCTAAATTGTTTTCCTTTACTTTTCATGTGACGAATCTTTTGGGCCTGGGAGGTGCATAATACTCCATCTTGGAAGTCCCTACTGCGCATGCCATCCTAGCAGAGGGAAGAAAACCTTGTACCAGTGGAACACAGCCAGCTGGCAGCCACAGTCAAGATGCTCCTGGGAATCGACCTGTTGCCCAGCAAACGGAGCCGAAATGTAGTGCATTTGAAACAATTGTAATAAAATCTATGTATGCCATTGTTAGGTGGAGACCCATGTCATGGGAACCCCAAATCCAATGGGAGGTCCCTGAAATGCTAATATTGAGCTTAAGAAAGTCAAATCCTAGCTGGTGTGATGACCTGTCCTTTCCTTGGACCAATCGAAATTGGGGATTCTTACACTTGCAACATTTGGGGGTGGTGCACTGACCCGAAAACAGTATAACTAGCCTAGGTTTAGCTAGAGAAATTGTCCCAATAGCTGACCTGTCACTGACCCAACGCACTCAATAGGTGACTGATACAGAGAGCTGCGGAGCACTCTGTCCGTAATTTCCAGAGACCCAAGCGGGGTTTTGGTGACCTTAAGTGCTGGCGGAGCACTTTGCTGGGCAATTCGATAACCCAATCAGGGTTCCGACTGATAGCTGCAGAGAGGGTGGAGCGCAGGCGTTGCTACCGAACTGCGGGTGCTGCTCTTACCTTGGTGGTCCTGTCCTGATCCTAATCTGGTTTTCCTGTCCTGTCTTGGGGTTCTATTCTGCACTTGCTGGCCTACTGGCGACTGTCTTTCCTTGGGTTCCTACTGTCCTTAACTGACCCGTAGCCAGGGTTGGTCTCCACACCGTGATAGGTAAATATAAAGCTGTTAGGTAAACACGCTTGCATCCTTTATCCTTATCTTTGCCTGAACTTTTGCTAAATCGTAATTGCATATGTGCCCTGTTCTTACCCTACCTTTTATAAAATACTGAAATCGTGAAAGTGCTTTCATTAGCTTGTTCCGTTTTTCCCCTACCTTATAGGTGAATAAACACTGTCCCTGAATAAATAGATGGTCCCTCACTTTACCCACCCTTTACTGTATTAAATAATTTCTCCGAAACTTTAGCATGTTCCAGTCTTACCCTCCCTATAGCCGCATGTTATCTTAGAATTTCCTATACACAGATTACAATTCTTTTTCCCTTACCCACCTTCAAGGGGTATATTCAAACTGTGATATTCTCGTCTGTTCCTTATTTTTCCCCGTCCTTTAGTCACTACATATCCTGTCTAATTTCTGAAAATTCTTATTAGTATGTTCCCTGTTCTTCCCTTCCCTTCAGAGTTCTAAATGGTTGGATTTATTCTCTTCTTGCATAGCTATACTATTTTTATGCTCCTGGTTATTGATATTTAATTGCTGTAAACATTTTACTTTCTGACCTTGATGAAGATTAGATAAAGACTTTGAAAGCTTCCTGTGTCCTTGGTTATTATATGAGTGCAAACATAGCAAATGGTATTTGTATTTTGTGTCTGCCTTTCTTTTACAGCTAGCTCCCTGATCCATTGTGATCATAGGTACCCGTAACAGTGGATTGGTAAGTCGGTACTTGGAAATAAATAGGAAGGAACTGGGTTACTGGTAGTAGAGTGTAAGGTTACCCGATTAATAAATATGGTGAATTGAATTTATGGGCCCAATGCGTATATGGTAAAATTATAGTCGGGTGACCTGCGCGCTCTATCAGTAATTTTCTGGTAGCAGAGGAAATGGTTAGGGACTAGTTAAAGTTAGGTAGGACTAGTTAAGATAGGTAGATAGGTTATTTGCTGCAAACTGTTTACATTTTATTGAATTTATGGGCCCAATGCGTATTTGGTAAAATTATAGTCAGTTGACCTGCGCGCTCTATTAAAACTCAGGAGCAGCAACATCGTCGTGGTGTCACCAGGGCTTTAAGTGGAAGCTTTCTCAATATTATATACAAGCCATAGTTACTAAGTTTGATATGACTTGTTGTATAATATCTGGATGCAATGACAGAAGCAGCGAAATACAAGTCGGGTGGCACACTATGCTAAACACGAATGTTTAGCTTATGTGTTTTAAGCCGCGCCCTTAATTACAATAGCCACGCCCCTTTATGAGCCCCCTTCCCCCCCAGTTTTTTCATCCCATTTAAAGCCTTGGAGGGGCCTTCTAGCTCGCGGTGCCAAGAGGAGGGGCACAACTTAGAGCCCTGCACTCACCGGGGCAGTCCCTTCTGACGTCACCCAAAAACACTAAGAAAAGATTCTAAAGTAGCACCCATGTCCCAGGGAAGGTGCAAACACCTGTGTGCATCAGCTACGCAGCGCCTCCGCGAGAGCTGGAAACCCTCTCCATGCACGGGTTTCGGCTCATCCTCTCCTTGTTTGATGTCGGCTCTTCGCCAGGAGACCGTGTGAGAAGATGATGTTACACACGGTGGCATCATGTGTGCTGGCAGGAAAAAACGCAGCTAAAAATCATTGCACCTTTAAAAATGTCCCCTATTTGAACCTGTGCGAAATAAGTTCAGGGAAGGTAGTGCCACACTCGCCGGATCATAAATTACAATTCAGCCAGTGAAGAGGGGCTGCTAACTTTGAACTTGGAGGAAGCACACGGATGCAAAGATCACAGCTAAAGTACACACGACAAAACAATGGTGGCGCTCAGCCTCTCCCCTTGTTTGTTCTCACTGCACGGCCGACTTTCTCAAGGACGTTGCTTGAACACAAAAAACATTTAAATACAGAATGTTTTCAACTTGCAAAGTAGTATATAATGTTTGACCTCGACAGCTGCGACGTTTTGCAGCCTTACTCACTCGTGATAACAAGAAACAGTAGTGGATAAACCCAGGGACAGCCCGTCAGTCTCTAAATGAAGCCACTGACAGGCCTGTGCAACTGAAAGGATAATAATACGTGAATCTTTCATAAAACACAACAAGAGCACAACAGAGAAGACGTGTTTCGAGCATGAAGTACAACAGTGGGACAAAGGAAGTTCATACAAGGGAGCGAGATTGGCAAACACGCGTGGGCTGTGGAATGGAATTCAAAAGGCCTGGAACAAACACAACGGTTCGCGACTAAAGCATTCTTTTCATTCTTTCACAAACACGTGTGTCTACGTCATGCAGAACTCATCGCTAGGCGCAACTCTGCTTTACTAATGTGTTCCAGATTCTCAAACTTCTGCCACGCGTGTTCTTACATGGGGAAGTGAAAGGATCTTATACAAAGCTGACTCGGGGCGCGCAAGCGAGCAGATCACCGCAGGCATGCACACGGACAGAGATGATGTCGAATGCTTCATTCGATTTGTAATTGGTTTTCTTTCAATGTGAATTGTATTAAAATGTTACAACTGCGAGGATTTTCACCTCAGGCCCATAGTATAAAGTAATTAAATACGCAGGCGGGCTTTCTGTACTAAACTTCACTTTTATTAATACAAATTGCGTGACATGTCCCCACCCCCAAAAACACACGTCCCGTTACAGGCAGTGTGGAGGTCCCATGTATGTACGCAGGGTGCATCACATACACCATGTCAAACATACGACTGAAAACACGCACAAAAAACAAAAGCTTCACGGAGGAGTTTGCTGATCATAAAGGGCGCCCCCTTCTTTGACTCAAGTGTGCACTGAAAGTAGATTCTAAATCTAAGCCCATTCCCCTCAAAGCAGTGACGGCTTCCCCCACGCTCCACTGCTTTCATACCTCTTTAAGTATCATGTACCCCTTAAATCCTCGCTTATTCCCCAAAGTTTGGAAGCCAACCCTGTGCATAGTGTTTAGAAATGCCACATGAAAGGCACGCCAGCTCCGGGGCCTCGCCCTGGAAGGGAAGGGCCAGTGACAGCTACGCCTGGCACTATCAGGAGGGTGAATGTCAGCTGAGTGCCCTCTCCTGATGGTCACCTTGGGTGGGCCCCAACTTCCTGGGAGTCAGATGTGAGGTAGCTGCAAGGGTGTGCAGTCACCTTCAGGGAGGCAGGTGCGCTCCTGTTGAATGCCCCGGCCTGGGAAGGGCCACCAAGACAGGCCCAGAGGACGGACCCAAGATTACGACTAGTGGGCCATAAACGTATCCCCTCTCCTTGCACGTCATTCCTCGGGACGGACTGCTCCCCCAGCCCATACAGCAGGACAGAATGACACCAGGCCTCACCATGGACACCGCACCAAGGAGCCGGGCAAAGAGAACTCTGAATGAGCAAATGGACCATCCAAACCCACTGTGAGCAGGACTGGCACTGGGTCGGCCCACTTTGTCCTGGGTAGTGGCATCTCTTTTCGGGTATGTCACGAAGCCGAGCTCCCTGACCTAGATGAGCTTCCTGACTCGGACGGACGGGGTGTACTTGCTAACGTTTCTTCCTTTCCACCCCGTCCGCAGGATCCTTTGTACATTTCCTGGGTTTCCCCGGCTCTGCCTCCGGTACATTCATCTCTGTATCCAGCCTCTGTGACGCTGGGGGCCTGTTCTCCAACGGTCGGCCAATCAGGTGAGCGGACGTCATCTGACGCTGCCCAATCAGAAGAGCTGGGGGTGTTTAAGGAAGCCCCGTCTTGGATTGTCGGCGCGGAACCTTCGGAACGCCAGCCGAAGCACGAGGAGGACGCCATGGAAGAAGACGGAGGAACTATCGTGGAACCGCTGCTGGGACCCCTGGAGCTGAGTGACGACAAGCCAGGAGGCCAACGATACCACGAGCCGCCCCGCCACACTTCCAGAGGAGAAGTGTGGCTCCACAAGGTACGAGGGCGTTTTCAAGTGTTGTTTAAATCACGAGGTGGGACGGGGTAGCCTGAGGGTGGTCACTATCGTCGTACCTTGGCCGCCGTCTACACTACAAGACTGCTAGAGTTGGTGGTAGCACCCTGGTGATCCCTCACTACCCTACCCTCCTCTCACCTGTTGTATATACCGACCCCAGCCCCTAACGTGGCTGCTTTTCTTTTCCTTTTCTCGAGTGCATCTCCGGACCTGTGGCCACCTCCATCTGTCTCAAGACTGGAACCGAAGACTTCGGAAGGTCCCCAACTGAGAGACTCCGCGTTTATTGTTTGTACCCTCCAGGACACTGTGCTCTAAAATCCTTTTTGAACCTGCCTCGGTGTCTTCAAACCAAATAAAGTGGTTAAAGATAGACTCACAGTCGTGGCGACTCTCATTCTCCCGCCCCCGTTCCCCACAAGTGGTGTCGTGACTCGGATCAAGCAGTGAACCACGCCATCCCATACAGAATGGAGGAACTCTTGACCCAAATGGAAGCAGACCGAACTGCGTTTTCCCAAGCCATCCAAACGCAGTCCGATAACATTCTAAAATTGGCGGAGGGACAAACACAACTAATGACTGTAATAGGACAGGGAAGGGCTACAGCTCCACCTCCGGGCACTGTTGTACCGTTTCAGAAGTTTAGTCCAGGGGAAGACCCCCTTGCTTTCTTTTTGAACTTTGAAAGAGCGGCAAGAGCTAGTTCCTGGCCGGGCGATAGGTGGCCCTTCTATTTGGCGCCATTGCTAACTGGTGAGGCCCAGGCAGCTTATCAAACAGTAAACCGGGATGGAACAACTGCCTATGCGGTTGTGAAGCAGTATATCCTCGATAGATTGGGGGTAGACGAGGAAACCCATCGACTGCGGTTTCGTCAAGAGAAAGGGTCACCCGGGGATTTACCTAAAACCTTGTTTTTCAAATTAAAGGAGTCTGCGGACTTATGGCTAAAGCCCCATGAAGGAAACATCGACGCCATTATGAACAAAGTATATCTTGAACAGTTCATCGAGGCACTTCCCTTTAGTACCCAGAGGTGGCTTAAGCAACATGCAGGGTTAACATTGGAGCATGCTATAGAAATGGCAACTTGTTATGCCCGGGCTCAGGGTAAGCCTTATATGAAGGAACCCGAAAAAAACGCTAAAGTCTTACCACCTGTTAAAACTGATAAAAGGTTCCAAAAACCCATCCCCGATCCTCCAAAGGTACGGTTCCAACGACCCGAACTTCCCAATTCAGGACCTCAATGCTATGACTGTGGTGAATGGGGGCATATTGCTCGGTTTTGTCGGAAAAAAAAAAGAAAGAGAAGACGAACCTATGGACGTGAGCTATGCCCCAAGGTCGATCCTCTATGCACAGGAAACCGGAACCACTTTCTATGTACGTGTCTCTTTGAACGGTACTAGTATAAGAGCATTATTAGATTCCGGTTGCAAACATTCAGTTATAAGGGAAGAGCTGGTAGACCGCAACTCCCTCATTCCAGGGAAACGGGTCAGTATCCGTTGTGTCCATGGGGACGTTAAGGACTATCCTATAGCTAAAGTCACGCTTCACACGCCTTCAGGGAAAAACATGGAAGTTGTTGTGGGAGTTATGGCTGGTTTACCTGAACCCATAATCATAGGGACTGATAATCCTTCATTTAGTACTTTGTTATTGGATACCCTTCACCACTTATCCCTTCCCCATGATACCTTGTTAGCTGCAGAACCCTGGGCCAGGGACACCCATTTTAGGACTGCCCAATTGAACGATGCAAGTCTCACCAATGCATGGCAGGTTGCACGAAATGGACAGGATCCGACCACTAGGACCTATCCCACTTTTGTTGAAAAGAATGGTCTCCTGTACAGACTCGCCAAGGCTGATGCTGAACCTCAACTGCTGGTCCCGAATGATTTTCGTGATCAGATACTATTCTTTGGTCATGCCCATTTGTTAGCTGGCCACTCTGGGGTAGAAAAGACGAGTCTATCTATATTGCGACACTTTTTCTGGCCAGGTATTTACGCCCAAGTACAGAAATATTGTCAGGAGTGCAGAATATGCCAGAAACAGAACCCCTACACACCACCACCTGCCCCTTTGGTACCCATGCCTATTATAGGGGTCCCATTTGATCGTATAGGAATGGACTTAATCGGGCCCTTACCGAAATCCTCCCGAGGACATCAATACGCCTTGGTTTTGGTTGATTACCCCACGCGGTATCCCGAGGCTTTTCCTCTTAAAGCAGCCACTTCAGTAGCGATAGCCCAGAGGTTAGTTGAAGTGTTCTCTCGCATGGGTTTTCCAAAAGAGATCGGTACCGATCAGGGCACCCCTTTTGTTTCCCGTTTGATGCAACAGGTATGCAAACAGTTAAACATCAAACACATCAAGACGTCTGTGTATCACCCACAAACAGACGGTTTGGTTGAGCGATACAACGGCTCCCTTAAACTAACCTTAAAAAAGTTGTTGTCGGGTGATGGAAAGAACTGGGATCAGTTATTGCCCCTGGCCCTCTTTGTACTCCGTAGCCAGAAGCAGTCCAGTCTAGGGACCTCTCCATTTGAATTATTGTTCGGGAGACCCCCTAGAACACTCCTTGAGATCACGAAGGATAGTTGGGAGACTGAGGGGGCACAGGAAGCTGAGGCCCTGTTGGATTACACCAGACAACTCCAGAGCAGGCTACACAAACTTAGGACGCTTGCTCACGAGCATTTAGCGGTAGCTCAAACCAAACAGAAAACCCTGTATGATCGTGGTACAAAGTGGAGGGTGTTGGATGTAGGTGACTGGGTTTTGATTCTATTACCCTCCTCTACACATAAAATGAGGAAGGAGTGGCAGGGATCCTTCAAAATTTTGAGGAAAATAGGACGCACCACGTACCTGGTACAGTTAGGAAGAGGCAAAACCCAAATGTACCATATTAACATCCTTAAAAAATGGTTAGGTCCACCCCCTCAGACAGTCAACGTGGTGTCTCCTGTACTCAATACAGACCATACAGTTAGTGATGCCCCTGTCAATCCTGAACTATCTGTTATCCAGCAACAAGAAGTTAAGAATCTGCTCTTATCTCATTCAGTAGTCTTCTCGGATCAACCGGGCCGTACCCACTTGGCGGAGCACAGTATACCTACTCTCCCCAATACAGTGGTAAAACAGAAGCCCTACCGAATCCCGAGGCAAGACGCTCAGCATTCCAGGCCGAGGTAGACAGTATGCTGAAGTCCGGAATCATAGTCCCTTCCCACAGCAACTGGTGCTCGCCGGTGGTCTTGGTACCGAAGCCTGATGGTAGTATCCGCTTTTGCATCGACTTCAGGGCCGTTAATCGGGTGTCTAAACAAGATGCATACCCCTTGCCTAGGGTCGATGAATTACTGGAACGTCTTGGGGAGGCTCGGTATATCACCACCATAGATCTCACCAAGGGATATTGGCAGATACCCCTTGCTCCCAAAGACATGGAAAAGACGGCATTCTCAACCCCATCTGGTCATTACCATTTCACGGTACTTCCCTTTGGCTTGCATGGGGCGCCAGCAACGTTTCAGAGGGTCATGGATACACTGCTGGCACCTCACTTACAATACGCGTCAGCCTACCTGGACGACATTGTAGTATTTAGCAAAACCTGGGATGACCATTTACAACACCTTGGGAACATACTGACCAGTCTAAGGGATGCCAATCTCCACATTAATGCGAAGAAGTCCCGATTTGCTTTCCAGCAGGTCAAATATCTTGGGTACCTTTTGGGGGATGGACAAATTAAGCCTCAGACTGAGAAACTGGAAGCGATCAAACTTTACCCTACCCCTCTTCAAAAAAAGAGCTCAGGGCCTTCTTGGGGTTGGTGGGTTATTACCGCAGGTTCATTGCTCAGTTTGCTAGTCTGGCAGCTCCTCTCACAGACCTCCTCGGGAAGAACATCAAGTCTGCTGCACTCCCCGCTCCTTCTCTGGTACAGTCTTCGGCTTTCCAAGCCTTGAAGGACGCTTTGACTTCTGCATCTGTCCTCATTTCCCCTGATTTCCTCAAGCCGTTCATTCTCCAGACGGACGCTTCTGGGGTTGGCATTGGAGCGGTTCTTTCCCAGGAAGACGAGAATGGGGCTGAAAGACCGGTGCTCTTTATCAGTCGCAAGTTGTTTCCTAGGGAGCAGGCGTATTCTACGATTGAGAAGGAGTGCCTAGCTGTCCGTTGGGGAGTAGAAAAACTGAGATACTATCTCGAGGGGAGACCGTTTGTGTTGTACACGGACCATGCTCCCTTAACTTGGCTTCAGCGTAACAGGGGGAACAACGATCGCATTCTGCGTTGGTTTTTGGCCCTGCAGTCTTTCCAGATCGAGGTCCGTCATCGAAAGGGTACCTTGCAAGGAAATGTTGACTTTCTGTCCCGCTATCCGATTCCCCCCGATCGGGTCAATCCTGGGGGTGGGATGTGTCTCGAAGCCGAGCTCCCTGACCTAGATGAGCTTCCTGACTCGGACGGACGGGGTGTACTTGCTAACGTTTCTTCCTTTCCACCCCGTCCGCAGGATCCTTTGGACATTTCCTGGGTTTCCCCGGCTCTGCCTCCGGTACATTCATCTCTGTATCCAGCCTCTGTGACGCTGGGGGCGTGTTCTCCAATGGTCGGCCAATCAGGTAAGCGGACGTCATCTGACGCTGCCCAATCAGAAGAGCTGGGGGCGTTTAAGGAAGCCCCGTCTTGGATTGTCGGCGCAGAACCTTCGGAACGCCAGCTGAAGCACGAGGAGGACGCCACGGAAGAAGACGGAGGAACTATCGTGGAACCGCTGCTGGGACTCCTGGAGCTGAGTGACGACAAGCCAGGAGGCCAACGATACCACGAGCCGCCCCGCCACACTTCCAGGGGAGAAGTGTGGCTCCACAAGGTACGAGGACGTTTTCAAGGGTTGTTTAAATCACGGGGTGGGACGGGGTAACCTGAGGGTGGTCACTATCGTCGTACCTTGGCCGCCGTCTACACTATAAGACTGCTAGAGTTGGTGGTAGCACCCTGGTGATCCCTCACTACCCTACCCTCCTCTCACCTGTTGTATATACCGACCCCAGCCCCTAACGTGGCTGCTTTTCTTTTCCTTTTCTCGAGTGCATCTCCGGACCTGTGGCCACCTCCAGCTGTCTCAAGACTGGAACCGAAGACTTCGAAAGGTCCCCAACTGAGAGACTCCGCGTTTATTGTTTGTACCCTCCAGGACACTGTGCTCTAAAATCCTTTTTAGGTCTCGCCTGTCGATGCGCATGCGCATCGAGCAAGCAAGAGTATTGGGACTTATCCACTCTTTCCCCAACTTGCAAGGAATCGTGGTGATTCCTTGCAGTGCCCGTGACTTTTAAGCTCAATGCGCATGCGCATTGAGCTTAAAAGCCCGTGCACGTCCGTCTTGGTTTACCCGCTCCGCCCCCTCCCCTTCCCGCCGTGTCGCATTTCTCCTCCCCCCTCCCCTCTCTTCCCTCCGTCTTGTTTGGTTGTCCCTCCCCTTCCCGCCGTGTCGCATTTCTCCTCCCCCCTCCCCTCTCTTCCCTCCGTCTTGTTTCCTTTAGCTGCCCTGGATGATCTATTCTTACTCAAACTTGCACCGCTTTTACTAAATCTTACCCTTTTAACCTTCGCGATGTTTCCCCCTTTTTACCTCCAGTGCTTGATATATCGTTCTCCCCTTTTTAACTCGGTTTTGCGAGGTCTCCGTTTATTTATCCTCTTGCTGGCTCCCCTTTTCTTTACCCCGCCCGGTCCGGAGGATCTCCTCTGCCATAGCCCGGTGCTGGATCTGTCCTCGTTAGCCCGGTGCTGTAATTGCCACGCTCCCCCTTAGCCCGGTGCTGGATCGCCCTTCTCTTATTTACTTCGCTGTTGGATTCACCACTCTTCGTCAGCTCAGTGCCGGGTTTTCGTTCGCCTAGTTAGCACGATGCTAGTTCGCCCATGTTTCTCCGTCGGGCGCTGGATCGCCCCTTTTCTCTCTGTGCTGGATCTCCTCGCTTCGGTTTCGCTCGCCCTCCCTTCCCCCTTCCTGTGGCTGCTTTGTCTGCTCTCCAGCTCTGCGGGCTCGCTGCTGCCCCGGGCGTGGACTGGCTCCAGTCCCCGCAGAGAGCGGCTCTTCCCCCGCCCCTCCATCCCGCTCTCTCTGCTCTGCCTCCCCCTCTCTTCCAATCAGCCAGCGGGCTCCAGCCTGCGCCGACCCCACAGCAGAGCAGCGGAGCCAGGCGGACGGAGAGGGAGGGCTGTGCTGTTGCCTGCCACAGAGCAGGGGTCACTGCTGTCTGTGCCTGCTCCTCGCGATCTGGAGAGGAGACAAGCACGAAGGGTTTACTGTTCGGATCGGGCAGCCAAAGACGGCGAAATCTTTTGGGGTTCATCATCGCTACCTACCACACGCCTGGTGGCTTACTGCAGTCCAGTCTCCAGCTTGGGACGACATTGGCTGCCGTCATCGAAAAGCATTCTAAAGGCTGCCTACTCCTATTTTCTGTAGTCCGAGCCAACAGGCACACCTAAACTTTCTGGTGGTTGTCCTGGAATAGAGCGCCAGGCACAAGGGGGAGCTACCAGTGCTGCCTGCCTTAGACGGAGAAGGAGGGCTTCACACATTATTGCAGAACTCTGTGCCTGCCCACACCAATGACAAGCGAATCCCTCAGATGTCTTGCATAACATCAAGTATGGGCTGTTTGTTACTTGTCACTGTTGTCTGTCGTTGGCAGCGAGCTCCTACCAGCAGGAGTCATGACCACTGGTGCCAGGACATCCCGTGCCACAGAACACCCGTAATTAACGCCCTGTTTCCAATGCTTGCTTCTGGCCTCTCACAGACATTACTATTTCTACCCCCGCTATTTAACAGGATCCACACATGAGTTGCCCGACCGTGCTAATCCTGACTGCATGAATAAAATCCAGCACAGGCAAACGCACCCGTTCTCCTACTGTAACTTCAATATACTCGCAGGCTCGCCACCTCACCCAAACGTGCTCCCCCAAACAACGCGGCCTGCCACGCAAGGACATCAAACCTGGTTGCTGGTGGTCCCTACAGCTGCTTGAACCAGGTCCCGAGCTACAAATACCTCTCCCTAAATAATCTTGACTTCCCCTGCCATCCCGCAGGCAGACTAAACTCTGTCCCGCCGAGCTGGCATTCTCTGCTTTCCCCACAGCTTTTCTGAATGCCACCTTGTCCCGGCATTACACGATCCGCCTCTATGGACTGGCACCGCTTCTCACACTTTATCAGCGCGAGCAGGTAAAGGCCCCGCTCAGTACCCTCTCCCTTGTTCACGGTTGCCCCTCCCCTCCCAGGTGTCCATCTGACAAACAAAAAAACTCGCACCGCCCCGTGTCGGATCCTGCCATCCAGTACCCGTATGTTGTAACACTAGCTAACTTAAGCTCGCCCAGCGCGTATTTTGGGGAGGCGAGGTATATGAGAACAGGTCAGCGCCACCTGGTCTCACCCTCTTCTTACTAACCTGCCCCTAGATCGACACAATTTATTTCTAGCTCTGCTGCTATTTAAAAATGTCCATGTCTGCCCAGTTTAAACTGTCACTAGCAGTGAAGGAGGGGATGTGACGTTTGCCTCCCTCTTTCCACGTACACTTTATTTTTTTTATTAGATTTTTCTCCAACTCCACCTTTGTTGTCATCTTCTGCTATCCAATCCCTGACTGGAATACGCCTGCTGAAACGGGAGATAGGCCCAATGAGATCTTAACAAGGGAAAGGCAATTGGGTGCAATGCAGAAGTGTCTAATATGTCCTTCCCCGCCTTCACATAAACAAGCTGAGAGATTCTCCAAATACCATGGCGTTTAATTTGGTTGCGAATTCTGTCTGTCTGCACACCGCATCCAGCGTGGACGGGCAGTAGATAGGTACACGCTCCCTGTTCCTGTACATATTTTTTAGGTCTCGCCTGTCGATGCGCATGCGCATCGAGCAAGCGAGAGTATTGGGACTTATCCACTCTTTCCCCAACTTGCAAGGAATCGTGGCGATTCCTTGCAGTGCCCGTGACTTTTAAGCTCAATGCGCATGCGCATTGAGCTTTAAAGCGCGTGCACGTCCGTCTTGGTTTACCCGCTCCGCCCCCTTCCCTTCCCGCCGTGTCGCATTTCTCCTCCCCCCTCCCCTCTCTTCCCTCCGTCTTGTTTGGTTGTCCCTCCCCTTCCCGCCGTGTTGCATTTCTCCTCCCCCTCCCCTCTCTTCCCTCCGTCTTGTTTGGTTGTTTATTTTACCCGCTCCGCCCCCTCCCCTTCCCGCCGTGTCGCATTTCCCCTCCCCCCTCCCCTCTCTTCCCTCCGCCATAGCCTTTGTGGTCTCTCCCCCTCTGCCATACAGCCCCAGCAAGTCCGTTATGAAAGGGAAACACTTCTATTTTCCCACAAGTATTGCTCTGCAGTAAGGAGCCTCAGAGAGTCAGACGGCGTGTCGCAGTTAATCTTGCGCCGCCTGCGATTTCCTCAACCAGCACCCAGCGCCGGTCAGCAGTCTCATGCCTCACAGCCACCAGTCAGCCTCCGTCCTCGGTGCCTCCACACCATTGTTGCTGCGTAGCAGGATCGGTACAGCGCTGCCACCTCACCTCTCAATGCTGTAGGTCAGGGCGCAAGGTGCGTGTCCCAGCGGCCACTCCAGCATTCAGCACCTCCTCGCCTCACCGCCTCGGTCTGCCTCTCACCTTCGCCGGCATCAGGCCTCCGCCCGCATCCCATAACTGCCATCTTGGGAGCGTAGTGCACCACAGGAAGGTTAAGGCGATCTCGCCCTCCAGACTTCTCCCCCAGGACTGCCGCCTCCGCAGTTTTCCGCTGTGAGTCTGCACGCCGAATCGCCTCCCAGCCGCTCACAAACAGAGTGCACATCTCCCGTTGCCGCAGCCGGTGGAAGTCTCCCCCTCAGTGCGCTGCCGTCATTTTAGATGCGCAGCGCCCAGCGCTCAATCGGGTGATTTTGCTGCACTTACACCCTTGTAACAGCACCAATGCGCCCCAGCAGCAGTCCAGCTCATGCACCAGGATTTCCGCAACCAGTTTTGCAGTAAGGGGCCACCTTAGAATCGCCAACCCCTCACCCTCAACCCCTCACCCTCACTCACTCACCCTCAACCCCTCACCCTCAAACCCTCACCCTCACTCACCCACCCTCAACCCCTCACCCTCACTCACTCACCCTCAACCCCTCACTCTCACTCACTCACCCTCAACCCCTCCCCCTCGACCCCTCCCCCTCAACCCCTCACCCTCACCCTCACTCACCCTCACTCACCCTCAACCCCTCACTCACCCTCAACGCCTCACCCTCAACCCCTCACTCACCCTCAACCCCTCACTCACCCTCACTCACCCTCAACCCCTCACCCTCACTCACCCTCACTCACCCTCACCCTCACTCACCCTCAACCCCTCACCCTCAACCCCTCACTCACCCTCACTCTCACTCAGCCTCAACTACTCCCCCTCACCCTCACTCACCCAAAACCCCTCACTCACCCTCACTCACCCTCAACACCTCACCCTCAACCCCTCACCCTCACTCACCCTCAACCCCTCACCCTCACCCTCACTCACACTCACTCACACTCACTCACACTCACTCACACTCACCCTCACCCTCACACAGTGCTCACAGCCACCAGTCAGCCTCCGTCCTCGGTGCCTCCACACCATTGTTGCTGCGTAGCAGGATCGGTACAGCGCTGCCACCTCACCTCTCAATGCTGTAGGTCAGGGCGCAAGGTGCGTGTCCCAGCGGCCACTCCAGCATTCAGCACCTCCTCGCCTCACCGCCTCGGTCTGCCTCTCACCTTCGCCGGCATCAGGCCTCCGCCCGCATCCCATAACTGCCATCTTGGGAGCGTAGTGCACCACAGGAAGGTTAAGGCGATCTCGCCCTCCAGACTTCTCCCCCAGGACTGCCGCCTCCGCAGTTTTCCGCTGTGAGTCTGCACGCCGAATCGCCTCCCAGCCGCTCACAAACAGAGTGCACATCTCCCGTTGCCGCAGCCGGTGGAAGTCTCCCCCTCAGTGCGCTGCCGTCATTTTAGATGCGCAGCGCCCAGCGCTCAATCGGGTGATTTTGCTGCACTTACACCCTTGTAACAGCACCAATGCGCCCCAGCAGCAGTCCAGCTCATGCACCAGGATTTCCGCAACCAGTTTTGCAGTAAGGGGCCACCTTAGAATCGCCAACCCCTCACCCTCAACCCCTCACCCTCACTCACTCACCCTCAACCCTCAAACCCTCACCCTCACTCACCCACCCTCAACCCCTCACCCTCACTCACTCACCCTCAACCCCTCACTCTCACTCACTCACCCTCACTCACCCTCAACCCCTCCCCCTCGACCCCTCCCCCTCAACCCCTCACCCTCACCCTCACTCACCCTCACTCACCCTCAACCCCTCACTCACCCTCAACCCCTCACTCACCCTCAACCCCTCACCCTCAACCCCTCACTCACCCTCACTCTCACTCATCCTCACTCACCCTCAACCCCTCACCCTCACTCACCCTCACCCTCACTCACCCTCAACCCCTCACCCTCACTCACTCACCCTCAACCCCTCACCCTCAACCCCTCACTCACCCTCACTCTCACTCAGCCTCAACTACTCCCCCTCACCCTCACTCACCCAAAACCCCTCACTCACCCTCAACACCTCACTCACCCTCACTCACCCTCAACACCTCACCCTCAACCCCTCACCCTCACTCACCCTCACTCACCCTCACCCTCACTCACCCTCACTCACACTCACTCACACTCACCCTCACTCACCCTCACACAGTGCAATAGTTCTCAGACCATTTCAGTTAGAGCTTTTAGAAATGTTTATGGCTTTTTTTATTTGTAATACTTTAGCATTGGCTACAGGAAACAAAAATGCTAAACATTTACAAAAAAAACCCATAAACAATTCTAAAAGCACTAACTCTAATGGTGCGAGACCTATTGCATTTCCAATGCTTGTTGAACCTGCCTCTGTGTTTTCAAACCAAATAAAGTGGTTAAAGATAGACTCACAGTCGTGGCGACTCTCATTCTCCCGCCCCGTTCCCCACAGGGTACAAGCTGCAAGCCTGGATCACCTCTGCTCAGACATCTAGGGTACGAGCACAGAAGGAGAGCTCCCTCCTGCCTGTCTGCAGGCTGTTAACACCCCCCTAGCTAGTGTTTAAGCCCCAAGACTATGGATGCCACAGGTGGTAGGCGTTGACAGCCCTGGAAGTTCAGCGAGAAAAGCACCTCTAGAGTTAGATGCCATCTTGATGCCACAAACTTAATATCTCATGCATGTGAAAGTCAATAGGGCTGCAGGGAAGTGTATGGGATTGCCTCACAGGGCCCTGCTTGACAAGAGTCACATGCTGAAATGTTATGCCTGATAAGACACCCTCTGCTGGGCTCACCTTTGTTACCACAGACCATGCCCTCAGAAGTAAGCCCTGACAGAGGAGATACTTACGCAGTTACAGGGCGAATGGTTTTGGGAGCGGGAAGATAATTCATCACCAAACACTAAGCAATGTCTGCCAGGGTAAAGCAAAAACAGCATAAGGGGGAAAACGTGAGCCAATGAGAAAAGCATCACATCCCGAGAGGCCCCAACCCGCCCCATCGCAGCAGCGGAATACAAAACGATGCTCCCCTTGCTTCCAGAGTGTGGTAAAGGGCCCTTGAGACCAGGGGCGTAACACAAGCCCACGTGGTGCAATTCAAAGATATACACAGGTCATAGGATGAATGAGGTGTCCCACAGAGTGCCCCCCCCCTGGGCTACGCATTGCCCGGGAGCTCACATGGGCCCCTGTATGTCATGCGTTGCTCAGCCAGTCTTTTTTTTGCTTTCTGCGCATTCTGGCAGTGGTTTTTATACAGTCCTGAATTTAAAATTCGAAAAACAAAACTACCATTAGGAGGGCACAACAGCCAAACACCGGCCTGCGAGCTCTGCCAGCAACTCGCCCACTCCTGCTACATGCATGGCATGTCTCTGAATTGCAGGACTACAAATACAAGCATGCATCGGAAACGGTCCAATGGAGGAGGAACTTGACGAGTGAGACCCGTAGATTTCCGGATCCACAAATCTTCAAATACTCTCCTCTCAGTCACTGTACCACTTTGTGTGGCTGCCCACCGCTAGAAAGGCAGCCTTGCCCGCTTCTGCCCAATACACGTCATGTCTCCGGTGCACAGCAGTCCAGTAATAATAATCCCATCCTGTGCCCTGCAGAAATCCACGGCTAAGTTCTCCACCGCTGCAAACACGGTGCCCTGCACGGCGCTCTCGCTGCCAGTCCAGGGCACCGACGCGCTGAGGGCCAGGGAGGGAACTGTTTGCTTTACATTCACCGCAGAGCAGCAGGCGCTGCCGCCCTACTCCCAGAAACTTAACTGCTTGACGCAGACAGCGGTTTCCCAATTGAGCGGAGACACTGTTCTATCAAAAATACATGCAAACAAACGCTCGGCTTCTTGCCAATGGAATTAATAAAGTCTTTTTTTTTTACATCAGGAACTGGGATTTAATAAAGAAAACTATGGATATCATCTAATGAGATAAAGTTGGACCCAGTATTTACACCCACGACGGCGTGACCCAGCTGTAGTTGCTTTACTACTTCATGCTGCAGCTTGGAGATGGGCGCCTGTTAGAACAAGACGTGCGCGTGACGAACACTGCCGTGGGGCGGGACTTCCGTTTCCTGCTGGAAGCTCGCGCCCACGGAGTGGCTGGCTACGAGAGGAGCAGTAGTGACGCGGGCGGGGCTCCCATGCCAGAGGGAGAGCCCCGCGGTGGCGGCTGAAGTCCGGAGTTGCGCCCATGCGGTAAGTGGGGCTTGGTTGTAGTGGGGGTAACAGCAGGGGGTGGCGGCAGGGGAGGGGGGATGGGAGTGTGTGCGCGTGTGTGGGTGTAGCTGTGTGTGTGCGCGTGTGTGGGTGTAGCTGGGTGTGTGCGCGTGTGTAGCTGTGCATGTGTATGTATATTTGTGACTGTATGTCTGTTAGCTGTGCGTGTGTATATGTGGGGCTGTGTCTGTAAGTGCGTCATGATGCATTGTGCCTGCATGTGTGTTTGTGTGTGTTTGTGCGCATGTGTGAGTGTGGCTGTGTGTGATTGAGAGAGGCTGTGAATGTGAGACAGGAGATGTGCACGGCGCCGTGCGCGCCCACGAGGAGAAATCGGCGCTCGTGCCCATCCCCTGTCTCAGATTCCCAGGAGACGGGCGACAATAGTTGTCGAGCTAGATGCATGCTTTGCATGCGTACTCTAGCTCGACCTAAACAACAGGAGGCTCAGGCAAAGCTCGGGGTTTATTACATAGGAAACATTTCACAGTGTCTGCGAACAAATCGCGAAGAACACCTTTACAATGTACAAATCGAAGACCAAATATTGAAAGGGCGGATGGTTTTAAGTTAAGTGTAGCCTTGTTAAGTTCTGGGGTTACAGCAATGAGCTGTGAAGTTCCGTAGCCACCAAGGGACACCAGATAGGTTTGTGGGCCCTGCAAATACTGTGCTCCCACTCTGTTACAGTGATTGTTAAACAGTTACTACAGATTTAAATATAAACTACTAATGGGCGCAGATTATACAGGACAAGATAACCCAGGCAGCATGTCAAGAAAGCACAACAGTTGATTTCATGTGTAGCATTAAAACTGCATTGCTGTATCAACATAAACTCACCCGGCTATCTCTGGTAGGAGCCAGGATAACACTATGCAATGTTAAAGAAGCGGACTAACGCCAACATCAGCGGCGTGACACCTTTCACTGGACAGTTCTATCACTATCGCTTTTGCTTCAATATCTTTCCATTCTTTTTACCTTTCGCCTCTTTTTGCCCTTTCGCTCCTGCTTTGACATTCTTTTAAACTTTTGGCACCAATTTAACTCTCTCGCTCCTTCGTTTCTCTGGCGTTTCACTCTTCTCTGTAGTCTTCTCTTTTTGCCTCATTTGTACCCCTTTTGCCTCAACTGCCTTTCCTCCCTTTTCTTGTGCCACACGCTTACCTGCTGCACCTCTATTTCCTGCCACTCTCTTGTGCCCCACCCAGCCCTGCTCTCCTCCTTCATGCTAGACTGCATGCTCAACTGTGCCCCTTCCCACCCCCAATGCCAGGACCCCTGGTCATCCATTTTCCCACAGCAGCCAAAGATGCTACTCGGCCAAGAACCTCCACACCTAGAACACCGGGGGCGCACATCAAGAGACTGCACCAGGGCTCCCAGACCAGCACTGAAGGTGCGTTCTCCTGCGTGGTCTCTTGGTTTTCCTGCATTTTGCCAAGCCTGCAACCCCAAGAATTCCCCTACCGTGCACATTATCCCAACAGGCACTACACCCACACATGCCTTCTACTCAATGCACACTCTCTTGAAAAACTCACCATCGAAGTCTAAGACCTCCTGCATGAGTTTTCTGGCATCCACTCCAGACATCACAGAGGCCATCTTGCCCCCGAATGCAAGAGAAGACCGAACCGGCAAACCTGGAAGAGTACTCCTCATCATTTACAAAGAATATACCAACAGCTCCATTACATCTGCAAACTCCAGGGATCACCTCGGTCAATTAGCTTTCAAGCTTAGTGTGTCAAGGAACCTCACCCTAGCTGGGGTCCTACTCTACCAACCCTCCCCCAACCTAGATCCAAATACTGAACCTCCATCACAGACTTTACCTCCCCACTTGTGTTCGCCTCCAGCTCCTTCAGCCTCCTTGATGACCTCAACTTCACACTGATTCCAACACCAAAAATCTCCTGGAAAATCTCAACATAATCTTAGTCACCCAACAAGTGTACGCCCCTATCCAAGCAGCTGGACACCTTCTCAACCGTATCTTGAACAACTTCTGTGGCATCACAGTGGACAAGCCCACCCCATCACCTAGACCAACCACTCCTGTCTGATTTGGCCTGCACCTCCCGAATTAAAAGAAAATGTCTGACACAGCAGGAACACGATCCCTGACGAAACCTGGATGACTCAACTTCAAACTTGAGGCCTGCAGCACTGAAACAACCTCACATGCTCTGTCCCAATTTCAACATTCGGATCACTTTGTATGCGGACACCCAGGACCCGCTTAAAACTCTCTCCAGAGCGTAGACTACACCGCGGGCAAAATGGAACAAGGACGACCTACAGCTCTCCATGCACCACTGCAAAGCGCTAGAGCCTCAATGGTGACATCCCCAGACAGCAGCACGAGGAACACCTTCAAATTAGTCCTCTGGATGTATTACTAGAGTTCTGCTCTCACCAAGCGGATTCAAAACAGCGCCAAAAACAACAACAAAGTATTTGCCAATTATTTAGGAATTCACGTTCCCAACCACCAGCTCCACAACCGTCACCATCTCACAAGTACTCTGCACCAAGTCCTCCACTAGTTCTGCAATAAAACCAACAACTTTGCACCCCAACTAGGCCTCCACATCCTCATCCTCATTGCACCCCGACTAGACTGCCACACCCTCATTATCGTCCAATCGGATGAGAAGAACACACCGGATACCACCCTGGCCTGCTGGCTCACCATGTCCCCATGGAAACCTAAACCACCATGTGAGCCATCCACTCTACGCCCCTCTGACCCTTGCCCCCACTTAATCTTTACCAAAGAACTTGACCAATTAGAAAGGCCCTCACTCCGATCCTCAATGACTCACGCACTACAGCCACCTTTCCAGACGCTTGGAAACATGCCACCATACCACTCCTGAAAACACCATCAACAGCACACCCGAAGTCTCTGGCAAGCTACAGCTCAATCTCCATCCTCCCCTATCAGGCAAACATTAAAAAAACATATCTATAAGAAACTGGTGGACCACCTCAACACAAAGCCCCTCTTGGACCCCTTCCCAGTTTGGTTTCAGACCTCAACTCAGCACAGAGATTGCCGTCATCGCCACCACCAACAACATTCATCTAATCATACAGAAAGGGAACACAGCAGCACTCCTCCTACAGGACCACTCAGCCGCCTTCAACAGTCTTCCACCCCATTCTCATGCAACACCTCCTTGAAGTTGGAATTCACGGAGCCACACAGGATCAACTCCCTTCCCATAGGACGCACCCAATCAGTTAGCCTTGCCCTGTACCCTTCCTCTGCCATCAACCTGATCTGCAGTATGCCCCAGGGCTCTTACTCAGCCCTGCGCTTTTCAAATTCTACATGGCGCGCTAGTCCTCATCACCCAAACCCACGGACTCAGCATCATCTCTTATGCATACGACACCCACCTCATGCACTCCCTCTCCGAAGGCAACTCCAACATCCAGACAAACTGCATAAATGAAGTCTCAAAATGGAGGAGAACCAACTTCTTTAAGCTCAACTCTGAGGCATGTTTCTTACATTACAAGTTTTGGAGAACAAGTTGCTTTTACATTTGAACTAGGAAATGTGCTCTCACACACAGAAAGTAGCTTCCCTTGATCCGGGAAGGGAGTGAGATGTGCCAAACTGTCCTGATATGACGTCTTCCAGTTTCAGAAATGACAAAGTTCCCCTTGAATACAGAGAGGCGGGAAAGATTCCTACGGTATCACTAGGAACTTTTTTTGTTCCGTTCTGCCTAACCCGGGCTCCTGCTAACTAACATGTTCCTATTGTGTATGGTTGGTTGGCTCTGGGTTGGAAGAGCGACAAATGTTTCTTGCTGCAGCTAGATCTAGAGCTTAGGTTAGTGCATTCGGATAGTAGAAGTACAGTGGTGCTAGTCAGGGTGACTTTGTAAATGATGCAGAGTAAAGATCCTGCCCCAGAGGCGTGGGCTAGGCATGCCCAGTCGGACCTTCAGCTGTCTCGTACCCACAACACATAAAAGAACACAAAATAATAATACATATTAAAAAAGGAGCTTAGAGCCAGTCTTCTTCAGACAGTGCTTTGAAGGTGTCCCACCCCTGTATTCAACCTCGCTGCATTCCCTGAAGCAGCTGCTGAGGTCATGGTTGCTTCTTACGTTCTAGGTCATCAGCCTGTGATTGCTGGCCACAGTTGCAGCACGGTCACCTGACAACCACTGAGCCATCACAGAGTTAATGGGCTATTTGGATCTAGGGAAACCCTGTGGTGCAGAACACCACCCAGCCTATGATCATGCCAATAAATCATCAATGCCTCCAGTGAAAGAGAATTTGGGGTGCCTTTACCTGCTAGGCTGAGTAATACGTCACTACGTTGTGCCTGATATATAAAAAGGTTTTACCCAGACCTTGTTGAAGGAGGAGTACATTGATACATAAGGGCCATTGTTCACTGCGCAATAATATATTTTTTTCTCTAATGTGCGTACAGTAGACCACTCTTGTGGTGGGTAATAAAACAAACTTTTAAAAGGTACAGAAGTTAACATATGGAATTGGGTAGAAAATGTATCACACCAAATTCAGGAGCTGCTCCTCTGCCAAATCCGTTGGAATGTTACTCTTTTCAAGTACTCAACTAAAAGTGAATCAAATACTGACCAAACCAATAGGTCACGCCTTGGCTAAGTCAATGATATCTGTGATACTGTGCATCATTGGACAAAGCGCTAAAATTAAAAAGAAACCAAAAAAGAGCAATGACATGGATGCTGTTGCCAGCCAGTCTGTAGGCGCGTGCATGTGTCAACACACATGCGTGCGCTCCATTTTCTGTTTTTTATAAATTGACTGATCTAAGAGGTCAGGTGGCTCATAGATTAGTTGCCCATGAGCACAATCCACTCCGGCTCTCTGTCAGATCCCTTCCCGCACCACGTCTTCATCAAAGCAGGCAGCTCCATCGCACCCCACCTGCGCAACGTCATCAATCTCTCACTCGAGACCGCGACCTTCCCAGAGAGCTGGAAACAACACGAGATTAACGCCCTACTGAAAAAACCCAAGGCAGACCCAAGAGACCTCAAGAACTTCCGGCCCATCTCTCTACACCCCTACCCGGGCAAGGTCATCGAGAAAATCGTCAACAGACAGCTAACCCGATACCACGAAGAAAACAGAATCCTGGACCCTTCCCAGTCAGGGTTCCGCAGCAACTACAGCACCGAGACTACCCTCATCGCGGCCACCGAAGACAACAGGACCTTGCTTGACAAAGGCGAGACAGCAGCACTCATCCTTCTAGACCTCTCCGCCGCCTTCGAAACAGTCTGCCACCGCACACTACGTGCATGCCTCCACGCCACAAGGATCCAAGACAAGGCTCTGGAATGGACCACCTCCTTCCTCTCCGGCAGAACCCAGAGCGACCGTCCTCCCTCCATTACGGTCCGAAGCCTTCGAGATCATCTGCGGGGTACCCGAAGTATCCTCCCTCAGCCCGACACTGTTCAACATTTACATGGCCCCGCTCGCGCACGTCGCCTGACAGCACGACCACAACATAATCTCCTACGCCGATGACACTCAACTGATCCTCTCCCTCACCAAGGACCCAATCACCGCCAAAGCCAACCTCCACGAAGAAATGAAGGCCGTCGCTGACTGGATGAAGACCAGCTGTCTGAAGCTGAACTCGGACAAGATGGAGGTCCTCATCCTTGGCACCAACCCTTCAGCCTGGGACGACTCCTGGTGGCCGACGGCACTGGAAGCAGCCCCAACACCCACCGACCATGCACACAACCTGGGAATCATCCTCGACTCAACGCCCTCAATGACCAAGCAGGTCAACGCCGTCTCCTCCTCCTGCTTCAACACCCTCCGCATGCTCCGCAAGATCTACAGATGGATCCCAACAGAAAGGAAGACAGTCAACCAGGCCCTCGTCAGCAGCAGACTCAACTACGGAAACGCTCTCTAAGCGGGAGCCCCGACCAAGCTCATCAAACGACTACAATGCATCCAAAACACCTCGGCACGACTGATCCTCGACATACCACGCCACGGCCACATCAGCCCCCACCTAAGGGACCTGCACTGGCTCCCCGTCAGCAAGAGGATATCCTTCAAGCTCCTCATCCACGCACACAAGGCACTCCACAAGACCAGCCCAGCCTACCTCAACAGACGGCTCTCCTTCTACATCTCCAACTGCCAGCTACGCTCCGCCGACCTCTCACTAGCCACCGTCCGCGCATCCGAAGAACAACCACCGGCGGGAGTTCCTTCTCACACCTCGCCGCCAAGACATGGAACACCCTCCCACTGAGCCTACGACAGACCAAAGACCTGCTGACCTTCAGGCGGATGCTCAAGACCTGGCTGTTCGATCAGTAGCGCCCCCCCTCCCTCCCCTTCCCCCCAGGGCCTGGAGACCCTCCCAGGTATGTAGTGCGCTTTACAAATGACTGATTGATTGAAGTAGAGTGGCCTCAGAAAAAACCAGGGCCATATGCTATAAATACCCAATGAGAGCGAGTGTGAACTGTAGGCCTTTGCAGCCTGCGTTGCACCACACCATAGTAACAAACTAGGCAGATGTAGAACCGGAAATGTTTCAGGAAAACTATAATAAAATAAAATAAAAAGGTCAGAAAGCATTGTAGACTTTGACATTTGCTGTGATCTTGTGAGACCTTGATTGCGGGCCAGTTGGGGTATGAAACACTAGTTGTCGGGGAAAGCAATTAGCGTTTAAATAAACATTTGGAAGCGTGCACAGTATTTGTAAACGGAAAGTTAGTCATGTCTGCCATACTGAAACATAAAGCATCAAGGTCGTTTTGGAGGCACCCTGTGATCAAAGAAAAGGGCGCGGCCTCCCAAATAAAATTGAACAAAGTTGAAATCAACATTCTATGAAGGGGAGCCCAGCTGTGTAGACTTCACACATGACCTACTTCATGACGCATGCTGGTTAATAGTAAACAACTTGCTCATCACCATTAAACACCTACATTTTATCATTACAGTAGTCATTGTTTATGTTGCCAGACAATAAAAGTCATTTAAAAAAAAAATGCAGACAGAATGCACTGGCATTCCACGTGTACATAAAGGAATAACTAGCACCAGGTATCCTGGGGAGGTTGTGACGCTACTGCCTGAGCTGCCAACTTTAGAACTTTGAAGAATCTGAGTCCTGGGTTCAACTCGATAGCCTGTGATTCTGACAAAACACCTTATCTTCCGATGGGCTAAAAGCTAAAAAACAGATCTCACTTTGTGTAGTGTAACGTGTGCTCATATAAAGCGCGTCAATGCTCTTAGGCCGAGTTCGCATTACATAGAACTGCAAAAATAAAATAAGTGTGACAAATCAGCAGTAACTATACATATTTATTTGGTATTCATTAAAGATGTTGCTTTTAAACAGCAGTGTTCCTACTATCCGCCTTGGAAGGATGAGAGGCGATGTGGTTTTGACGGTGCTCTTGAAGTAGAGCTACTGTCAGTGGAACACGAGCCCTTCAGGATATACGACACCGAAGCTGCTCTTCAAGGAAACCTAGAGGTCTTAAGGTTCTTCTTAGGGAGCACTGCACCCACTATGTTGCCAGCAGAGAGAAGTCCGGTGCAATGAGTTGAGATGGAGGGGGTGGGGGGATTGAATGGTCCAAGTAAGAACAGGAGAAGTTGGGGGTTGGTTGAGATGGGGAATGATTCTAATTCAGTCCCTATCTAATTTAGAATGTAATAGAGGCATGAAATGGGGGGTGTGGGAGAGGGGTGCACAGTTCTATACTCCCGATTGTGACCATGTGCACCGCCATGTATGGCCTGATAGTAGCTGCAGCGGCTTTAAGGATTATTTGAGCATGTTTAAAGTTTAGCAATGTATCATAGGCCCTAGTACGAGGAAGGAGCTGAGCGTCCCTAGTTACTGTTTGAATTGTAAAAGCCTGCGATATTCAGGGTTGAATGGGCCCGCGACACCGCTCGTTCTCGGCTGTAAAGCCACATATTCTGTGCCGTGCTCACTTTGCTAAAGACAAGCAAATTAAGGCTCCCTAAAAGGAAGGCTATTTTGGCACAGTGAGGCAAGGTCATCACAACTAGGGGCGATTTTGGTGCAAAAAAGAAAGGCACAATGATAGTTGAAGGTTACTGCCAGAGCCATGAGAAGCAAGTGACAGAAATTACTGCACGGGACAAAGTGCACAGCAGCACCACGTACAGCGATAGTTAACAAGCTCTTGGCACTGTTGTGGGTAGGGGGGGGGGAGAAATGCGAGACACGGCCTGGCGGCCTTGAAGTGTGAAGCAGTGGGCGGGGGAGCGGAGCCCTTTGAAGTGAAGCTCTTGGATGCAGGCGGCTTGGGAGCGAGGGAAAAGCGCGTGCTTGTGTTCACGTGAACTGTTTAAAATCCGCCCGATGGTTTGAGGACTTATTTTGCACACTAAAATTCTCCCCTATCCATTCCTTGCGGAATGGGATAGGCGAGACCCAAAGAGCGGCCGGGAAAGGATCCCTTTGAAGTGGCCATGAAAGTCAAAGCAATTAGGGGGAGAAGAATTGAGGCCAGCGCGCACTGCGCACGCTGGGGAAGCCTAAATCAAGGTGAAGCAGTAGCCTTAAGGCCTCAACTGGTGTAAAATTACGACAAACGGTTTGACAACTGCCTTTTGGGGTGTTATTGTTGCGACGAGAAATGCTTCTTACAGTGAAGCATTACATTCAATTAATGCAATATGTAGCAGGTGTGCAGAGTTCCATGAGACAACACTATTTTCCCTTGGACTTTGAAAAGCTTCGTTTGCATTGGTTCACACTCTATCTAGTAGAACATCGCAGTCTAAAAGAGTTCAGTTCTCCACGTTTGCTTAGAAGGAGAAATATGGGGTGGGACCAGCCAGTAACAACCTTGCTTTTCCTGCATTATAAATACCCCTGCGCGCCCACGCAGGTCCCATACATGGTTTTTCAAAGTACCGAGCAAAATCAATTTTTTTCCGTTGTAGAGTTCCTTATTCCCTTGGAACAGGGCATGTTTGAGCCTTTATTTATAATCTGGTAGCCCCTTGTTGTTCCGTCCGTGGTATCGGCTTAAAGTGGTGTCGGAATTGCATAATCAATAAATATTTTGATGTGGGTTGGGTAGGGCTGCGGGGTGCTCTGGGTGTGCATGCTGTGGGAATTCGTGAAGTTAACAGGGCAACTGAAGTCATAAATGAGCATCAATTTACCCCCAGTCACCGGGACCCCAGTGCAAGCAGTCCCTTCGAGTGAAATATGCGCTGTTTCAATGCATCCCGGAGAGAAGCAGTTCTGTCACTAAAGCCAACAGAGAAAATTCAAAACGCTAAATTTAAGAAAAGCCTTTAAAATGTAACAGCAGTTAGACAGATGAAAGGTGGGGAGCTGCAGAAACTTTATAGTAAACAAGGGCTCACGACACTCTGAGCCAACTGATAGGCTCAGCCAGTCCTGGCGCTCGGTGGAGGATGGGAATGACAAACAGATAAACGCAACTCTCTCTCAGTTCTAACGAACTGGACTGTTTGTCTAACCACGGCCTCACAGATTTTCAGTAATTGTGAAACGGTGCCTACAAATACGCGCACAAGCGGCAGTGCCTAACTCAGAGTATGGCTGCCCCAGGGTCACACTGTGCGGGAGGGACTGGGAAAAAATATCACAAGCTACAACTCTGGAAATGAGGACAGTGCCCATTTCCCCGTGCCCAAACAACCAAATGGTGGTTCAGTTTAATGAGGCACAGTCAGGATAGAGAAAGAGAGCGGAGTCGCTTCTTGCTTTCGAGTCGCCGGGTTGTGAGAGTCCACGGGGCCACCGAGGTGGAGTTCCGCTCCAGGGCAGTGGGCACTCCTGCCTGCATGGATGCTTGTAGTCGAGTACCGGCAGTCTCTCTGCCAGAAGCACTCACAGTATGAATAATATTCTTCTGGCCAACGTGATTGTTTACTACTGTAGTGTAATGGTCATCCATACAAAAGAAGAATAAATAAATCATTTTCCCTCTGCGAAACACTTGTTCTGTTTATACGATGTGTCGAGAAGCAATGTTGTAATGAGTCAGGTACACTAACAGGATGAGAACTTCGGCAGTAATTAACAAGCGCGGCGCTGCCTGGGAGAAAAGTGCAGCCACGCTAATTAACAAGAAACTTAGAAGGACAAGATTGTGGCTGGGGGTGGAGTGCAGGGGAGCGGCGAAGCGCGGATTAGGATGAGAACTTCGGCAGTAATTAACAAGCGCAGCGCTGCCTGGGAGAAAAGTGCAGTCACGCTAATTAACAAGAAACTTAGAAGGACAAGCTCTCGGTATTGCGTGGCGGGGGGCGGGGAGCAGCGAAGCGCGGATTAAAAAAAAAAAAACGGCCGGGAAAGGATCTCTTTGAAGTGGCCGTGAAAGTCAAAGCAATTAGGGGGGAGGGGATTTGAGGCCAGCGCGCACTGCGCACGCTGGGGAAGCCTGTGGGAGGGAGGCTGATGGCTTTGATGTGGGGAAATGCGCGTGCTTGTTTTCACGTGAACTGTTTGAAATCCGCCCGATGGTTTGGGAACTTTTTTGCCTACTAAAATTCTCCCCTATCCATTCCTTCTGAAATGGGATAGGTGAGACCTAAAAACGTAATACTTCATAGAAATACAATGTAGGGAAATTGTTACTTGAATCAATTAAGGTGAAATAAAAACTGTGGACACTGATAAAATTACTGAGATTATATAAATCAAATGGGATATATTTCATAGGCTCTGATTAAGTGACAATCTAATGTTGAGACCTATGATGTTTTTTATGAATATTTATTAATATTATTGTTTGATTTTAATGTCACTATGTGGATAAGGATGAAATAGATGTAGCTGTGTTTGCTATAGAAATGTATAACTAAGTTTTTTATTGTGGTTTTATGGTTTTTCATCACAAAAATCGAATAAAGGTATATTTGATTTGATTACACATATATCTATCCCAAACACTTTTGAAATGTGTGGTTCCCCCGTACTCTCAGGTGCATGGCACGTGAGTTTTTTTTTTAGTGTAGGAGGAAGTAGGTTAGAAGCCAGTAATGATCTCACTGGATGTATATTAAAGACACATATCGAATCTGACCTATCTTTATCTATTCCATTCTGATGGTTGTGGCTCTGATATTTCTCATTTTTAATACAATTGTGCATTTATGAATGCCAATAAAACACAGGAATGGAAAGTGTTGCATTGCACACTGTCTGCGCTGTCACTCACAATCGCACAAATAAGCATTGCAAATGTCACCCTGAGACAGAAATATAGCATGCTTGCATAAAGAACCCCGTGCAGCTATCCTGCAGCCAACTTTCGTTTGAATGCTGTGGTTTCTAAGCATGGATTTATCCTCAGAAGTACATGCCAGGGCATGGACCCACGGGGTCATGTGTGGGTTACGGTGTTCGTGAGGCCTGCCTTTGGGTGGGTGGTGTGGAGGAGCGACGAGACTTCCTAAAAGTGGGGGTGCAATGGGCTCTCTTGGGGGGAGGGGTACAGTGAGTTGTATTGAGGGTGGAGTACAGTGGCGCGTGCTAAGGGTGGGGTTCAATTCAAGCTCTGGGGGGTGTATCTGGTAAAGGTGGGAGCTGAATGGGATGTCATCATGGGGGGGTTGGTGGAGGGTGCAATGGGCAGCCTTGCAGGTGAACCGATCTTGGGGGGGGGGTGTTTGAGGGGGAGAAAGGAAGTCATTATGAGGTGGTGGGTGCAATGGGCCATGAGATGTAGTCTCGAGGGGAGGGGGGTTTAGTTGCACTCATGGAGGGCGCTGTTGCGAAGCGGGACCTGAGGGCGACCCATCCGACTGCCCACCCCCCCGGGGGTCGTACCTGCTCGGAGCCGGGCTGCAGCCCATCGGGTCCCCGCACGAGGCCTCTCCGCGGTCCGCCGGTGCTGCCGCTGCCCCCGCTGACCCGGAAGTGGAAGCCGCGTCTGCTGCGGCGACGCGGCGCGTGCTCCGGAAGTGTGAGGATGATTGACAGTTGCTGTGCGTAGACGGAGCCCCGCCCCCGGAGCCAGCACCAGAGGCCTCGGGCCGCTGCCGGCGCCGCCTCCGTCTGTCCCTGTGACCCGGGACCCCTCGAGGGCTCCGGGGCCCTTCTGACGGAGGGGGGACTGGTCGAGGGCCCTCGATGGCCCTGGGGCCCCTCTGATGGGGGGCACTGGTCGAGGGCCCCGGGGCCCCTCTGACGGGGGCGGGGGGGGGGGGGGGGGGTCTGGTCAAGGGCCCCGGGGCCCCTCTGACAGGGGGGACTGGTCAAGAGCCCTCGAGGGCCCCGGGGCCCCTCTGATGGGGGGCACTGGTCGAGGGCCCCGGGGCCCCTCTGACGGGGGGGGGGGACTGGTCAAGGGCCCTCGAGGGCCCTGGGGCCCCTCTGATGGGGGGCACTGGTCGAGGGCCCCGGGGCCCCTCTGACGGGGGGGGGGGACTGGTCAAGGGCCCTCGAGGGCCACAGGGCCCCTCTGACGGGGGGGGGGACTGGTCGAGGGCCCCGGGGCCCCTCGGACAGGGGGGGGCTGGTCAAGGGCCCCGGGGCCCCTCTGACAGGGGGGACTGGTCAAGAGCCCTCGAGGGCCCCGGGGCCCCTCTGATGGGGGGCACTGGTCGAGGGCCCCGGGGCCCCTCTGACGGGGGGGGGGGGAAACTGGTCAAGGGCCCTCGAGGGCCACAGGGCCCCTCTGACGGGGGGGGGGGACTGGTCAAGGGCCCCGGGGCCCCTCTGACAGGGGGGGGCTGGTCAAGGGCCCCGGGGCCCCTCTGACAGGGGGGACTGGTCAAGAGCCCTCGAGGGCCCCGGGGCCCCTCTGACGGCGGGGACTGCTGGAGATCAAGGGCGTGCTCCGCTCCAGTATCAAAATCCTGCTCGTGTCTCAATCATGTCTTTCTTCTTTGCTGTGGTTTAATCCTCCAATGACCGGTTCATTTGATAAAACTACAAGCATGATCAGGACATGACGGGGAGAGGATGTGGCCTGACGGCCAGAGCTGCCGACTTTGGAGCTGGGAAACCAGGGTTCGAGCCTCAACGTCGACTCCACATCCGGTGATCCTGGTCAAATCACTTCATATCGCCGGGCCGACTCCCCCCAAACAAATGAATGTGTCCCTGAGTGACGTAACTGCTGCGCATGTAAAGCGGTCCAATACCTTCAGGTCAAGCTTGCGCTATATAAAGCATCAGGAAAGAAAAAAAACGTTTGAGAGTTTCAATCCATCTTTCCCTCCTGCTATTATGCAGGAGATACCAACAACCTTTTTCATCTTTGTTCTCATGTCTGAATGCGGGGGGATGGTGAGGATCATCCTCCTTGCATCCTTGACTGTGATGGGGGGGAGAATCCTGGTGTACAGGTAACACTTTGATGTCATTATGAAACTGTGCCTGTGTTATGTTGGACCGAGTGAGGCTGCTACCTCTCTACGGATTTTGCTGTGCTGAATTGCAGATGCTGTCACTGTCATGTCTCTTGTGTTGAACGCAACTAATAAAGGTTTATAAAAAAAAAACAAAAAAAACAACCTTTTCAGAAAAGAGGCCTGCCAAGTGCCACGCATCTCACGTTACAGTAACGCAGTTTAAGTTCATAGCACATGATTACTTACTTGTCGAAACAAGATGAAGAGAAAGCTATGTGGGTATCTCCTTTTTCCCTACCTTGTTGTGAATGGCTTTACTCTTTTTAATCAACTATTAGATAAAGATACCTAGTGGAACCCAACTCTGTACATTAAACGAGCTGTAAGAGCGCTGCTGACACATAGCAAACTGATATCACCTGACGAGACACTCTACCCCGACAAGGCCTGAGAGTATCAGAATTACGTTGCAGCTGCTGGTAAGAGTACTGGGACCAGGTGGATGGGGCGGCTTAACATATGCTGACAACAGTGCTGCAGTTCGTGGGTGCCAAAATAAATCCAATATAGACCTTTGCTTGTCCAATTTAATTAAATAAAAAACATATGCAAATCTGAAATTCCTCTGCCTACAGGTGGGAAATGCCATTGAATGGCAAACACTATATTTTTCAGGGTTTGTGTTTGTAAGTGAGGCAGTGATTGCCAAGTGGCCTTCTCTTATATGATTTACACACCTATTCAACTCAAAACAGCATACAGATCCATTCTCCTCCTGGAAGATGATGAACTGCCTTCCGAATATGAAAAGCATGAAGAAGATCAAATCTTTGGTGCAAACTGGGTTACGCAATGCCAAGTCCAAATGGTCTTGAAAAAATTGAGGTCAAAAGGTGCGCCAGGTCCGAACGGCTCGCCTAATGGAATTTTCAAACATGATCAATCGTTTTGGGCAGAACACCTCACCCCACTGTACAATCACGCATTTCAATCAGGAAGTATTCCCTCTTCATGGAGAGGGAGCATTCTGCACCCAATCTTCAAAGCAGGCGTTCGCACAGATCCAGCGAATTACAGACTGATTGCGCTTATTGACGTAGAGGCCAAGGCATATGCATCAAATCTCCTGAAAGCATTGGAAGATTGGGTTAGCCGCAACAACATTCTCCCAATCACCCAGACAGGGTTTAGGCCTGGAACCAACACGTCATGTAACTTGACAGCGCTGAATCTTCTTGTCGACAAAGTAATGGCCAAATCTACAAAACGGTACACCTGTTTTGTCGATCTAAAAGTGGTGTTCGACACAGTACCAAGGGAAATCCTATGGGAAAAAATGGCCAGCCGGGGCATACCTCCGAAGTTGCTACGGGCCATTATAAATCTGTACTCATCCACCTGGGTTAAGATAAAACTTGGCAATGGGGAAAGAACAACATCAAAAATCACCACCCACATCGGCCTCAAGCAGGGATGTGTATTGGCCCCCACCCTTTTCAACATCTTCACTGCGGACCTCGACAAGAGCATCTCAGAGATCCAAAGTGACCCGCCAAATTTAGCCCAATACAAAATAAGGAGCATGCAGTATGCTGACGATATAGTCCTTTGCAGCCAAACCCCGCTGGGTCTCCAACGCGCTATAACAAGGCTGCATAAATACACCTGTACGCATGGGCTGCATTTCAACTACAAAAAAACTAAAGTGGTCTGCTTTGAGTCTCAGCCAGGGCAGCAAACATTCAGATGGCACATCGCTGGAAACAACATAGAGCAAAGTGCCACCTGTAAGTATCTGGGAGTACTGGCTGATTCAAGATGGTCATTAAGAGAGCACACCCTGTACAGAAAAGCCCAGGCAAATAAATTGCGGTTCGCCTTAAACATACTAAAAACAAAAATAAAATGTCCATCTAATGAATACCTGCTGAAAGTGATTGCTGCCAAATTTTTACCTTCCCTTACGTACGGCTCCGACCTATATAGAGGCAGAGACGCAAATTTCCTGAACCTCCAACAGTCAGTGTTGTTTAAACACCTTTACCAAATCCCGCAGTTTGCATCACAGGCGCAGGTACGCCTCGAATTCGGGTTACTAAATCCGCACCAAGCCAGACAAGCCGCCATAATAACAAGCATTTACAATGCAATGGTTTTGCCTTTGTTAAAGTTAGAGCTATTGGCATTGCTCTTGACACTCTGAAGCTCCACTCTGCACTCTGAAGCTCCACTCTGAAGCTCCACTCTGAAGCTCCACTCTGAAGCTCCACTCTGCACTCTGAAGCTCCACTCTGAATCTGCACTCTGAAGCTCCACTCTGAATCTGCACTCTGAAGCTCCACTCTGAATCTGCACTCTGAAGCTCCACTCTGAATCTGCACTCTGATGCTCCACTCTGAATCTGCACTCTGATGCTCCACTCTGCACTCTGAATCTGCACTCTGAAGCTCCACTCTGCACTCTGAATCTGCACTCTGCAGCTCCACTCTGAATCTGCAGCTCGATGGTTTCAGAGGCTTCCAAGAGCTTCCAGTGCTGCTGTAGAGTCTCAAGCAATCTTTCACTGAAGCCAAACAGTCCTGTTAAAAACACGGATGTACCTGTACTGTTTCCTAAAATACATTGAAGTGTGGCTAAGAAAATGCCTGTAAAGTCTCGTGAAAAGTTGAGCTGACTTGATGAGTAGCACCAGTGGTACCCATTAAAATGATGCCACGCCCACTAAAAAGTGCCAGCGTAGGCCTCTTTAAATGTGCAGCTGTGCCAGCAGGGTTCCATCAAGACCTGGCAGTTCGACGGAGATACAACGCCAAAATACCTATAGGGGTGACAGTCTGGCGCTTTACGAATGCTGTTTAATTGATTGATTGATTGATCAAAGGCACGGGTGGGTATACATGAAGCCGAAGACAGGTCTCCAAAAGGGCGACCATGCACATTCCACAAGCTCTCTACTTTCTACTATTCAAACCGGTTCTTTCCAGTTTTCTAGAGCCTGGAAAGAGAACCTGACATGAAGGGACTAGATAATTGTTGGTGGGTGGAGTGTCGGGCATGAGGAGTATCGGGTGGAGAGTGGTTCTGAAACATGACACTGCTAGCCCTTTAACTCAACTATTCCTGCAACAGGTAAGGTGAAAAGCTTCAAACCTGCAGCTGGTAAGTGGGGTGGGGGGAGGGGTAAAAGGAGCAGGTGTGCAAAGAAAAGAGTCATAAAACCGTGGTATGATATGGATCATTATGAAATAAAAAAAAAAGAGTGGGCGGAGAGGGATACAGGTGCCCCAGTGACATTTACTGCTGAGGCGAGGTGTGTCTGCGGTGAGTGCTCTTCTCTGCGCGCCCCACGCACCCTCAGGTCCACCGGTACAGACAGGTGCTGTCTTCAAGCGCTGCCCCTCTCACTGCACCCCAACCCACGGCACCTGCAGTTACAGGCGGGGGGCGGGGGGGGTAGCGTGGGGGGGGGGGGGGTTCCAACGTCCTCCTCTGCCTCAGACACCCACAGAGTGATATGCAGGGCTGCCTATGACTCCCAACAGTACAGGGAAGTTGGGTTCATGGGGTTTTCTCCGAGTCTGTCCCACGCCCCCCACTCCTAATACCTACAGGTACAGGCATGCGAGGTCGGCAAATATCCCTCTTCAGGTGTATCCCCGCTTACCCGGATGCCTGCCGACTGCAACTACTGCCACCAGGTGTGTTTCGCAGCTACACCCCCTCCAACACCCCCCCCCCCCCCCCCACCCTACACACACACCGACATACACACACACTTCCTGGGCTCTACAGCCCTCTGTGACAGCTATCACTACAGGCAAGTGCTGCATGGGGGGGTTCCTTGTGTCTTCTGACCTCTTACTGTTCTACCCATAATTGAACTAAGTAGTAGTTGATGTAAGTAATAGGAAGTACCTTCAATCACCCCCTCCCCCCCCCCCTAAGTTTCCAGCATGCTCTGACAACGACCATACCATGCGAACGCGGTCTGCGGATGAATCACGCTCTTGCCGCAGGCCCTGGGGCCGGAGACTCTCAGAGGTTCCCACGGTCGCCCATTCATCCCATTCAGATGGTACAATAGAAGCGTGTCACACAGAGGCCTCCGGCTCCAGGGAATCTGACCCTCCCATGGGTTAATCTGCAGCCGCCATCTGGGGAGCAGCCTGTGGCAGCGGCGAGGCCTCAGTGCGCCGGACCTGTCAGGACCCGAGAACGGGGCAGGTTATTACTACCGGAGGGAGTGGCACCGGGGCTATATCATGTCAGACTGGGCTGTAGACAACCTCGGAAACACCCGGGGGTCCAATATATTAAAAACGGGAATTTGAAAAGCACAATTCCGTGCTTACGTCTTCAGATACTTCGGCAAAGCGACGCCGGGTGCCGAGGGCCTCTTACACCCAAAGTAGAAATGGAGATTTTACACAACCAGGGGGCTTATTTACAAGCCTCTTGCGCCACGTTTGCGTCATTTTAAATGTGGGAAAAGTGACGTGCGGGTGGCGCAAGGGGCTTGTAAATAAGCACCAAGGTGTTTACACATTCGGATGGGGTGCACGTGAGACTTTGTAGCAAAATAACCAAGGCATGTGGAGATGGGAACCCAGTCCGAAGAGCAACAAAATATTTCCCTATTTATTTTTATTAACATTTATACAGCGCCCACTACTCCGAGGGGAATCTTGGCGCAGCTCCCACCCGCTCCACGTGTGTGCTTCTTAACAACTCTCCCCTTCCCGCTCCCGCAGCTGTCACCTGCAGCAAGAGGCAGGTGGGGGTGGCGGGCAGAGGTTGACCCTCTCTAGACTCCAAGCCCCCGCGCCCTCTCCTCCCGCCCCCTCACATGGATCCTAGACCCGTGGTCTGCTGGAGGGGCTGTGATTCTGAAGCTGGGCCCTGAGACTCCCGGAGGTTCCCACACTGGCGCCCATTCATCCCATTCACAGGGTACAATAGAAGCGTGTCACACGAGGCCTCCGGCTCCAGGGAATCTGACCCTCCCACCCCCACCGGGAAATCTGTAAATCAACCCCTGTGGCACCATCTGGGGAGCAGCCTCCGACAGCAGCGAGATTCAATGGGCAGCCGCTCCCGGGTCTCCGTACTCTGTACTCACACTTACATTTCACTCAAGGCCTTCGTTTTGCTGGTTTTCTACAACAATATCGAGTTTTAATAATGAACCTTAAAGTGCTGCATTGATCTGAGTGAATCGATTTCAATGTTCTCGAGAAGCGCTGCCTCTGACATCGACTGGTTTAGAGGAGACCCAAACATATACAAGTTAAAAAGAAAAGGAAATGTGTGAACGAAACCAAGATGTTTCGCCTAAAACTCTACCTCGCAAAGGGCTGGCAAATGAAGCTCCCCTTGAACAGGCCTTCCGAACTCCTGCAATGCGCTGGTATCGTATACTGCTATCAGGAAAGGCCAGACTGACACGGCATTCTTCCCCCGGGCTGCCGGGGGCGGGCACTTCCGGCCGGCCGCGCTAGGATTGGCCGGCCGGCCAGTCACGGGGCAGGAGAGACGCAGAAGTGCTGGCAATGCCGGACCAGACTCGGGGGCGTTCCCGGCGTCGCGTGACGTCGGCAAAAGCCAAAGAATGTCGGGAACGCCCCCGTGTCTGGTCCGGCATTGACGGACAGGCCCCTCGTCCAATGGCAAGGCTCCATTTACGGAGCCAGCCAATGAATGAGGAGGGCCGAGCCAAAGCACACTACAGTTCTCATCAGGTTTTCGCCTGCGCCGAAAAAGATGCGCAGAGCGCATCTTTTTGGCGAGGCAAAACCTAAAAACGTGCTGGAAACTAAGACCAGCTCAAGGGGACACACTGATGGGTCACTGTTGTTCTGAAATTAACAATCAAGCAAAAGGAAAAAAGGCATGGAAAACAACACTGGAAGAAGCATTGAAAAACTTAGACATGCAAGAGACGTGGAACACCAAACATACCTTCGCGGCCTTCAAAAAAGTAGCCAATGGTGCTGCAAAACATAAATCCTGGATTGCTGACAAAGCAGCATTGGCTAAGAAAAAACACGGCTGGATGGTACTGGCTACGTATGAGAGATGCGTCCCGCAACCGTATCTAGTTAACTACATAACACCATCTACGCAACAAATGCTACTACGACTGCGGCTGGGAACCTATATCTCAAAAGATCAGGTCCCGGCATGGCGGCAAACATGGCCAACAGCACTGTGCAGACTTTGTGGTCTCTCTGAAGAAACATTGATACACGTCCTGTGCATCTGTCCCTCTCTGAGCAACTTCAGACGGTATTATCTCCTTCAAATATTCCGCCTTTTCCAAATCAGAACTTGTCGGTCGGCAGTCATGTTAGTACTGAACAGCCAACAGCTGCAGATAGCCTGCAGGGCCACCAGATTTTTTCAGAAAGCGAGCCTCCTACTGCTGAAAAACGAAAAAGAGGTGATCAATGGGACAAAACCCAAAGTCTTAGTGAAATAAATGACTTTGAAGTTAGATAATGAAAGATAGACTTTATTACTCCGAAATGGTTATCAGTCTGTAGATGCATTTTATTTATTTATTTTATGGATTAAGCTCTTTTGAAATTTACTCTTCTGTAAAGGTTTTAACTAACCATACACAATAAAATTTTACTTACTTACTTACTTGCCTTCCGAGTAGGCCCCTTATTGAAAACTGCTGTGCGAGCTTGCAAAACTATGTGCACTTTATGAACACTGTTTTTAATCTACCTAATTTTATGCACTTTTTGTAATAATATACTCTTTCTTTATGTGCTGAAATACGAATTGTGCTTTTATGGATTTGTATGAATAAAGAAACGGAAGAAAAAAAAGGATTTACTCTTTCTGCCAGTTCTGACTTGCACTCTGATTGATTACCTATTGACCGTATCAGGCAAAAGCCCTTCGAGTTGCCTACATTAAATGCTTGTCTAGAACGTAGTCACTGCATGAGATCACCTGCCTTTTTTGTGGTAGTGAATTGTATTTATGTACAGGAGCACACTAAGTCAATAGATTCGGCCCATCATAGGCATATCTACGCAACTTACCTGAGCTGCGTTTATGTTCAGTGTGTGTACAGGGTCACGCTAGGGACATGCACTCATTACACTGACAAAACTAATTTCCTACACTCCCCATAAAATATCGCTTTGTGCCACACATAAGGCAATCAAATGTCAGACATAGACACAATAAAAGCACAGAAATATCACACCTAAGGAATCAGAAATCTTGGCAGCTATGGGAATATGACACACAGAGTCCAAGTTTTCAACGTGTGTGTGTAATATTTCCAGGCTTGTTCATTCCTTGTGTGGCAATCTGAGTAGCATCTCCACATCTCTTTTTAGGTCTTGCCTACCAGACAGCATACTTTTTTCAGTTGTGAAACAGTTGTTGTGAAATTACCAAGGACTTATAGTGAGCTTAGATCCCTTCCATTGTTTGCAACTGACTAATTTCATTGTCACTCTCACTTGTTTGCTACTTATTTGAATGCTTTCCATGCCCATCTTGTGTTTGTCCCTACCTTGCATCTTTACCATCCTTTGGTTTTGATGACCTGAATCCTCCCACAGCTCACTTTTCTAGCACTACGTGGTTAAGCATTCCATGAGAATACCTGTGTTTTCCAGTTGTCCCACCCTGAGTGCTTCTTATGTTAAGCATGCCAAATGAATTCTAGCTCATCATTCCCTCACAAGTTTCCTCCACTATAATAGGTTGGCTTAGTATATTGTGCACACTTGTTTAAGTGAAGCACCTTGCACTAATCCAGGCAACCCTTATGTTGATTTTAGTGGTGTTAGACATAGAAAGCTCTCTATGGGGTAGCTGTCGAGAGCAGCCTTCAAGCTTATCTTGAAGGAGTGTTAAGCAACTTGTTTTGCCGGATCTAATTATGTAGTGTAAGTTAAACGAAAAAGAACCACACAGTCAATATATAAAAACTGTTATATTTATTACACAACAGTCACAAACACATTGGTCTATCTCCTACCCAGAGATATAAACACAAATACACAACAATACTTCAATTGCAATAAGTAAGTAAGCACAAAATACAGTGCTCTCCAGGGGGAGACCAAACCATCATCTAAAATAATGGGATGCAAACGGCCACCAAAGTCGATACTTGGACCAGGAGACTCAGAGGAGCTGGGGACACAAGGAAAACACCAAGGTAAGTACCCAGGTACCTTACAGAGGCTGTGTGCAGAGTGGAAACACTGCTGTGCGTCCAATAGAAGTCAACAGGGAAGTCGAGGTTGCAGTTTTGGAGAAGAAGGACCATTCCCAGTGGACCCTGAAGAAACCCTGAGGAAGACAGTAGTTGGAGAGTCACACCACCCATGGTTACCCCAGGAACCAGGATACCTACACCAGGAAAGCTGGGTGCACAGGTGTTAAGTGACATCGAAAACCGCCGTAGACCACAATGGAGGACTTCAGTAAAATGCCACTGACGTAGAAGGTGAAAGAGTCCAGTGGAATCCAAGGTTGGACTTAGAAAGAGAGATACCTGCAAGCAGAGGGGAAAGAGTCTAATGGAATCGAAGGGTGGATTTTGGAAGTGAAGAACCTGTAAGCAGAGAGGACAGTGTCTATGCCACTCGGAAGTGAACAGGAGGCACGGAAGAGCCATGACCACCCATGATGGAAGATGCAGGAGTGAAAGGGGTGGAAAGCGGGAAAAAAAGCAACATTGGGACCAGCAAATTCCAAGGGACTCACCACAAGCAGAAGAATCAGAGCAGGCCCAAGAAAGTAGGAGAGCCCGCTGAAGCAGGAGTAGACACTTAAGAGGACCCACAAGCCGAAGGTACAGGAGTCACAAGAGGACCTCGAGCAGCTCACCAAGAAGGAAGGCCCACGGTACAGAGGATGCAGTGAAGATGCTGTACTTGGCAGGAAGGGATGCTGGAGGCTGGAGCTTCATTGAACCCAAAGATCTCTGGAGTGCAGAGCAAACAAGCCTTGGCAATGGAAACTCGACTCAGTGCACATAGGTTTGGTCCCAACGGTTCCGAAGAGGAATATGTTGTAAGTAGATTAGGTAGGCAGCAGGACACGTCTTCAGGTTTTTTAAGATAGATTTATTAAGATAGTACAGCAGAGCAGTACACCTCACAGCTCACCAGACCATCAACTGCCAAGGCTGAAACTTCCACATACAAGATAGAACACTCATAAGTACTATGGGAGGTTGGGAAGGTGGAAGCACAAAGAAAGGGCTACTGACACCAAGTAGCCATATTGAAATAAGCACAAATATACAACATATCTTCTTCCTTTACAGATAAAACAAAAATGAAAACTCAAACACAGTAAGAGGTTAAGGCATGGAAAACAAGAAGAAAGAAAACATATAACACGTAGGAGGTCAGCGACCTCTTGGACTTCCAGATCAGAAAGGCAAAGGGACAGGATCAAGACAAGGATCATGATGACCACCTTCTCCCCTTCGATTGACAAAAAAAACCAAGAAGAGACAGTCTATTCTCTGCAATCCGTCATTGTGGCCAGCAAAAACGGGAAGAGACAGTTTACTTTCTCCTATATGTTTTTGTCCGCCGCGGCTTCCCCCTCATTGCTGAAGATAGAATAGTTCAACAAGTGTCTCCAATGTTCATAAAGTTCTGGAAGGATGTTCCCAAAAATTTGAAGCCAGTTCTCTTAGAGTCCAAGATGAAGTTCTTGACTAGTCTTCTCAGTTCTGGTTCTTTTTCTCAGGATATGGGCCTCTTGTTGTGGTTCGGGCCTCAAAGTAACTTTAAATATTATTTATTTTGAAGACAAATTGTCTCAGTACTGTGGGCTATAAAGCCCGGTTCTAATCCCGAACATCTATCCCGTTTCAGAGAACCACCTTGTCGCAACTTTCTGTCGTGGTACTGGAACTCTTGTCCGTCACAAATCTCGGTCGTGAACTCTCCCGGTCCTGGGACATCCTTTGTCCACTCCCGGTACTGATTCTGGGACATCCATTGTCCTCTTGCAGTTCTGCCGGTCCTGGGACATCCATTGTCCTCTCCCGGTTCCTGGTACTGCCGGCCCTGGGACTAGTTTTGTCCTCTCCCGGTCGTAATTCTGGGGGCCTTTGTCCTCTTCTAGTCATGGGACATCTTTTGTCCTCTCCCATGTCTTGGTTCTGCAGGTCCTAGAACTTGCCCTTGTCGTCTCCCAGTATTAATTATGGGGCCTTTGTCCCCTTCCGGTCCTGGGACGTTCTTAGTTTTACCTGAATTTCAATTTGAGTCCAACTCAATGTTCTCTGTTCTGGTACAAATTAGATTCACGTTGCACTTGTTATAATTTCCACCAGGTCAATATTTCAATACTAATTGCCACTTTCCAAAATATCCAATTGCATTTTTTTTAATGAGACTCATAGTCTCTCTGAATGATGGCATCTCGTTTTTTTTTTAACTTCACTAACTTTTAAACTGTTCCTTGTAAAACACTGGAATCCAATAAATTACTCTCTCCAAGGCTTTCAAAATTATTTTACATTTTGCCCACAACCGGACTATCACCTTCACATTTCTTCTGAGACTTGACTTAGTGCTTTAAAAAATCGCCTCCAAAACCATCACACGACATGTGTGTTTTTTCTAACATCAAATGTCTCATAGTACAAATCTCCTAGTTGCTGTGATCCCAACATGTCTGGTGCAGCTTCACTTTGTTGTGTTTCATAGATGACTCATACTGCCAGATAAAATGCTTCCACAAACCACTAGATGTCGCCCTAGTCAATCAATCAATCAATCATAGGCATTTATAGAGCACTCTACTTACCCGGAGGGTCTCAAGGCGCTAGGGGGGGGAGGGTGTGCTGCTGCTACCCGAACAGCCAGGTCTTGAGCTTCTTCCTGAAGGCGAGGTGGTCTTGGGTCAGGCGCAGGTCGGTCGGGAGGGAGTTCCAGGTCTTGGCGGCCAGGTAGGAGAAGGACCTTCCTCCTGTTGTCGTTCTCCGGATGCGGGGGACGGCGGCGAGGGCGTGACTGGCTGATCGGAGGTGTCGTTTGGGAGCGTAGAAGTTGATGCGGTTGTTGAGGTAGCTCGGGCTTTGGTCGTGAAGAGCTTTGTGTGCGTGGGTAAGGAGACGGAAGGTGATTCTCTTGTTGACCGGGAGCCAGTGCAGGTCTTTTAGGTGTCCGGAGATGTGGCTGTGTCGTGGGATGTCGAGGATGAGTCTGGCTGAGGCGTTCTGGATCCGTTGGAGTCTCTTCTGGAGCTTGGCGGTGGTTCCGGCGTAGAGGGCGTTGCCGTAGTCCAGACGGCTGGTGACGAGTGCCTGGGTGACAGTCTTCCTGGTCTCGGTGGGGATCCACCGGAAGATCTTCCGTAGCATGCGCAGGGTGTTGAAGCATGACGAGGAGACGGCGTTGACTTGCTTGGTCATGGAGAGGGAGGAGTCCAGGATGAAGCCCAGGTTGCGTGCGTGGTCTGTCGGTTTGGGTGCGGTGCCCAGGGCGGGGGGCCACCAGGAGTCGTCCCAGGCGGAGGGCGAAGATCCCAGGATGAGGACTTCCGTCTTGTCCGAGTTCAGCTTCAGGCGGCTGGTCGACATCCACTCGGCTACCTCTTTCATCCCTTCGTGCAGGTTGGCTCTGGCGGCGGCGGGGTCGTTGGTCAGGGAGAGGATCAGCTGGGTGTCGTCGGCGTAGGAGATTATGTTGAGGTTGTGTTGGTGTGCGATGGCCGCGAGGGGGCTCATGTAGACGTTGAAGAGGGTTGGGCTCAGCGAGGATCCTTGAGGGACGCCGCAGATGACTTTGCTGGCCTCTGACTTGTACGGTGGTAGACGGACTCTCTGTGTTCTTCCGTCGAGGAAGGAGATGATCCATTCCAGCGCCTTCTCCTGGATTCCGACGTTGCTGAGGCGCTGCACTAGGGTGCGGTGGCAGACGGTGTCGAAGGCCGCGGAGAGGTCTAGTAGGATGAGGGCCGCTGTTTCTCTGTTGTCCATCAGGGTTCGGATGTCATCGGTGGCAGCGATGAGGGCGGTCTCGGTGCTGTGGTTGGCTCGGAAGCCAGACTGTGAGGGGTCGAGGGATCCGTTCGTCTCGAGGAAGGCGGCCAGCTGCTTGTTGACGGTCTTCTCGATGACTTTGGCTGGGAACGGGAGCAGCGAGATGGGGCGGTAATTCTTGAGTTCGGTGGGGTCCGCTGTTGGTTTCTTGAGTAGAGCGCTGAGTTTGGCATGCTTCCAGCTCTCAGGGAAGGTGGCGGTGGTGAAGGAGGTATTGATGATGTCCCGCAGGTGGGGTGCGATGACGGCGTCGGCCTTGTTGAAGACGTGGTGAGGGCAGGGGTCGGTCGGAGATCCGGAGTGGATGGAGTTCATCATGCGGACGGTTTCTTCGGTGCAGATCGGAGTCCAGGCGCGGAGGGTGGTGGTGGGGGGCGGTGGTTCGGTCGAGTTGGACGTGGCGTTCGTCGGTTGGGTGTTGAAGCTGTTGTGTATGTCCGCGATCTTGTTGTGGAAGTAGGAGGTGAGGGAGTTGCAGAGTTCTTGCGATGGGGTGATGTCGTTGTTTCCGGCGTTGGGGTTGGAGAGCTCTTTCACGATGTTGAAGAGTTCCTTGCTGTTGTGTGCGTTGTTATCCAACCGGTCCTTGAATGCAGTTTTCTTGGTGTCGCGGATTAGTTGGTGATGCTTCCGGGTGGCAAGCTTGAGGGTGGTCATGTCGTCCGGTGTTGGCTCCCTTCTCCAGGCTTTCTCGAGGGCTCGGCAGTTCTTCTTGGAGCTCTTGAGTTCGTCGGTGAACCACGGGGCCTTCTTGCTGCCGGGTCTGCTGGGCGGGGTCCTCAGTGGGGCGAGTTCGTCCGCGCAGTTGCTGATCCACTTCGTGAGGTTGTCGGCGGCCTGGCTGGGGTTCGCTGAGCTGGCGGGAGGGTGCTGGCTCAGGGAAGCGGCGAGCTGGTCGGCTGTGATCTTGCTCCAGCTTCTGCGGGCGACCTGTTGCTGGTGGTGGTGGGTCGTCGTTCTTCTGAAGGTGAAGTGGACGCAGCTGTGGTCCGTCCAGTGGAGTCCTGTGGCGTGGCTGAAGGCGATGTCTTTGCTGGATGAGAAGACGGCGTCGAGTGTGTGTCCGGCGAGGTGGGTGGGGGTGGTCACCAGTTGCTTGAGTCCGAGGTTGGCGAGGTTGTCGAGCAGGGTGGTGGTGTTGCGGTCGTTGTTGTTCTCCAGGTGGAAGTTGAGGTCCCCCAGGAGGATGTAGTCAGCGGAGGGGAGGGCATGCGGGCTGACGAAGTAGGCTATGTCCTCGCTGAATTGGGTGCGTGGTCCCGGGGGACGGTAGATCAGGGTGCCTCTGAGGGTGGTCTTCGGGTCGGTGTGGATCTGGAAGTGTAGGTGTTCGGCGGTGGTCAGGATGTCGTCGGTGTAGGTCGTGATGCGGATGGTGTCCCTGTGGATGATGGCGATGCCTCCTCCTATCTGGTTGGCGGTGCGGTCCCTCCAGGTGATCTTGTAGCCCTCTGGGATGGCGATGGCGATGTCGGGTGCTGAGGAGGCGTTCATCCAGGTCTCCGTGAGGAAGGCAACGTCAGGAGCAGTGGTGTCGATGAGGTTCCAGAGTTCGATGGCGTGTCTGTGGACTGAGCGGGTGTTGAGCAGGATGCACTTGAGGTGGTTGCTGCTGGTGTTCGTCTTGGCGGGTGCTGGTGCGAGGCAGGTCCGGATGCAGGTGAACTTGCAGGCGGTACAGCAGAAGGGTCCGTGGGAGCGTCTCGGGGTGGCACGGTAGCATCCCGGGACTCGTCCGTCGTTGAGTGCGATGAGGGTGGCGGCGTTGTACGTCCGGCGGGTGGGCTGGGAGCTGCGGGGGCCAGGGGTCCTGGCACTGGGCGCGGTCCAGACGCGGACGGGCGCAGACGGGCTTACCTTTGGCGCACCTTTGGCGCTCAGTCGGCGCTCCCGCTGCGCGCGTCCGCTGCGCGGTCGCTGAGGGGGCGTCATAAGAGGGGAGCAGGGAGGGCGGGTCCGCTGGGAGGCGGGAAGGGGTTAACCAATCGTGTGGCGGGGGGGCGGGGCCGCAGGCAGGAGGCGCGGGAACGGGACCGGCAGAGCGGGCGGCCCAGCGGCGGCTGGGGCGCTGCTGGCGGCGTCGGCGAGGGTCAGCAGGTAGGCTGGGCTGCAGTGGCAGGCACGGTGAGGAGCAGGGGGGCGACCAGGCCGGAGGCGTAGTGGTCGCTCCCTAGAAGCAGGCGAGGTCCCCTTAAGAGGGGAGCAGGGAGGGCGGGTCCGCTAGGAGGCGGGAAGGGGTTAACCAATCGTGTGGCGGGGGGGGCGGGGCCGCAGGCAGGAGGCGCGGGAACGGGACCGGCAGTGCGGGTGGCCCAGCGGCGGCTGGGGCGCTGCTGGCGGCGTCGGCGAGGGTCAGCAGGTAGGCTGGGCTGCAGTGGCAGGCACGGTGAGGAGCAGGGGGGCGACCAGGCCGGAGGCGCAGTGGTCGCTCCCTGGAAGCAGGCGAGGTCCCCTTAAGAGGGGAGCAGGGAGGGCGGGTCCGCTGGGAGGCGGGAAGGGGTTAACCAATCATGTGGCGGGGGGGCGGGGCCGCAGGCAGGAGGCGCGGGAACGGGACCGGCAGAGCGGGCGGCCCAGCGGCGGCTGGGGCGCTGCTGGCGGCGTCGGCGAGGGTCAGCAGGTAGGCTGGGCTGCAGTGGCAGGCACGGTGAGGAGCAGGGGGGCGACCAGGCCGGAGGCGCAGTGAGATAATTCACAATCTTACACCTCGTTAACCGATGTATGTTTAGCTGTAATGAATATGTGCGCTTTGCCCACTCACTGGTCTCTGTGCACAAATAACTTTTTTTTTTTTATTCCACAAAGCGTAGATGGGTTTAGGTTCTCTCAGGATAAGGTACCAATCTAATAAATAAATGCTCTCGCTCACCTTAACTTCGGATAAATGCCAGCTTAACAGCACCGGAAATTCGTGTTGAAGGCTGTGAGATGCGTGTGCCGTTAGATAGCGCACATTCAGGCTCTCCGGCGCTGAAAGGTTTTTTACAAGGCACAATAACTAGCGTTAGTTTGGGCAGAGCAACGTCCAATATGGCGGCTGCACGTTGCGGAATGACGCACTGTAAGGACTTCAATGGTGAGAGACCGGTAGCCAGGACAACATAGAGACACTAGATGCTGAATACGTAGGACAATACACAAGCTGATTTTTCGCTAGGAGACAAGGAAATTCCACTACGTCATCAGAGTACAGATGGCAGCGCCGCAGAAGGATCACTCGGCAGTGTGGTAGCGGGTAATAAACCACCAAGTCGTCAGTGTTGATAAACCACAAAGCATTTATTTAAGTAGATGGCATAATCTGCGACCTCAGCCACAGCTAACGTTCTCTCAGCTCTCTCTGCTCTCCCGGCGCTCGCCTTAGAACGCTGGTCGCGGTGACATTCGGAGTGATGTCACCGCGAGCAGCTCCATACGAGCGAAGCCGCTGGGGGGGCAAACTAGGTGGGAGATACCACACATCCCCCTCCCCTGCGAAATGAAAACATGAGAACAACGCAAGAACAACAGAATAGCAAAAAATGCATCATAACATATTGATAGAAACCTCTGGGGGGTCTGGTCGCTCTCCTGCTAGAAAGAATAACGCATGAACAGCAGAATAGCAAAGATTACATCCTAACATATTGATCGAGATATCTGGGAGGTCTGGTTACTCTCCTGCTTGACCTACCACCTGGGTGGGGGAATGACGACAGCTTCTTGGTGTTAGAATCTTTTTCCTTTCTTGCATCACCCTCACCCACCCCTTCACTACTAGAGTCATGCCCTGGTGGGTGAAACCTCACAACTCTTCCCAGGTTCCAGATCTTCCCCTCTTGAGTCTTGACGGCATTCTTGAACAATTTGGTGATTTTGGTTGGATTACTGTACCCTGACCAACTTGCTCTTCCAGTGGGGGTTCTGATCTTGATGCTATCCCCTACTTTGAAACCGGCCTCCCGTGTGGCCTTGAGCTTATCATATCTTTCTTTCCCTTTCTTCATGGCTTCCTCTTGTTTCTCCAGGCTTTCCGTTCCTTTGGAGTGGTCTGACCATCCCTTTTGCCACCCCATCCATCCTGGGGATAGCTTGGTGTTGGGTATCCTTGCACGAAGCAGTTCGAATGGGGTGACTTCCGTTGTCTGGTGCGGTGTGAACCTTTATGCTTCTAGCCGCCTCCATGCTTCTTCTTTCCAGCTTATGCCACTGGCCTTGGCTAGCTGGATACTCTCCTTGAGGGTTTTGTTAAAACGCTCGACCATGCCATTGGTTTCGGGGTGATACAAAGCGCAATGTTTGTGTTTGATGCCTCTCTCCCCAAGGAAGTCTTCCATTTCTTTTGAACACAGTTGCACCCCATTATCCGTGAGGATGCTGCTGGGTAGTCCTTCTCTGATGAACACCTCTTCCAGGAACCCGATGACTGTCCTGGTGGTGACTTCATTTACTAACTTCATTTCGGGCCACCTAGAATACAAATCCATGAGCACTAGGATGTAAGGCGTCCGCAGCTCTCCTGACAATGGGCCCACGATGTCTAGTGCTAACTCTTCCCAGGGCCCTGACGGTGGCGGCCTGCAAACCATTGGGGGCGTTAGTTGTTTCAAAACTTTGTCACTGTTGCTGCACGGAATGCAGTCTCTAATTTTCCTTTCAGTGGCAAGGTCCATGTTCGGCCACCAATAGTTCTCCCTAAGTCTTTGTTTAGTCTTGGTGATACCCAGATGCCCTTTGTGGGCTATCTCAATCAGGTTGTCTCTCACCGACGCAGGTGGTACAAGTCTCGTCCCCCTGAACAGGCATTCATCTACTATGGACAGCTCATCTTTGACAGCCCAGTATGGCCGCAGATTTTCTTCCCGTTTATCTTCGTTCTTCCACCTGTCTTTTATTCTTTTGCACACCTCCTCCAGGATCTCGTCTTCTTCCAAAGCCTTTCTCCATGTTTCCTCTCCCAATGCTCTCTGGATGGCGCAGACATTCTCCATCTGAAGTTTATCCCCTTCATCATCCACCTTCCCTTGCTTCTCCTTCGCCACATTTTCACTGACAAGTCTCGCCAGACAGTCAGCTGCGAAGTTTCGCGTTCCCGGGACGTACTCGACACCGAAGGTGTATTCTTGGAGGCCGATCACCCACCGCCTTATCCTGCTGGAGATGGCATCCAAGCCTTTTTTGCTGAACACTTCCACTAGCGGCTTGTGGTCAGTACGAAGAGTGAACTGAGTTCCCCACAGGAAGTCTCTGAATTTCCCCAATGCACAGGATACTGCTAGGGCCTCTTTTTCAATCACAGAGTAGTTATTCTCGGACTTCTGGAGTGACCTTGAGGCAAAAGCTATGGTTTCTTCTCCGTCTTTGCCTACTTGGGTGAGGACTGCTCCGAGCCCCTTAGCACTTGCATCGGTGGTGACTACCGTCGCCCGGTTGGGTATGTACGACTTTAAGCTGGGGGCTTCTGCAAGTGCCCTCCTTACATCTTCAAACTCCTTCTGGCACTCCTGACTCCAGTTGAATTCTGTCTCTTTCTTTAGCAGCAGCCTGATGGCGAAAGTCCTTCCTGCCAGGTTTCTTATGAATTTCCCGTAGAACTCCAACATTCCCATGAAAGACTTGATTTCGTCTTTGTTTGTGGGAGGTGCCAAATTTAAGATGGTGTTTTGTAGTTCAGCTTTTGGACATATTCCTTCAGTTGTCACCCTGTGTCCTAAGAAATCCAACTCTGCACAGCCAAACACACACTTGTCTCTTTTCACTGTTAGTCCTTGTGACTGGAACCTTCCTAGCACGCGTCTCAGCCTCTCTTCATGCTCTTCATGGTTCTTTGCAAATACAAGCACGTCGTCCTGGTAACACATGACACCTGGGATGCCTTTCAAGATGTTGCCCATGAGTCTCTGAAATACAGCGGCCGCCGAGACTAGCCCAAAAGGCATCCTTTTGAACTTGTACGCACCCATAGGTGTCACAAATGCTGTGAGTTCCTATGACTCTTCGTGTAGTTTTATCTGGAAGTAGGCCGAGGTGAGATCGAGAGTGGAAAATACCTTTGCTCCCTCTAGCATGCTCATCATTTGGGGGATGTTTGGTAGAGGGTATCGATCGACCACGACCTCCTTGTTCAACGCCCTAAGGTCGATGCAGAGCCGGACCGACCCATCCTTTTTCTTTGCGGCCACGATGGGTGCCAACCATTCCGTCGCTTCCACCGGTTCGATGACTCCAGCCTTGCACAATTTCTCTAGTTCGGATTTCACCTCTTCTTGGATGGCAATGGGAAGTTTCCTGACCTTAGCCATGACTGGCTTAGCGTTCTCTTTCAATTTTATCTTGTGACAGTAGTTTTTTAAGCATCCTAGTTCTTCTCTGAACACTTCTTTGAACTCTGCCACTACGTCTGTCTTGTGTTCTTGTATTTCCTGTATCAGGATCTGGGTATTACTGTTGGGATTAAGATAGACCCCTAACTCCTTCTGTGCTTGCCACCCCAAAATGTTGTCACCTACAGTAGACACGTAGACTTTGGACACTGTCGTGCTGTTACTGTATTCAATTTTCCCTAAGAAATAGCCTTTCATAAAGATAGGGCGACCAGCATACCCCCCAGGCCTCAAATCCATTTTTCTCAAGATTATCTTTCCCGTGGACACCCGAGAGAATTCTTTTGCATTAATGATAGTTATCCTAGAACAGGAATCAAACAATGCTTCCAGACCAATCCCCCCTACTTTTATGGTGTCTTTTGGGCTGCTGACCTGACCCTCATCAACCTGCACCACTATTTCTTCGCACATGGCATCATTAAGGCTTTGGACCTGCAACTCTTTGACTTGTACCACAATTTCGTCGCACACTACATTTGTCCTGTCCCTACTCTGTCTACTGGTCCCTTGCCCACTCTTGCAATATTGCTTGAAGTGACCTTTCTTGCCGCACTTGTTGCATGTAAATCTGAGGGCGGGGCATTCTTTGTCGTTAGCTAGATGTCCCTGCTTGCCACACCTATAGCAAGTCCCCTTGAACGATCCTCCCAATTTGCTCTCCTTCTGCTCTCTACCCGCTACCTTCTGGCCTTTTATAACAGACACCGCCTCACATTCGGTCACCACTTCACTGACATTGGTTTTGTCTTCACTTCTCTTTTCCCCAGTGTCTTGCTTTATTTCTTTGACACACTGGAGCATGTGCTCCACCTGTTTAGCTATAATAAGAACCTCCCTCAACGGTGGGTCATCCTTAAGCCATAACTCTTCACGCACACGCTCCATCCTGCAAGCCAATACAAACTGATCCCTAATTCTTTCCTCACTTGCCCCACTGAACTTGCAAGTCGCTGCCAGTTTCCTCAATTCGGAAACAAAATCTTCAATAGATTCTCCCTCCTTCTGTGCTCTTTTCCCAAAGTGGTACCTCTCCATAATTGTACTAGTCTTGAGGAGGTAGTGTAAATCCAATTCCTTTAGACTTACTTCTAACTCATTGAGACCCCTTGCTTCCTGCGTCCCTAAGTCTGGGAGGTGATCTAAAACTTCCTCTCCTTCCGCACCTATGTAATAGGCTAATAATGCTACCTTTCTTTCTAAGCCAAGGTTAGGCCCACATACAGTAGCGTAATTCAAAAACACTTTTTTCCATTTTTTCCATTGTATAGTGGGATCACCTGGGTTGGTCAGGAAAAAGGGTGGAGGGGTCACACTCTGCATAGTTATATGTCACAGAGCGATCTTGCAGATCTACAACCCAGATGACAATGTTCAAATTCTGATAATCACAGTGTAAACATAGGGCAGAGTAGTATTTTCTTACACCAAAAGGAGCAAAACATGTATATAATACATTCGTGCACAATTCTTCTTCTAACATTTAGTTTGCAAATAGCTCTTTAGTAGGAACAGTTGTGGGTACCCTAGTTGCATAGGTTTACAGATTCCTAGACTAAATGACAGATTAATTATACAAGAATAGCGCAGTCCACACCCAAACCCGCAGCGAAAGTCCCACAGGCTGCTTTCTAGTCTTCCCTGCACGGCGCGCACTCCTTAAAGCAGAATGCACTCGGCTGTCAGCTGACTGCAGGTAGAACGCTGACTCAAATTGCGCGAAGCCTCCACCTTTCAAAATATCATGACTTCATTCCCTAAGCGCTCTACATCGCGTTCACTTCTCATTATTGCCAGCACAGTTAACTTGAAACACTTCAGTGGTGACAGAATAGTTTCCTCGTGTTTATTCAGTCAGCACACCCTTTCTGTCAAACTCTGTTCAATTAAACTTTCAAATGCCGGCAATGTTTAAGTTCCTTTCGTGAGAGTAGATGCGACAAGATCCGATTATTTAAACCATAAATTGCCGGCAATGTTTATTTAGAAAAGGCCTTCCGTGGTGACAGGAGAGCTTCTTTCTTCGCACGCACCCCACTGCGTTTCTTTACATCTGCTGTGCCTTTCCTGACAAGCTCCGTTTTTTTTTTTTTTTTGAATACTGGCAATGTTCAATTAGGAGTGTCAAAGCTTCCCGCAAGTGTCTTCCTAAAGCAGGCGCTGCCTCCACGCTGGCTACACGCTGAGAGTGAACAATAGATTCCTAGCCAGCAGGCACATTAGCGCAACTTCCCCTCACGCTCGGCGGCCCAAATGTTCTTATAGGCCATAACCAGTTCGTGAAACACTCGCGCTTTAATTTCAGCTGATCGTTATAGCTAGATATTCAGGCTGATTCTTGCTGCATCATTCTATTTCTTTCACTGCGCTGCCGACCGCTAAAAGGAGTACCTTACATTAGTCTTCAATAAAGACGGGTATAGTCTTCCATCCGACCAGCAGTTGCTCACCACTCCTACTCCGCTTTTCCTTTATCCAAAGCGGTGATTCCTTTCCGACACTGACCGCTAATAACGCATAGGAATTTCTCTTACTCCTTCCCGTCAGCTGTCATCTTACGTTTTCTTCATGCGTGTTGAGGTCGCAGGTGTGCTTTCCCTCGTCGCCAGTGTGGTAGCGGGTAATAAATCACCAAGTCGTCAGTGTTGATAAACCACAAAGCATTTATTTAAGTAGATGGTATAACCTGCGACCTCAGCCACAGCCAACGTTCTCTCAGCTCTCTCCGCTCTCCCGGCGCTCGCCTTAGAACGCTGGTCGTGGTAACATTCGGAGTGATGTCACCACGAGCAGCTCCATACGAGCGAAGCCGCTGGGGGGGCAAACTAGGTGGGAGATACCACAGGAGGCAGAGTGAATAAGTTCAAGGGAAATAAGCATTTGACAGTATAACTAATGCCTCATACGTTTGTGCCACACACTCCACGTGTCACTTTGCTCTCGCTTGGCAATATTATATTGCAGATAACAGCATTTAGTAGTGAAAATTTAAAATGATGCAAGCGCTTAACTGCACTCTTCAACAGAGCTGTCTGGCACATGAAATATACACTTGTTATAAATTGAGTCACTGTCAATGTTTATGCACATCTCATTCATGCTAACCACTTCTCTGACCTGTCACCTTAGGGTGTGACTCAGGGCTTTAAGTGGGATGAAAAAACTGGGGGGTCTCTCAAAGGGGCGTGGCCAGTTTAATTAGGGGCGTGGCTTTAAAACATGCTAAAACTCTGTGTTTAGCATGGTGTGCTGCCGGACTTGTATTTTGCTGTTTCTGTCTTTGCATCCAGATATGTGATATAAGTAAAATCATACCTACAACAAGTAAGGACTATTGGCTTTGTCAATGGTTATTAGTTGCATAAGATAAATAAGCTGCAACTATGGCTTGTTACATATAATATTGAAAAAGCTTCCAATTAAAGCCCTGGTGACCCTACCACAATGTTGCTGCTCTTGCGTTTTAGAAAGAGAAGGGAAATCCAGAAAGAAAATGACTCTTTAAAGGATTTCCTTTCCCCTACAGCACTCACCTTGCATGACGTCATGCCGTAACCTCTCTACTAGTGAGAAGTGGCACATCAATGTGCTTGCTGTCTCGAAACGGGTCTCTATCGGGCTCTGTTTTTTGCCCTGGCACTTTTTTCCGGACTACAGTGACAGCAGACTGCTGTCACTGCAGTCCGAAAAAAACTGACCGCTTGTGCCAGGGCACAAAACAGAGCCCGATAGAGACCCGTTTCAAGCCCCCCTTAAAAAAACTGCCGGTGCTCAGACCCCTTGAGACCCGGCCCACTTAAAGCCCTGGTGTGACTTCAACAGCAGCTGCGTTTCATACTTGGCAAATTGTCTTGAGTCACAGTAGATCGACGTTGGAAAAGCTGTGACAAATTTCCTGTCAATTGGTTTGGTTTTCTTCATTTTACTCTCGTTACATTAGTTTCTGGCAGCAGCTGAGGTTGACAGTCTCCTTTCAGCTGATATTAAGGTTAACCGTTTCTTTACAACTTGGTTCTTGCTGCAATTGGATGACACATTGGCATGTTGCTTTTTTTTTTTTACTTGCGGCAGGGTTTCTTCTTATTTGTTTGCGTTTCAAAGGTTTATAGTTGTTTTCCTCTTGTACCAGGCCGCAGTTAGGTGGGTTCTTCGTGCAAGGTGCTGCTCGTGCTGGGTTGTTCTTCTAGGTGTCTTCTCTGGTCAGCACAGAATGTCGCCAAAATGTTGTAAGTAGATTAGGTCGGCAGCAGGACACATCTTCAGGTTATTAAGATAGCACAGCAGAGCAGTAAACATCACAGCTGGCCAGACCATCAACTGCCAAGGCTGGATTTTCTACATACAAGATAGAACACTTATAGGTACTATGGGAGGTTGGGAAGGTGGAAACATAAAGAAAGGGCTACTGACACCAAGTAGCCATATTGAAAGAAGCACAAATATACAATAGAATACTGGCCTCAAACTTGCCTGCTGAACAGGCCAGGCCTTGGGGGAGTTGCAGAACCACTACCTGTGTTGCTGAGCCTTTTGAAGTCCATGAGGCATCATGAGCAGCAGACTGCTCATCTTCGTTGTGATGCCTACAGATGCAGGGGAGTGACTCCTTCACTACAAGGGAGATTATTTCTCCTTGATACCCACAGGTCTGTTGAAGATCTTGGAGGGAAGCACAGACACAGATGATAAAGAAGACTTGTAAAACAACAAGATCAGGAGCAGCAGGAGTCTTCTGTGATGCAGTCTTAGGCTCAGGCGAAGCCCAGCGAAGTCCAAGTGTCCGGACGGTCCAAGAGTGATGTCGTTTCAGGCTTAAGTCTTGTCCCATAATGAATCTGAGGACTCACCAAGAGGTAAGCCCTTTTACACCCTAAGAAAGGGGTTAAGACAACTCAGGGGTCCCTCCCAGAAGAGGGGCTGGACAGAGGGGAGGATACTCCTATGTCCTTTGTCCAGTTTCACCCCAGAGCAGAAGTCAAGGGCTCCCAGAACTGATCCAACTGCAGTATGGAAGGAGGGCAACAAATATGCTCTTCAACGAGTCTGGTGGCGCAGGCAAGAACTCCCACCCCAGCCCAATACACTATGTCCTGTCTGGGAGGTGGTCACATGTCCATGGGGCAGGAAACATATGGTTCTAACTTCCCCTGCTCGAGCTTGGCTCAGCTGCAGGAGGGCAGAATCGGGTCTGTGGTCGGCAGCAGCCCTAGCTTGCTTTCAGACCCTAAAAGGCTGTAACTGGGATTACAGGACGGGTACCCTAAGGGAGCCCCCCAGTACATGAGATCATACTTCCAACACTGGAATCAGTGTTGGGGTATGGTTCCAACATGTTTGAAAGCAAAAATGACTGGGTTTGACGCAGCCACTATATAGTTTGAAATCTCGTAATGACTGATGTCCACTATATGTATTAAAATGGCTGATTGCACTTACAAAGCCTGGAGAATCGACTCCAGGGTTTGTAGGGGTGTCCTGCTCATGCAGGGGAACCCTCACACTTATATACGAACACCCTACCTTCAGGACTGAAAGCCTGCCAGAGGGGTAACTCATAGGCTTTAAGTGCAGTGACCTCAGATATAAGGAAATGTATATCTGTTGTGGGAGGTGGGTTGTAACCTGTATTGTATTTATCTGGTTACTTTCTCCCTAGCTGCTCAGCCAGTGTGAATGTGCTGCATGGAATGTTGGTGTGATGGTCTTGGATGGAATGTTTGGGTGCCTGGATGCTTGAGTGTGAAGCTTGGAGCTCTCCCTGGCTGCTCAGCCGGTGTGAATGTGCTGCATGGAATGTTGGTGTGATGGTCTTGGATGGAATGTTTCGGTGCCTGGATGCTTGAGTGTGAAGCTTGGAGCTCTCCCTGGCTGCTCAGCCGGTGTGAATGTGCTGCATGGAATGTTGGTGTGATGGTCTTGGATGGAATGTTTGGGTGCCTGGATGCTTGAGTGTGAAGCTTGGAGCTCTCCCTGGCTGCTCAGCCGGTGTGAATGTGCTGCATGGAATGTTGGTGTGATGGTCTTGAATGGAATGTTTCGGTGCCTGGATGCTTGAGTGTGAAGCTTGGAGCTCTCCCTGGCTGCTCAGCCGGTGTGAATGTGCTGAATGGAATGTTGGTGTGATGGTCTTGGATGGAATGTTTCGGTGCCTGGATGCTTGAGTGTGAAGCTTGGAGCTCTCCCTGGCTGCTCAGCCGGTGTGAATGTGCTGCATGGAATGTTGGAGTGATGGTCTTGGATGGAATGTTTCGGTGCCTGGATGCTTGAGTGTGAAGCTTGGAGCTCTCCCTGGCTGCTCAGCCGGTGTGAATGTGCTGCATGGAATGTTGGTGTGATGGTCTTGGATGGAATGTTTCGGTGCCTGGATGCTTGAGTGTGAAGCTTGGAGCTCTCCCTGGCTGCTCAGCCGGTGTGAATGTGCTGCATGGAATGTTGGTGTGATGGTCTTGAATGGAATGTTTCGGTGCCTGGATGCTTGAGTGTTTCAGGTGGAGTATGGGCCGAGCAGCAGGCTCCTGGTGGGGCTGCATCTCTACAACTCAAATACCCGCACCTGAACTCCATGAATCTACTTAAACTACATCCTGGCTACGGATCTCATCACTACAGATTTTTAATGACAATTCTTGAAACAGAACTACGTTTGTTTTAAAAAAAAACAAAGGACTCTGATATAAGAAATATTGGGAACCTACTGAAACTAAAAAGAAATCTCTACCTAGAAGGACAAGGCTTGCCAGCGCCACCAGCGTTGTTTTTTACCCAACAGCCTCAACCTGCTTGTACGTTATTGGTTTAATGTATTGGGAGTTCCTGCTTCTGTCACTGCTTGTGGGATCTTGAGCACCTCACCAGTGTCCTTCACACCGGACGGCCCAGCCTGGATGTACTTCATTTACTATTTACTATTAATGTGACAACTTGTAGGAGAACAAGGTTTTTTGGCTAGGCGCACAGCTGGTGCTTGTTTGAGGTTGATAATTAGTTTTGTGAAATTTGTCAAAGTTTAGATAGAATTTTTGGGTGCTCCATCAAGTGGCATAACCGTCCTAGTACGCCGGATTCAGTTATTGGTTGAGTGTGTTATACGCTGTAAACGCATGTCTTGAGATTGGGCACAACCATTAGGTTCGTCAAAGAGAAGACAGACTCCTGATAAGTTGATAGATGATCAGTTTATTTCATCACTGATTGGTATTCAATTGTTTTTTATGAATAAAGTTCAAATATATCGATTTTTCCAAACAACTCATTGTTTTCCAAATGATTTTTTCAAATGAATTTTTACCATGCTCCGATGCATTTCGGGCATTACTAGCCCTTTTTCCAGGAGCTCTGAAAGCATAATGAACACATATTTACAATTCAAAAACATTGCTCACATGAGATTATAAATACATGATTTCAAAAAGGAAGCGTCGTGTTTGGTGGCATGCGAGGGGTAGTGTTTGCCTTATAACCCTGGGTGTGGGGGAAACCGGTGTATGGGTTGACGAGAGTAACAAGAAGCACTCACGTGTCTTGTTCTTGGTTAGCGGAAAAACTGAAACAGAAGCGGGTAAGTAGGCAATTAGATACGGTATGACCTGGAGTGTAAGGAACATCACAGGTCCATGGCGCAGCTCCGACTTACTTGGATATGCATGAAAGTTCAGTTCGAAGGATTCGTGGCTTCGCAGTGGCGGAGTTCCGCGTAGTAAGCGAAGTTTACGTGAGTGGGTGGGTTGGTTAGGTAGCGATGATGGCTAAGGAAACAAACGATGGACTGGGGAGATCCGAGAAACGGTGGCCATGTTGGAAGGGAGTGTGTGTGCGTGTAAAACATGTATAGGCACAGAATATAGTGTACTGACAGCATACTGTAAAAAGGAACAGTGAAACGTCAATGCCAGCGGGCGTTTATAGGAAGCTACTAAATTCAATGCGGTCATTAAAGCTGTACGGTTTCATCGCTTGGAGTCTATATATCCAGGCTGCTTCTCATTGTAAAAGTCTTTTGTTGTTGTCAATTGCCTCTAGTTTTTTCACAATTTCAAGGACCAAAAATATCATCTGTGATACATTGTGATGGAAGTCATTGAAGTGTGTTGCAACACTAGATTTTTGGTTTTTGGTACGGATATTTGACTTGGGTTCGTTGAGACGAACTTTTATTTTCCGAGTGGTTTTTCCCACGTAGATCATGCCAAATGGGCATTTGAGGAGGTAAATGAGATTCATTGAATCGCATGTAGCATTGACTTTCAATTTTATTTGGAAACCTCGCATGGGGTGGTTGATGATGTTGCCTTTAATGGTGCTGTTACAGTTGTTACAGTTAAGGCACGGACGTGTGCCAGTGTAAGATGATGGTTCTGTAGGTTGTTTGGATAGAATTTCTTTCAAGTTTATAGACCATGTGTAAGCGAAAATCTGAGGTTTTTCAAACATGTTCCCAAAGTCAGGTTCAGACGACAGTATTCGCCAATGCTTTAGGATGATGCTTTTATAAGTCTTGCTAGACGTAGAGTATTTTGAAACTAATACAGTTCTTTTGTCATCTTTTTTGGTGGAACCTGTTAAGGCTTCCTGGCGAGTGATGATGGTTGCTCTGCTGGTTGCTTCGTTGAAAATGTCTTGCAGATAGCCTCTTTGTAGGAACCTATTCGCCATTTCATCCATTTGTGTTTTACATTTTTCTGGATTAGAAAGGATTCGTTTGACACGTAGCATCTGGCTAAAGGGTAAGTTTCTCTTGAGAGAGTTCTGGTGGAAGCTTGTGTGGTGGACTGTATTATTACGGTCAGTGGATTTTCGGAACAGGTCTGTTTCCAATCCATTTTCAGTGCGTTTGATCACGACATCTAGGAAGTTGATGGTCTGTTCATCTATGTTCCATGTGAGGGTTATTCATTATCTTTAGTGTTGAGGTCACACAAGGCTGACTCAAGGTTCTCTCGGGTGTCTCTCCAAATTAGGAATAAATCGTCAATATAACGAACGTAAAGTTTCAGGTTGATTGACCATTTAGGATCCGCGTAAATGTAGTTTGATTCGAATTCTGACATGTAGATGTTAGCATAGGTCGGTGCTGCACAATTGCCCATAGACATGCCGGACATCTGAAGGTACCACTGTTGATTGTGTGTGAAGTAGCTGTGGTATAAGGTAAATACCATGAGTTCCATCAGGAAGATCTGTAAGGGGTGGGTTATGTTGCTGTTCATGAGGGCTTTTTCTATGGCTTCAATTCCACCGTCGTGTGGAATAGATGTGTAAAGGCTTTTGACGTCAGCTGTACAGAAAATGATGGACTCTTCAGGGTCGATGTTTATGTCTGCCAGTTTTTTAAGGAAGTTGGTGGTATCTTTGATGTAACTGGTGAGACCAGTTACAATCGGTTGTAGGTGGCGATCAAGGAATTTGCCAATCGGTTCATGAAGCGACCCTCTCGTAGACACAATGGGTCGAACCGGGGGGCCACCGGGTCTTTATGAATTTTGGGTAGCATGGTTATGGTCGGACTCTTGAGATGTTCAACGATGAGGTATTTTTTGGTTCGATCGTCGATGGTACCATCTTCATATGCTTTAGTCACAAGCTCTGTGAGTTAAATTTTATATTGATCAGTGGGATTGTTTCGCAATAACATGTAGGTGGCTGGGTCAGTGATGTGTTCCATGATTTTAGCATCATACATGCTGGTGTTGAGAATGACGATGGCGCCACCCTTATCCGCTTTTACGCATTTGATGGTTTTATTGCTGGCAATTCTTTGAAGAGTCGTTTTATCCTTCATGGAGATGTTTTGTTTGGATTTTTTGAGAAAATTAATTTTCGAGATGTCCTGTCTGACGAGTGTCTCAAACGTGTCTATGCTTTTATGGCTGCATGGTGGTATATATGAGCTGGTTGTTTTTAAACCAAGTAATTGATCGATTTTTGGTTCAGAGGATGGTGGAAGTACATTTTCGAAGAAATGTCGTAGCCCTAGTTTCCGAGTGAGTTTAAAAGTACTAACTTCAAGTTCAAGAAGGTTTGTGAAGGTAGTGGGAATAAATGATGTCCCTTTTTGTAGGAGGTTCATTTCTTGTTTGGCGAGTGTAGTATTGGAGATGTTAATGACTAACGATTCCTCCTCCCTTTTGGTTACTTGGTGATTTGAGGGCGAGCGTCTTCTGGATCTTTTTCCTGATCTTTTTCCCCACCGGGTTCGTCGGTTTCGTCCAGTCTTACTTCTAAAAAAGGCCCAGTGGTCGGGAGATTCTCATTGGTTTGGTTGGATTGTTGTCTGGAGTTCCAACAAAAAAGATGACAAAAGAACTGTATTAGTTTCTAAATACTCTACGTCTAGCAAGACTTATAAAAGCATCATCCTCAAGCATTGGCGAATACTGTCGTCTGAGCCTGACTTTGGGAACATGTTTGAAAAACCTCAGATTTTCGCTTACACATGGTCTATAAACTTGAAAGAAATTCTATCCAAACAACCTACAGAACCATCATCTTACACTGGCACACGTCCGTGCCTTAACTGTAACAACTGTAACAGCACCATTAAAGGCAACATCATCAACCACCCCATGCGAGGTTTCCAAATAAAATTGAAAGTCAACGCTACATGCGATTCAATGAATCTCATTTACCTCCTCAAATGCCCATGTGGCATGATCTACGTGGGAAAAACCACTCGGAAAATAAAAGTTTGTCTCAACGAACACAAGTCAAATATCCGTACCAAAAACCAAAAATCTAGTGTTGCAACACACTTCAGTGACTTCCATCACAATGTATCACAGATGAAATTTTTGGTCCTTGAAATTGTGAAAAAACTAGAGGGAATTGATAACAACAAAAGACTTTTACAACGAGAAGCAGCCTGGATATATAGACTCCAAGCGATGAAACCGTACGGCCTTAATGACCGCATTGAATTTAGTAGCTTCCTATAAACGCCCGCTGGCATTGACGTTTCACTGTTCCTTTGTACAGTATGCTGTCAGTACACTATATTCTGTGCCTATACATGTTTTACACGCACACACACTCCCTTCCAACATGGCCACCGTTTCTCGGATCTCCCCAGTCCATCGTTTGTTTCCTTAGCCATCATCGCTACCTAACCAACCCACCCACTCACGTAAACTTCGCTTACTACGCGGAACTCCCCCACTGCGAAGCCGCGAATCCTTCGAACTGAACTTTCATGCATATCCAAGTAAGTCGGAGCTCCGCCATGGACCTGTGATGTTCCTTACACTCCAGGTCATACCGTATCTAACTGCCTACTTACCCGCTTCTTTTTCAGTTTTTCCGCTAACCAAGAACAAGACACGTGAGTGCTTCTTGTTACTCTCGTCAACCCATACACCGGTTTCCCCCACATCCAGGGTTATAAGGTAAACACTACCCCTCGCATGCCACCAAACACGACGCTTCTTTTTTGAAATCATGTATTTATAATCTCATGTGAGCAATGTTTTTGAATGTAAATATGTGTTCATTATGCTTTCAGAGCTCCTGGAAAAAGGGCTAGTAATGCCTGAAATGCATCGGAGCATGGTAAAAATTCATTTGAAAAAATCATTTGGAAAACAATGAGTTGTTTGGAAAAATCGATATATTTGAACTTTATTCATAAAAAACAATTGAATACAAATCAGTGATGAAATAAACTGATCATCTATCAACTTATCAGGAGTCTGTCTTCTCTTTGACGAACCTAATGGTTGTGTTCAATCTCAAGACATGCGTTTACATCGTATAACGCACTCAACCAACAACTTGTAGGAGTACATTACTCCCACCATTTCATCTAAGGACTAGTCTCTACAACAGAGGGCGCCAGCAGTGCTGACTCGATTTGTACTGGTGTTATTTTTGGAGCGAACATGTTTCTCAACTGTGGTGTTTTCAAAGCTGTACACTCATCTTTTAACCATTTGGATTGACTTTGGCAGCGTTGGATCCAAGGAACGTGGTTCTTTTCAATTTGGTTGGTTTTTATGCTGTCCACTATGCTGCCCATTTTGCATGTGTTTGCACTGTTGGAAATGCACAATATTGTTCCTCGTTTTCCAGCAGTCAGCACGTCATGGTGAGCCACAGAGTTTAATTGCATGTGCTGGTAAGCCGCATTCGTTCTATCCCATAGTTCCAGCCAGCAGCTTTGTCCAACTAAGCTTCTATAAGGCTGCTGGGATTGTGGATCTTTTGTTGACATCTGGTAATCATCCCCACATTTATGCGGGACGTTTTGTGATCAGCCATCTACAACTAAGTTTTCGAGCCCTTCTACTCTCCTCAAGCGTCCATGCAAACTTGTAAAATTATCTGCACATGTAAGGATGAGGTACAGACTGACAGGAAGCACATCATCTGTACTTAGGCAGAGTGTACTGTAAGTCTGGTGGTGTGATGAGGCTGACAGCAGAAAGCACCTTTCTTCTGTATATGGATACCTGTTTGTACTGTTACGATGTGAGCTGCCTGGTGACTTCGTGTTCAGCACCTTCTGAGTTTTACACTTTTGGTGAACTTTACTGGTATTTTTGCCTCATAAGTTAACCAAACTCATTCTGGTCACATTGAACGTTGTTCTAAAGTATTTGTGGGCAGTGTTTTTTTCTCTCTCTCTACAGTGTTTAAATGCATGACTTGAAGGGTCAGTTTAAAGCAGAGGTCTTCAAACGTTTTGAAGCCGAGACCCCCTTCTCAAAGGTGTTTAGGTGTAAGGACCCCTCTCCTGACGAAAAATACTAGAACTTGTTACTCAACATTAATAACCCTAAACACCCTTAATTTCCATGGCAAATCATTTTTACGGTGAGCTATGTATAAAATAACGGGTAGCTTAAGTGAAAAATACATTTGAAAAGCTATTACTCAGTGGGAAATGCACAATAGTACATAATGAAACCTTTATTAGTTTAATGCACTGCAGAGGTCTATGTGTAACCATGGACCCGCAGAATTAATTCTTTGATGGTGCAGTGGAGAATAGTGACTTGCACATTTTTTGTGCCAGAAGGTTACAGCTTGTTACAGAAAGCACTGTGAATATGCAAGTCATTATTTAAAACTTGCATTTTAGTAATACCCAAATTGTACATAATTTAATTTTTCGTTTTTACAAAACTGTCCCTTCAACACCTCCTGGGGTCGGTTGTCAGCGCTCAACAAATTCAATTACAATTGAAAGCACACACTTCACAGCTCAATAGTTCTCTTTGCACTGCCACTCAAAAAGAATGCATCGATCAATTAAAACCAGTACCTGCTTTCAAGCGCCCTTTATTTACATTTGCAGATGAACTCCGTCTCCTGGCACACACTTGTATTTATTTCAGGCAAGCTGCTGAGCCCTGACAGTTAACGTCTGCCCGGCTTCCGTTTCACAGCACATGACACTCTTTCAATGACACCCCCGCTGAAGCACATTAACTATCAGAATTAACCCTCCCAGGAGGGTTGGCTTTTTCCAGAAAGTAGGGTAATGGCTATTTAAATATGTTTGGGAGTGCCTTCACTGCGGAAACCATCTTCATCACACAAAAGGTCGTGCGATTGCATTGTATAAATAATATATTTGGCAGAATTAGGCCTCAATGAGATCAAAGATTAAACAATTATCAGTCAATAGAAATAAATCTTTAAAATAATCTACAAACTTGTATTTAAAAGGAAAAATAAATATTCTAGCACCAGAAGCCAATAAGCCTTTCCAGTACAGGTTTGCTTCTCAGAGCAGCTCCCAGTGCGAGGCTCTCTCTGGTACAACCGCTCGGAGCAGATGCCATTCAGCAATCCTTGTGTGGCGACAATAAGGCTGGGAATGCACGCCCCTTCCAGTGACTCCATGGCCCCACTGGGGGTCGCGCCCCATAGATTGAAGACCTATGCTTTAAAGGAATAAAATATAAAAGCGACATAGACAGAAGGGGTGTCTCTTTCTTGTCACAGTTAGACTCTTTAAACGTAGTGTTCACAGTTCTTGGATGTATTCACCTTGTGCTTCACACTTTGTTTTTTGTAGTGGGTGATAGTCCCATCTACGTAGTTCTAATGGGTACGAGTCTCATGTGTTCTTTTATTCTGTGCACGTTTCTAACCTCCACACAGGGGTTCCAATGGTATGAGTCCCATGTGTTCTATTGTTCCGTTAACGTTTCTAACATTTACATAGAGGTTCTGATGGGTACGCGTCTCATGTGTTCAACTGTTCTGTTCATGATACTAACATCTAATTAGAGGTTCTAATGGGCATGAGTCCCATGTGTTCAACTGTTCTGTTCATGATACTAACATCTAATTAGGAGTTTTAATGGGCATGAGTCCCATGTGTTCAACTGTTCTGTTAATGATACTAACATCTAATTAGGAGTTTTAATGGGCATGAGTCCCATGTGTTCAACTGTTCTGTTCATGATACTAACATCTAATTAGAGGTTCTAATGGGCATGAGTCCCATGTGTTCAACTGTTCTGTTCATGATACTAACATCTAATTAGAGGTTCTAATGGGCATGAGTCCCATGTGTTCAACTGTTCTGTTCATGATACTAACATCTAATTAGGGGTTTTAATGGGCATGAGTCCCATGTGTTCAACTGTTCTGTTAATGATACTAACATCTAATTAGGAGTTTTAATGGGCATGAGTCCCATGTGTTCAACTGTTCTGTTCATGATACTAACATCTAATTAGAGGTTCTAATGGGCATGAGTCCCATGTGTTCAACTGTTCTGTTCATGATACTAACATCTAATTAGGAGTTTTAATGGGCATGAGTCCCATGTGTTCAACTGTTCTGTTAATGATACTAACATCTAATTAGGAGTTTTAATGGGCATGAGTCCCATGTGTTCAACTGTTCTGTTCTTGATACTAACATCTAATTAGGGGTTTTAATGGGCATGAGTCCCATGTGTTCAACTGTTCTGTTCATGATACTAACATCTAATTAGGAGTTTTAATGGGCATGAGTCCCATGTGTTCAACTGTTCTGTTCATGATACTAACATCTAATTAGGAGTTTTAATGGGCATGAGTCCCATGTGTTCAACTGTTCTGTTCATGATACTAACATCTAATTAGGAGTTCTAATGGGCATGAGTCCCATGTGTTCAACTGTTCTGTTCATGATACTAACATCTAATTAGGAGTTTTAATGGGCATGAGTCCCATGTGTTCAACTGTTCTGTTCATGATACTAACATCTAATTAGGAGTTTTAATGGGCATGAGTCCCATGTGTTCAACTGTTCTGTTCATGATACTAACATCTAATTAGAGGTTCTAATGGGCATGAGTCCCATGTGTTCAACTGTTCTGTTCATGATACTAACATCTAATTAGGAGTTTTAATGGGCATGAGTCCCATGTGTTCAACTGTTCTGTTCATGATACTAACATCTAATTAGGAGTTTTAATGGGCATGAGTCCCATGTGTTCAACTGTTCTGTTCATGATACTAACATCTAATTAGGGGTTTTAATGGGCATGAGTCCCATGTGTTCAACTGTTCTGTTAATGATACTAACATCTAATTAGGGGTTTTAATGGGCATGAGTCCCATGTGTTCAACTGTTCTGTTAATGATACTAACATCTAATTAGAGGTTCTAATGGGCATGAGTCCCATGTGTTCAACTGTTCTGTTCATGATACTAACATCTAATTAGAGGTTCTAATGGGCATGAGTCCCATGTGTTCAACTGTTCTGTTCATGATACTAACATCTAATTAGGGGTTTTAATGGGCATGAGTCCCATGTGTTCAACTGTTCTGTTCATGATACTAACATCTAATTAGGAGTTTTAATGGGCATGAGTCCCATGTGTTCAACTGTTCTGTTCATGATACTAACATCTAATTAGAGGTTCTAATGGGCATGAGTCCCATGTGTTCAACTGTTCTGTTAATGATACTAACATCTAATTAGAGGTTCTAATGGGCATGAGTCCCATGTGTTCAACTGTTCTGTTAATGATACTAACATCTAATTAGGAGTTTTAATGGGCATGAGTCCCATGTGTTCAACTGTTCTGTTAATGATACTAACATCTAATTAGAGGTTCTAATGGGCATGAGTCCCATGTGTTCAACTGTTCTGTTCATGATACTAACATCTAATTAGGAGTTTTAATGGGCATGAGTCCCATGTGTTCAACTGTTCTGTTAATGATACTAACATCTAATTAGGGGTTTTAATGGGCATGAGTCCCATGTGTTCAACTGTTCTGTTCATGATACTAACATCTAATTAGGAGTTTTAATGGGCATGAGTCCCATGTGTTCAACTGTTCTGTTAATGATACTAACATCTAATTAGGAGTTTTAATGGGCATGAGTCCCATGTGTTCAACTGTTCTGTTCATGATACTAACATCTAATTAGAGGTTCTAATGGGCATGAGTCCCATGTGTTCAACTGTTCTGTTAATGATACTAACATCTAATTAGAGGTTTTAATGGGCATGAGTCCCATGTGTTCAACTGTTCTGTTCATGATACTAACATCTAATTAGGAGTTTTAATGGGCATGAGTCCCATGTGTTCAACTGTTCTGTTCATGATACTAACATCTAATTAGAGGTTTTAATGGGCATGAGTCCCATGTGTTCAACTGTTCTGTTCATGATACTAACATCTAATTAGGAGTTTTAATGGGCATGAGTCCCATGTGTTCAACTGTTCTGTTCATGATACTAACATCTAATTAGGAGTTTTAATGGGCATGAGTCCCATGTGTTCAACTGTTCTGTTCATGATACTAACATCTAATTAGGAGTTTTAATGGGCATGAGTCCCATGTGTTCAACTGTTCTGTTCATGATACTAACATCTAATTAGGAGTTTTAATGGGCATGAGTCCCATGTGTTCAACTGTTCTGTTCATGATACTAACATCTAATTAGGGGTTTTAATGGGCATGAGTCCCATGTGTTCAACTGTTCTGTTCATGATACTAACATCTAATTAGGAGTTTTAATGGGCATGAGTCCCATGTGTTCAACTGTTCTGTTCATGATACTAACATCTAATTAGGGGTTTTAATGGGCATGAGTCCCATGTGTTCAACTGTTCTGTTCTTGATACTAACATCTAATTAGGAGTTTTAATGGGCATGAGTCCCATGTGTTCAACTGTTCTGTTCATGATACTAACATCTAATTAGGGGTTTTAATGGGCATGAGTCCCATGTGTTCAACTGTTCTGTTCATGATACTAACATCTAATTAGGAGTTTTAATGGGCATGAGTCCCATGTGTTCAACTGTTCTGTTAATGATACTAACATCTAATTAGAGGTTCTAATGGGCATGAGTCCCATGTGTTCAACTGTTCTGTTAATGATACTAACATCTAATTAGGGGTTTTAATGGGCATGAGTCCCATGTGTTCAACTGTTCTGTTCATGATACTAACATCTAATTAGGGGTTTTAATGGGCATGAGTCCCATGTGTTCAACTGTTCTGTTAATGATACTAACATCTAATTAGAGGTTCTAATGGGCATGAGTCCCATGTGTTCAACTGTTCTGTTCATGATACTAACATCTAATTAGGAGTTTTAATGGGCATGAGTCCCATGTGTTCAACTGTTCTGTTCATGATACTAACATCTAATTAGGAGTTTTAATGGGCATGAGTCCCATGTGTTCAACTGTTCTGTTCATGATACTAACATCTAATTAGGAGTTTTAATGGGCATGAGTCCCATGTGTTCAACTGTTCTGTTAATGATACTAACATCTAATTAGAGGTTCTAATGGGCATGAGTCCCATGTGTTCAACTGTTCTGTTAATGATACTAACATCTAATTAGGAGTTTTAATGGGCATGAGTCCCATGTGTTCAACTGTTCTGTTCATGATACTAACATCTAATTAGGGGTTTTAATGGGCATGAGTCCCATGTGTTCAACTGTTCTGTTCATGATACTAACATCTAATTAGGGGTTTTAATGGGCATGAGTCCCATGTGTTCAACTGTTCTGTTAATGATACTAACATCTAATTAGGGGTTTTAATGGGCATGAGTCCCATGTGTTCAACTGTTCTGTTAATGATACTAACATCTAATTAGGAGTTTTAATGGGCATGAGTCCCATGTGTTCAACTGTTCTGTTAATGATACTAACATCTAATTAGGGGTTTTAATGGGCATGAGTCCCATGTGTTCAACTGTTCTGTTCATGATACTAACATCTAATTAGGAGTTCTAATGGGCATGAGTCCCATGTGTTCAACTGTTCTGTTCATGATACTAACATCTAATTAGGGGTTTTAATGGGCATGAGTCCCATGTGTTCAACTGTTCTGTTCATGATACTAACATCTAATTAGGAGTTTTAATGGGCATGAGTCCCATGTGTTCAACTGTTCTGTTAATGATACTAACATCTAATTAGGGGTTTTAATGGGCATGAGTCCCATGTGTTCAACTGTTCTGTTAATGATACTAACATCTAATTAGAGGTTCTAATGGGCATGAGTCCCATGTGTTCAACTGTTCTGTTCATGATACTAACATCTAATTAGGAGTTTTAATGGGCATGAGTCCCATGTGTTCAACTGTTCTGTTAATGATACTAACATCTAATTAGAGGTTCTAATGGGCATGAGTCCCATGTGTTCAACTGTTCTGTTCATGATACTAACATCTAATTAGGAGTTTTAATGGGCATGAGTCCCATGTGTTCAACTGTTCTGTTAATGATACTAACATCTAATTAGAGGTTCTAATGGGCATGAGTCCCATGTGTTCAACTGTTCTGTTAATGATACTAACATCTAATTAGGAGTTTTAATGGGCATGAGTCCCATGTGTTCAACTGTTCTGTTCATGATACTAACATCTAATTAGGAGTTTTAATGGGCATGAGTCCCATGTGTTCAACTGTTCTGTTCATGATACTAACATCTAATTAGGGGTTTTAATGGGCATGAGTCCCATGTGTTCAACTGTTCTGTTCATGATACTACCATCTAATTAGGGGTTTTAATGGGCATGAGTCCCATGTGTTCAACTGTTCTGTTCTTGATACTAACATCTAATTAGGAGTTTTAATGGGCATGAGTCCCATGTGTTCAACTGTTCTGTTCATGATACTAACATCTAATTAGGGGTTTTAATGGGCATGAGTCCCATGTGTTCAACTGTTCTGTTCTTGATACTAACATCTAATTAGGAGTTTTAATGGGCATGAGTCCCATGTGTTCAACTGTTCTGTTCTTGATACTAACATCTAATTAGGGGTTTTAATGGGCATGAGTCCCATGTGTTCAACTGTTCTGTTCTTGATACTAACATCTAATTAGGAGTTTTAATGGGCATGAGTCCCATGTGTTCAACTGTTCTGTTCATGATACTAACATCTAATTAGGAGTTTTAATGGGCATGAGTCCCATGTGTTCAACTGTTCTGTTCTTGATACTAACATCTAATTAGGGGTTTTAATGGGCATGAGTCCCATGTGTTCAACTGTTCTGTTCATGATACTAACATCTAATTAGGAGTTTTAATGGGCATGAGTCCCATGTGTTCAACTGTTCTGTTCATGATACTAACATCTAATTAGGAGTTTTAATGGGCATGAGTCCCATGTGTTCAACTGTTCTGTTCATGATACTAACATCTAATTAGGGGTTTTAATGGGCATGAGTCCCATGTGTTCAACTGTTCTGTTCATGATACTAACATCTAATTAGGAGTTTTAATGGGCATGAGTCCCATGTGTTCAACTGTTCTGTTCATGATACTAACATCTAATTAGGAGTTTTAATGGGCATGAGTCCCATGTGTTCAACTGTTCTGTTAATGATACTAACATCTAATTAGGAGTTTTAATGGGCATGAGTCCCATGTGTTCAACTGTTCTGTTCATGATACTAACATCTAATTAGAGGTTCTAATGGGCATGAGTCCCATGTGTTCAACTGTTCTGTTCATGATACTAACATCTAATTAGGAGTTTTAATGGGCATGAGTCCCATGTGTTCAACTGTTCTGTTAATGATACTAACATCTAATTAGGAGTTTTAATGGGCATGAGTCCCATGTGTTCAACTGTTCTGTTCTTGATACTAACATCTAATTAGGGGTTTTAATGGGCATGAGTCCCATGTGTTCAACTGTTCTGTTCTTGATACTAACATCTAATTAGGAGTTTTAATGGGCATGAGTCCCATGTGTTCAACTGTTCTGTTCATGATACTAACATCTAATTAGGAGTTTTAATGGGCATGAGTCCCATGTGTTCAACTGTTCTGTTCTTGATACTAACATCTAATTAGGGGTTTTAATGGGCATGAGTCCCATGTGTTCAACTGTTCTGTTCATGATACTAACATCTAATTAGGAGTTTTAATGGGCATGAGTCCCATGTGTTCAACTGTTCTGTTCATGATACTAACATCTAATTAGGAGTTTTAATGGGCATGAGTCCCATGTGTTCAACTGTTCTGTTCATGATACTAACATCTAATTAGGGGTTTTAATGGGCATGAGTCCCATGTGTTCAACTGTTCTGTTCATGATACTAACATCTAATTAGGAGTTTTAATGGGCATGAGTCCCATGTGTTCAACTGTTCTGTTCATGATACTAACATCTAATTAGGAGTTTTAATGGGCATGAGTCCCATGTGTTCAACTGTTCTGTTAATGATACTAACATCTAATTAGGAGTTTTAATGGGCATGAGTCCCATGTGTTCAACTGTTCTGTTCATGATACTAACATCTAATTAGAGGTTCTAATGGGCATGAGTCCCATGTGTTCAACTGTTCTGTTCATGATACTAACATCTAATTAGGAGTTTTAATGGGCATGAGTCCCATGTGTTCAACTGTTCTGTTAATGATACTAACATCTAATTAGGAGTTTTAATGGGCATGAGTCCCATGTGTTCAACTGTTCTGTTAATGATACTAACATCTAATTAGGGGTTTTAATGGGCATGAGTCCCATGTGTTCAACTGTTCTGTTAATGATACTAACATCTAATTAGGAGTTTTAATGGGCATGAGTCCCATGTGTTTGTCGTGATTACAAGCAGCGCAAGAACACGCATGCGCCACTAACCTTAATCCAAAGACCAGCAGGGACGATAAGAAGATAGTCCTCAAAGCCTCTCTCCGTAATACCTCAACACTGGGTACTCCACCACTGTTTAAGGGAATCAGGAAAGAGGCCGCGAGGTGAATGGGCAGGGAACGTCTAGGGTGCTTCGGATGTCTCAGATACACACTACCATAGTAGACACAAGGGTCGGTAGTACTGTGAGAGGATACAAAAGGAAGACAACAAGTTCTTAGTAACAACACGGTGATTGTCCTTCCCACCTTCCCCTTGATAAGTAAACCTACCGAGATCTATTCTTCTTCTCTCAGTATAGATCTCCTGGCAATCTGCACCAAGTATAACTGCTACGAAAGTACAAGAAGTTACGTCACTTCTTAACAATATCATTCACCTCGAATAAGTACTAACCGATAGTGGATTTCCAAAATAGACGTTTAAACAGCACGTCTTATTTCCACCACACTACTTCGTGTGGACAAAAGAGTTAAACAAAAGAACAACTTCCTTTTTTCCTGCGTCGGGAGGGCACAGAGTAAACAGAATTCTCCCAGCACGCAGGGTTTTCAAAGGGTGCGGCGGCAGTACGGGGATGACAATGATACAATGTTACCAACGAAAAGAAATGATGACAGCAATCCCGCTCTCCCCGTAATACTTGCTGTGAGACGATCACGGCTTGTGCAGTGTTACGCGGACAGGAATCCGTCGGGCTTGTACCTCCAGCGAGGCTCGTGTGAAACTCTGCCCGCGCTGGCTCTTGATCGGCGGGGGTTTCTTCTCCTCTGAATCTGACCTCGCTGGCTCTTGATCGGCGAAGGTCTCTTCTCCACGGAGTCTGACCTCGCTGGCTCTTGGTCGGCGAGGGTCTCTCCAAGATGTTTGGTCACGCTGATTCCGCTCTGATACGTGACACACGAAAAACGCCGATCTCTCCACTCAAGTCAAGTCAAGTCAAGTCAAGTCAAAGGATTTATATAGCGCACTACATACCCAGAGGGTCTCAAGGCGCTTGAGAAGGGGTGGGGAGTTACTTGTCAAATATCCACGTTTTGAGTTGCTTTCTGAATGCTAGGTGGTTCTGGGTAAGGCGAAGGTGAGTGGGAAGAGAGTTCCAGGTTTTAGCTGCCAGGTAGGAGAAGGATCTACCTCCCATGGTGGTCTTGTTGATGCGAGGAACAGTGGCAAGGGCTTGGTTGGAAGATCGAAGCTGGCGGGAGGGGGTGTAGAAGGACAGTCGTGTGTTGAGGCATTCTGGTCCGATTTCGTAGAGTGCTCTGTGTGCGTGGGTTAGGAGCCGGAAAGTGATCCTCTTATTGACAGGAAGCCAGTGGAGGTTTTTCAGGTGACCAGAGATATGTTCTTTACGCGGGATGTCTAATATGAGCCTGGCAGAGGCGTTTTGGATTCGTTGGAGTTTTTTCTGGAGTTTAGCGGTAGTCCCGGCGTATAGGGTGTTTCCGTAGTCCAGGCGGCTCGTGACCAGTGCGTGGGTGACCGTTTTCCTAGTTTCGGTGGGGATCCAACGAAATGTTTTTTTGAGCATGCGAAGAATGTTGAAGCAGGATGAGGAGACGGCGTTGACTTGTCTGTTCATTGAAAGTGATGAATCCAGGATGACGCCCAGGTTCCGTGCGTGGTCTGTCGGGATGGGTGCCTTTCCAAGGGCTTCTGGCCACCAAGAGTCGTCCCATGCGGAGGGGGAGGAACCTAAGATGAGGACTTCTGTTTTATCAGAGTTCAGTTTCAGACGGCTGTGTTTCATCCATTCGGCTACTTCTTTCATTCCTTCATGTAGGTTGGTTTTGGCGGTGCTAGGGTCATTGGTGAGTGATAGGATCAGTTGAGTGTCATCCGCGTAGGAGATGATGTTTAGGTTGTGTTGGCGGGCGATGGCCGCGAGGGGGCTCATGTATACGTTGAAAAGGGTGGGGCTGAGTGAAGATCCTTGTGGTACGCCGCAGATGACTTCAGTGGCCTCTGACTTGAATGGTGGGAGGCGGACTTTCTGGGTTCTTCCGGTGAGGAACGAGGTGATCCATTCCAGTGCTTTTCCTTGGATTCCGATGTTTCTGAGTCGCTGTAGAAGGGTGCTATGACAGACTGTGTCAAAGGCTGCGGAGAGGTCGAGGAGGATGAGGGCGACTGTGTCTCCATTGTCCAGTAGGGTACGAATGTCGTCTGTTGCTGCGATGAGGGCGGTCTCAGTGCTGTGTTTTGCTCGGAAGCCGGACTGTGAGGAGTCGAGGGATTTGTTGGCTTCGAGGAAGGCGGCGAGCTGGTTGTTGACAGCTTTCTCGATGACTTTGGCCGGGAATGGAAGGAGCGAGATAGGGCGGTAGTTTTTGAGTTCGGTGGGGTCAGCTGTGGGTTTCTTCAGGAGGGCGCAGAGTTCAGCGTGTTTCCAGCTTTCCGGGAAGGTGGCGGATTTGAAGGAGCAGTTGATGACGTCTCGGAGGTGCGGTGCTATGATGGAGTCTGCTTTGTTGAAGATGTGGTGAGGGCATGGGTCTGTGGGGGAACCTGAGTGGATGGAGTTCATCAGGCGGATGGTATCCTCAGTGGAGATTGTGTTCCAGTCATTAAGGATGTTTGAGGGGGGTGAAGGTCCAGCAGATGGTTGGGTGAGTTGGTCTCCGGGTTGGTTGTCGAAGCTGTTGTGGATGTCTGCAATTTTGTTGTGGAAGAATGAGGCTAGGGAGTCGCAGAGGGCTTGAGAGGGGGTGATGTCGTTAGAGTTGGCCGAGGGATTGGTAAATTCCTTGACGATGTTGAAAAGTTCCTTGCTGTTGTGGGCGTTGTTATCTAGTCGTTCCTTGAAGGTGGTTTTCTTGGCCTTTCGGATCAGTTGATGGTGTATGCGGGTGGCGTTTTTGAAGGCGTCCTTGGTGCTGGGGGTTGGGTCTTTTTTCCAGGCCTTCTCAAGGGAGCGGCAGAGTTTCTTGGATTTCTTAAGATCATCGTTGAACCATGAGGCCTTCTTGCTGCTGAGTTTGCTTTGTCGTTTTTTCAGTGGTGCTAGGATGTCGGCGCTGTTGGATAGCCAGAGGGTGAGGTTGGTGGCGGCTTGGTCGGGGTTTGATGAATGGGCTGGGGGGTTAAGAAGAAGCGATGAGGAGATCTGGTCGATGGTGATTTTGTTCCAGTTTCTTTGCAGAGTTGGTTGGGGGTGGTTGTTGGGTTTGGGCTTGTTGTAGGTGAAGTGAACGCAGCTGTGGTCAGTCCAAAGGAGCTTCATGGTGTGGCTGAAGGAGACATGATTGCTGGAGGTGAAGATAGGGTCGAGGGTGTGACCTGCGATGTGGGTGGGGGAAGTGACCAGTTGTTTAAGTCCGAGGTTGGCGAGGTTGTCCAGCAGGGTGGTGGAGTTGCGGTCGTTGTTCTTTTCAAGGTGAAAGTTGAGGTCTCCTAGAAGGATGTAATCTTTGGAGGCTCTTGGAAACAGGCATTCACAATGAAGGAAAACAGACCAGGCTCTGGAACATGATTGACAAGCACCGGTCCTGTGATAGGGAAGTGCCTATATAGTGTCCGCCCACATCCCTGGTTCCTGGCGCCGCTTTGCATTCTGGGACCTGTAGTTTCTCCATTTGGGAATCATGACAAAAACGCACTTTTTCCTTCTTGTGCAATGTTGGGTGATCGCTACAGTACCCCCTCTCGAGGACCGCCGTCCCGGCGGACGACCCGGTTTCCCAGGGTAGGTATCATGAAACAGTGCCAATAAGTCAGGACAATGTAGATTAGCAACCGGTTCCCAGGTGCGGTCCTCAGGGCCAAAACCTTTCCAGTCCACCAGGTATTGGATTCTACCTCGCACCATCCGAGAGTCCAGGATAGCTGCAACTTCGTACTCCTCCTGACCTTCTACCTCCAGAGGTGGAGGGCGGACCGGCACCCGAACCTCAGGCAGACAAGGGCGAAGAAGCGAGACATGAAACACAGGATGTATGGACCATGACAGAGGAAGAGAAAGCTTCATGGCCACAGGATTTATCACTTCACAGATACTGTAGGGACCTATGAACTTCGGCTTCAATTTACTGATCCCTTTCAATTTCAAGTTCCGTGTAGATAGCCACACTTTATCCCCAACCTTATACTCAGGTTCCAAGGAACGATGAGTGTCTGCAAAACGCTTTTGGGCCTTTTGAGCATTCTCCAAGCAGTGTCTAGCATCAATCAAAACAGCCCGGAGATGAGCGTGATGTTCCTGAACAGTAGGAACCAAGGATGTGGCCGGCCACTCAAAAGGAAGCATGTTAGGATTCAAGCCATATACACAAAAGAACGGGGAACATCCTAAGGTAGAGTGTACCGCATTGTTGTAGGCGAATTCCGCCAACCACAAAAGGGTGGTCCAGTCCGTTGTGCTTTGCAAAGTAAAACAACGAAGGTATTGCTCAAGGGTTTGGTTGAGCCTTTCCGTTTTTCCATCCGATTGCGGATGGAAACTAGAGGAGAGGCGTGCATCAATTTGGAGCAATGTACATAAGGCTTTCCAGAAATGGGAAGTGAATTGCGTTCCACGATCCGTGATCAACACACTCGGCAAGCCATGCAGCCGCACGACCTGTTGCAGGAACACCTTAGCCAATACCAATGAAGAGGGTAGACCCGGCAAGGATATAAAATGACCCATTTTCGTGAGGTGGTCAACTATCACCAATATAACAGTTTGGCCTTCACACGGGGGCATTTCCACAATGAAATCCATAGACACAGTATGCCAGGGCTTAGGGGGTATCGGCAATGGTTGTAAGAGACCTGAAGGTTTCGCATGACTAGACTTCCCTTGAGCGCAAACAGCACAGTTCTTGACGTATTCTTTCACGTCGGCTCTAAGACTAGGCCACCAAAATGATCGTTCCACTGTAGCAATGGTTTTCTGTATACCCATGTGTCCACCAAGTACTGAATCGTGAGCCCATTGTAACACTTGTAATTGTAACCCATCTTGGGGGATGTACAATGCATGATAATGGTATGCAAGTTGGTCTTTTTCACAGCGATGTGTTGGATCTTCTTGTATCCAGGAGGCAACATCAAGAACAGAAAGAGCGACTTTACATTCCTCCAGAAAATCCTTGGAGGTAATCAAGGCTATACTGTCATCTTGAATGTGTGTCTCTTTAAGGATGGACGGAGGGTCTGAGGGGGCAACCGTCTCTTCTTCTCCAAGCCGCGAGAGGGCATCAGCCTTCCCATTTCTCGTACCAGGTCTGAACTTGATCACGAAATCGAAGTCGGAAAAGAAGAGAGTCCACCTCAGCTGGCGAGGGGTCAGTGCTTTAGCCGTCTTTAAAAACAACAAGTTACGGTGATCTGTAATGATCTCCACTGTATGCAAGGCCCCCAGAAGATAGTGCCTCCACTCTTCACATGCTCTCTTAATGGCAAGAAGTTCTTTGTCTGTAATAGTGTAGTTAACTTCACAGGGAGAGAGCTTTTTCGAGTAATATGCCACAGGGTGCAGCTGTCCTGTAGAAGGATGTCTTTGAGACAACACTCCCCCAAGAGCGTACTGCGAAGCGTCGGTTTCAAGAATGAACGGCAGATGGGGATCTGGGTGTCGTAGGACAGGGGCTTGTGTGAACTTCTGTTTAAGCATCCGAAAGGCGCTTTCTGCTTCCTCGCCCCATATGAATGGAGCATTCTTTCTCAAGAGCGCCGTGATAGGTTGTATGGTCTTTGAGAAATCCTGAACAAATCTCCTATAATAGTTGGCAAAGCCAAGGAAACTTTGCACGGATTTCACGTTTTTAGGCGTCTTCCATGACAAAATGGCTTCCACCTTTTTCATGTCCATCCTGAATCCTTGCGCGTCAATGACATATCCTAGAAATGCCACTTCTTGTACATGAAAGAGACATTTCTCCAACTTCGCATACAGAGAATTCTGTTGCAAGCGGTCCAATACAGCCTTCACATGGGAGATGTGTTCAGAATAAGTAACGGAATACACCAGGATATCGTCAATGTACACTATACAAAAAGACTCTAAGCACCCCCTCAAAACCTCATCCATAAAGTACTGGAATGCTGCGGGGGCGTTGCAAAGCCCAAAAGGCATCACCCGATATTCATAGAGTCCGAATTTGGTTCTAAACGCGGTTTTCCACTCATCCCCCTGTTTCACCCGTACTAGATGGTATGCTCCTCGAAGATCAAGCTTGGTGAAGTATCGAGCGCCTTTTAATTGGTCCATTAAGACCGGAATCAAGGGGAGAGGGTATCTGTTCTTGATTGTCACTTTATTTATGGCTCTGTAGTCAATGCAGGGTCTCAATTCATCACAGTCCTTCTTCGGAATAAAGAACATGGGGGATGAGGCGGGAGAGGTGGAACGTCTTATAAAGCCTGTAGCCAGGTTGTCCTCAATGTAGGTCTTAAGATACTGTGTCTCTTTCTCCGTTAGGGCATACACCCTACTACAGGGAATATCTGCTCCAGGAACAAGGTCCACGCGGCAGTCGTATGCCCGGTGAGGGGGTAATTGGGTGGCTTTTTGTTTGTCAAACAGAGCACTATACTCTATGTACTCTTCTGGCAATGTCGTGGCACAACAGAACTGGTCGACCGTACAGGAATTCGCTAAGTATGTAGCAGGTGATGGGCCGGGTGTGTAACTATAGATTGCCTGGCTTCTACAATGCTCTCTGCAGTATTCAGATGTCATGCTGACTGTTCTTGAGGACCAGCTCACCACAGGATCGTGTAATGTGAGCCAGGGCATTCCCAGTATCAAACGGAATTGTGGAGCGTCTATGAGATCAAATTGTATAGTTTCGCTGTGCTCCTTTCCAAAATCCATCCGTAGAGGAAGGGTATGAGACACAACAGGTCCTGAAGAAAGAACCGTCCCGTCCACTGCCTTGACGGTCTCAGGTTTTTGTTTCTTTTCACATGGTATGCCCATGCGAAGGGCATAATCTCGATCAATATAATTGCCTGTTGCTCCCGAGTCAAGCAGAGCATCTACCAGGAAGGACTCCTGCATCGAAATCCATAAGGAAACGCTGACATTCATGTGGGCGACAGCGGGATGAAGAGTATTCGCTACAAACGAGGAGACCATGGGAGAAGGGTGTCTCGAATCAGAGGCCTCTGACGGATTCGAGACCTTTAGTTTTCCGTCGGTTCTTCCGTTCTAGAAGTGGCCTGTACACGGGAAGGAGGATTTCTCCCGGTTACATAAGATTTTGCTCGACATTCATTTACGAAGTGTCCACTTTTTCTGCAGTATAGACACAGTTTGAGTTTCCTTCGTCTGTCCTTCTCTTCTTTGGTGAGTGGACCACGGATTCCCCCGATCTGCATAGGTTCTGGACTATCTGCCACCTTGGCCTTTTCTTCACCCCCTTGTCGACTTCTGGCCAAGGGGTACGAGAACCTGTAGTCACCTCTTCCTCGATCCCCCTTTCGTTCCAACAATCGATGATCAAGCTGGACCGTCAGATCAATGAGTTCCTCGCAAGTGGACGGTAATTGCACCACCTGTGCCAATACGTCTTTCAGTTCACTCCTCAATCCCTGGTAAAACAAGGATATCCTTTTTTGAACTGGCCAATCCGTTTCCACGATAAGACGATTAAACGTGGTAATATAAGACAAGAGGTCTTGGGAGCCTTGTCGTAAAGTCATTAATTCCCTGTCCAAGGACATCATGTGTGACTTTCTGTCGAACAACTTCCGAAGTTCTAGACAGAAGTCAGAGAAATTCTGTAGTACAGGATCATCTCGCTCCAGCAAAGGGATTGTCCAACTGGAGGCATTCCCTCCCATGTAAGACATCAGGAATGCAGTTTTGGATGAATCATCCTGAAACACCATGGGTTTACATAGAAAATGGAGACGGCATTGGTTCAAGAATGTTTCGAATTTTCTGGGGTCTCCATAAAATCTTTCAGGCGGGGCTAGAGGTATCCCTTGGTTTTGAATAATGTGTACAGTAGGGGTAGTCTCATTAGAGGTGGAAGGCGCAGCAAAGGAACCTCCGGACGGGAAGGAGGCCGGTGGGGGCAAGGTAGCGGGTCTCAACAACGGTTTAGGAACGGGTTCCCTTTGTGCAAGATCGGACATGTCTTTACGCAAATCCGACACTTCTTTGTACAGAGCTTGGTTTTCTGCTCGCGAGGTCTGGACTTCTTGCTGCAAGTTCGAGAAACTTTCCAGTAAGGAAGTAAGGACCGCATTGGTATCCATCGTCCAGGCCGGACAGTATTCTTGGGCTTGTCAATCTGTCGTGATTACAAGCAGCGCAAGAACACGCATGCGCCACTAACCTTAATCCAAAGACCAGCAGGGACGATAAGAAGATAGTCCTCAAAGCCTCTCTCCGTAATACCTCAACACTGGGTACTCCACCACTGTTTAAGGGAATCAGGAAAGAGGCCGCGAGGTGAATGGGCAGGGAACGTCTAGGGTGCTTCGGATGTCTCAGATACACACTACCATAGTAGACACAAGGGTCGGTAGTACTGTGAGAGGATACAAAAGGAAGACAACAAGTTCTTAGTAACAACACGGTGATTGTCCTTCCCACCTTCCCCTTGATAAGTAAACCTACCGAGATCTATTCTTCTTCTCTCAGTATAGATCTCCTGGCAATCTGCACCAAGTATAACTGCTACGAAAGTACAAGAAGTTACGTCACTTCTTAACAATATCATTCACCTCGAATAAGTACTAACCGATAGTGGATTTCCAAAATAGACGTTTAAACAGCACGTCTTATTTCCACCACACTACTTCGTGTGGACAAAAGAGTTAAACAAAAGAACAACTTCCTTTTTTCCTGCGTCGGGAGGGCACAGAGTAAACAGAATTCTCCCAGCACGCAGGGTTTTCAAAGGGTGCGGCGGCAGTACGGGGATGACAATGATACAATGTTACCAACGAAAAGAAATGATGACAGCAATCCCGCTCTCCCCGTAATACTTGCTGTGAGACGATCACGGCTTGTGCAGTGTTACGCGGACAGGAATCCGTCGGGCTTGTACCTCCAGCGAGGCTCGTGTGAAACTCTGCCCGCGCTGGCTCTTGATCGGCGGGGGTTTCTTCTCCTCTGAATCTGACCTCGCTGGCTCTTGATCGGCGAAGGTCTCTTCTCCACGGAGTCTGACCTCGCTGGCTCTTGGTCGGCGAGGGTCTCTCCAAGATGTTTGGTCACGCTGATTCCGCTCTGATACGTGACACACGAAAAACGCCGATCTCTCCACTCACTCTGACGGCTCTTGGAAACAGGCATTCACAATGAAGGAAAACAGACCAGGCTCTGGAACATGATTGACAAGCACCGGTCCTGTGATAGAGAAGTGCCTATATAGTGTCCGCCCACATCCCTGGTTCCTGGCGCCGCTTTGCATTCTGGGACCTGTAGTTTCTCCATTTGGGAATCATGACAAAAACGCACTTTTTCCTTCTTGTGCAATGTTGGGTGATCGCTACAGTGTTCAACTGTTCTGTTCATGATACTAACATCTAATTAGGGGTTTTAATGGGCATGAGTCCCATGTGTTCAACTGTTCTGTTAATGATACTAACATCTAATTAGGGGTTTTAATGGGCATGAGTCCCATGTGTTCAACTGTTCTGTTAATGATACTAACATCTAATTAGGGGTTTTAATGGGCATGAGTCCCATGTGTTCAACTGTTCTGTTCATGATACTAACATCTAATTAGGAGTTTTAATGGGCATGAGTCCCATGTGTTCAACTGTTCTGTTCATGATACTAACATCTAATTAGGGGTTTTAATGGGCATGAGTCCCATGTGTTCAACTGTTCTGTTCTTGATACTAACATCTAATTAGGAGTTTTAATGGGCATGAGTCCCATGTGTTCAACTGTTCTGTTCATGATACTAACATCTAATTAGGGGTTTTAATGGGCATGAGTCCCATGTGTTCAACTGTTCTGTTAATGATACTAACATCTAATTAGAGGTTCTAATGGGCATGAGTCCCATGTGTTCAACTGTTCTGTTCATGATACTAACATCTAATTAGGAGTTTTAATGGGCATGAGTCCCATGTGTTCAACTGTTCTGTTCATGATACTAACATCTAATTAGGGGTTTTAATGGGCATGAGTCCCATGTGTTCAACTGTTCTGTTAATGATACTAACATCTAATTAGGGGTTTTAATGGGCATGAGTCCCATGTGTTCAACTGTTCTGTTCATGATACTAACATCTAATTAGGGGTTTTAATGGGCATGAGTCCCATGTGTTCAACTGTTCTGTTCATGATACTAACATCTAATTAGGAGTTTTAATGGGCATGAGTCCCATGTGTTCAACTGTTCTGTTCATGATACTAACATCTAATTAGGAGTTTTAATGGGCATGAGTCCCATGTGTTCAACTGTTCTGTTCATGATACTAACATCTAATTAGGAGTTTTAATGGGCATGAGTCCCATGTGTTCAACTGTTCTGTTCATGATACTAACATCTAATTAGGGGTTTTAATGGGCATGAGTCCCATGTGTTCAACTGTTCTGTTAATGATACTAACATCTAATTAGGGGTTTTAATGGGCATGAGTCCCATGTGTTCAACTGTTCTGTTAATGATACTAACATCTAATTAGAGGTTCAAATGGGCATGAGTCCCATGTGTTCAACTGTTCTGTTAATGATACTAACATCTAATTAGGAGTTTTAATGGGCATGAGTCCCATGTGTTCAACTGTTCTGTTCATGATACTAACATCTAATTAGGGGTTTTAATGGGCATGAGTCCCATGTGTTCAACTGTTCTGTTCATGATACTAACATCTAATTAGGAGTTTTAATGGGCATGAGTCCCATGTGTTCAACTGTTCTGTTCATGATACTAACATCTAATTAGGAGTTTTAATGGGCATGAGTCCCATGTGTTCAACTGTTCTGTTAATGATACTAACATCTAATTAGGAGTTTTAATGGGCATGAGTCCCATGTGTTCAACTGTTCTGTTCATGATACTAACATCTAATTAGGGGTTTTAATGGGCATGAGTCCCATGTGTTCAACTGTTCTGTTCATGATACCAACATCTAATTAGGAGTTTTAATGGGCATGAGTCCCATGTGTTCAACTGTTCTGTTCATGATACTAACATCTAATTAGGAGTTTTAATGGGCATGAGTCCCATGTGTTCAACTGTTCTGTTAATGATACTAACATCTAATTAGAGGTTCTAATGGGCATGAGTCCCATGTGTTCAACTGTTCTGTTCATGATACTAACATCTAATTAGGGGTTTTAATGGGCATGAGTCCCATGTGTTCAACTGTTCTGTTAATGATACTAACATCTAATTAGGAGTTTTAATGGGCATGAGTCCCATGTGTTCAACTGTTCTGTTCATGATACTAACATCTAATTAGGAGTTTTAATGGGCATGAGTCCCATGTGTTCAACTGTTCTGTTAATGATACTAACATCTAATTAGGAGTTTTAATTGGCATGAGTCCCATGTGTTCAACTGTTCTGTTCATGATACTAACATCTAATTAGGGGTTTTAATGGGCATGAGTCCCATGTGTTCAACTGTTCTGTTAATGATACTAACATCTAATTAGGGGTTCTAATGGGCATGAGTCCCATGTGTTCAACTGTTCTGTTAATGATACTAACATCTAATTAGGAGTTTTAATGGGCATGAGTCCCATGTGTTCAACTGTTCTGTTCATGATACTAACATCTAATTAGGGGTTTTAATGGGCATGAGTCCCATGTGTTCAACTGTTCTGTTAATGATACTAACATCTAATTAGAGGTTCTAATGGGCATGAGTCCCATGTGTTCAACTGTTCTGTTCATGATACTAACATCTAATTAGGAGTTTTAATGGGCATGAGTCCCATGTGTTCAACTGTTCTGTAATGATACTAACATCTAATTAGGAGTTTTAATAGGCATGAGTCCCATGTGTTCAACTGTTCTGTTCATGATACTAACATCTAGTTTTAATGGGCATGAGTCCCATGTGTTCAACTGTTCTGTTAATGATACTAACATCTAATTAGGAGTTTTAATGGGCATGAGTCCCGCGTGTTCAACTGTTCTGTTCATGATACTAACATCTAATTAGGGGTTTTAATGGGCATGAGTCCCATGTGTTCAACTGTTCTGTTAATGATACTAACATCTAATCAGGAGTTTTAATGGGCATGAGTCCCATGTGTTCAACTGTTCTGTTCATGATACTAACATCTAATTAGGAGTTTTAATGGGCATGAGTCCCATGTGTTCAACTGTTCTGTTCATGATACTAACATCTAATTAGAGGTTCTAATGGGCATGAGTCCCATGTGTTCAACTGTTCTGTTAATGATACTAACATCTAATTAGGAGTTTTAATGGGCATGAGTCCCGTGTGTTCAACTGTTCTGTTCATGATACTAACATCTAATTAGGGGTTTTAATGGGCATGAGTCCCATGTGTTCAACTGTTCTGTTCATGATACTAACATCTAATTAGGGGTTTTAATGGGCATGAGTCCCATGTGTTCAACTGTTCTGTTCATGATACTAACATCTAATTAGGGGTTTTAATGGGCATGAGTCCCATGTGTTCAACTGTTCTGTTAATGATACTAACATCTAATTAGAGGTTCTAATGGGCATGAGTCCCATGTGTTCAACTGTTCTGTTCATGATACTAACATCTAATTAGGAGTTTTAATGGGCATGAGTCCCATGTGTTCAACTGTTCTGTTCATGATACTAACATCTTATTAGGGGTTTTAATGGGCATGAGTCCCATGTGTTCAACTGTTCTGTTAATGATACTAACATCTAATTAGGGGTTTTAATGGGCATGAGTCCCATGTGTTCAACTGTTCTGTTCATGATACTAACATCTAATTAGGGGTTTTAATGGGCATGAGTCCCATGTGTTCAACTGTTCTGTTCATGATACTAACATCTAATTAGGAGTTTTAATGGGCATGAGTCCCATGTGTTCAACTGTTCTGTTCATGATACTAACATCTAATTAGGAGTTTTAATGGGCATGAGTCCCATGTGTTCAACTGTTCTGTTCATGATACTAACATCTAATTAGGAGTTTTAATGGGCATGAGTCCCATGTGTTCAACTGTTCTGTTCATGATACTAACATCTAATTAGGGGTTTTAATGGGCATGAGTCCCATGTGTTCAACTGTTCTGTTAATGATACTAACATCTAATTAGGGGTTTTAATGGGCATGAGTCCCATGTGTTCAACTGTTCTGTTAATGATACTAACATCTAATTAGAGGTTCAAATGGGCATGAGTCCCATGTGTTCAACTGTTCTGTTAATGATACTAACATCTAATTAGGAGTTTTAATGGGCATGAGTCCCATGTGTTCAACTGTTCTGTTCATGATACTAACATCTAATTAGGGGTTTTAATGGGCATGAGTCCCATGTGTTCAACTGTTCTGTTCATGATACTAACATCTAATTAGGAGTTTTAATGGGCATGAGTCCCATGTGTTCAACTGTTCTGTTCATGATACTAACATCTAATTAGGAGTTTTAATGGGCATGAGTCCCATGTGTTCAACTGTTCTGTTAATGATACTAACATCTAATTAGGAGTTTTAATGGGCATGAGTCCCATGTGTTCAACTGTTCTGTTCATGATACTAACATCTAATTAGGGGTTTTAATGGGCATGAGTCCCATGTGTTCAACTGTTCTGTTCATGATACTAACATCTAATTAGGAGTTTTAATGGGCATGAGTCCCATGTGTTCAACTGTTCTGTTCATGATACTAACATCTAATTAGGAGTTTTAATGGGCATGAGTCCCATGTGTTCAACTGTTCTGTTAATGATACTAACATCTAATTAGAGGTTCTAATGGGCATGAGTCCCATGTGTTCAACTGTTCTGTTCATGATACTAACATCTAATTAGGGGTTTTAATGGGCATGAGTCCCATGTGTTCAACTGTTCTGTTAATGATACTAACATCTAATTAGGAGTTTTAATGGGCATGAGTCCCATGTGTTCAACTGTTCTGTTCATGATACTAACATCTAATTAGGAGTTTTAATGGGCATGAGTCCCATGTGTTCAACTGTTCTGTTAATGATACTAACATCTAATTAGGAGTTTTAATGGGCATGAGTCCCATGTGTTCAACTGTTCTGTTCATGATACTAACATCTAATTAGGGGTTTTAATGGGCATGAGTCCCATGTGTTCAACTGTTCTGTTAATGATACTAACATCTAATTAGGGGTTCTAATGGGCATGAGTCCCATGTGTTCAACTGTTCTGTTAATGATACTAACATCTAATTAGGAGTTTTAATGGGCATGAGTCCCATGTGTTCAACTGTTCTGTTCATGATACTAACATCTAATTAGAGGTTCTAATGGGCATGAGTCCCATGTGTTCAACTGTTCTGTTCATGATACTAACATCTAATTAGGAGTTTTAATGGGCATGAGTCCCATGTGTTCAACTGTTCTGTAATGATACTAACATCTAATTAGGAGTTTTAATAGGCATGAGTCCCATGTGTTCAACTGTTCTGTTCATGATACTAACATCTAGTTTTAATGGGCATGAGTCCCATGTGTTCAACTGTTCTGTTAATGATACTAACATCTAATTAGGAGTTTTAATGGGCATGAGTCCCGTGTGTTCAACTGTTCTGTTCATGATACTAACATCTAATTAGGGGTTTTAATGGGCATGAGTCCCATGTGTTCAACTGTTCTGTTCATGATACTAACATCTAATCAGGAGTTTTAATGGGCATGAGTCCCATGTGTTCAACTGTTCTGTTCATGATACTAACATCTAATTAGAGGTTCTAATGGGCATGAGTCCCATGTGTTCAACTGTTCTGTTCATGATACTAACATCTAATTAGGGGTTCTAATGGGCATGAGTCCCGTGTGTTCAACTGTTCTGTTCATGATACTAACATCTAATTAGGGGTTTTAATGGGCATGAGTCCCATGTGTTCAACTGTTCTGTTCATGATACTAACATCTAATTAGGGGTTTTAATGGGCATGAGTCCCATGTGTTCAACTGTTCTGTTCATGATACTAACATCTAATTAGGAGTTTTAATGGGCATGAGTCCCATGTGTTCAACTGTTCTGTTCATGATACTAACATCTAATTAGGAGTTTTAATGGGCATGAGTCCCATGTGTTCAACTGTTCTGTTCATGATACTAACATCTAATTAGGAGTTTTAATGGGCATGAGTCCCATGTGTTCAACTGTTCTGTTCATGATACTAACATCTAATTAGGAGTTTTAATGGGCATGAGTCCCATGTGTTCAACTGTTCTGTTCATGATACTAACATCTAATTAGGAGTTTTAATGGGCATGAGTCCCGTGTGTTCAACTGTTCTGTTCATGATACTAACATCTAATTAGGAGTTTTAATGGGCATGAGTCCCGTGTGTTCAACTGTTCTGTTCATGATACTAACATCTAATTAGGAGTTTTAATGGGCATGAGTCCCATGTGTTCAACTGTTCTGTTCATGATACTAACATCTAATTAGGGGTTTTAATGGGCATGAGTCCCATGTGTTCAACTGTTCTGTTAATGATACTAACATCTAATTAGGGGTTTTAATGGGCATGAGTCCCATGTGTTCAACTGTTCTGTTAATGATACTAACATCTAATTAGGGGTTTTAATGGGCATGAGTCCCATGTGTTCAACTGTTCTGTTCATGATACTAACATCTAATTAGGGGTTTTAATGGGCATGAGTCCCATGTGTTCAACTGTTCTGTTCATGATACTAACATCTAATTAGGGGTTTTAATGGGCATGAGTCCCATGTGTTCAACTGTTCTGTTCATGATACTAACATCTAATTAGAGGTTCTAATGGGCATGAGTCCCATGTGTTCAACTGTTCTGTTCATGATACTAACATCTAATTAGAGGTTCTAATGGGCACGAGTCCCATGTGTTCAACTGTTCTGTTCATGATACTAACATCTAATTAGGGGTTTTGATGGGTACGCGTCCCATGTGTTCAACTGTTCTGTTCATGATACTAACATCTAATTAGGGGTTTTAATGGGCACGAGTCCCATGTGTTCAACTGTTCTGTTCATGATACTAACATCTAATTAGGGGTTTTAATGGGCACGAGTCCCGTGTGTTCAACTGTTCTGTTCATGATACTAACATCTAATTAGGAGTTTTAATGGGCACGAGTCCCGTGTGTTCAACTGTTCTGTTCATGATACTAACATCTAATTAGGGGTTTTAATGGGCACGAGTCCCGTGTGTTCAAGAGTCCCATGTGTTCAACTGTTCTGTTCATGATACTAACATCTAATTAGGAGTTTTAATGGGCATGAGTCCCATGTGTTCAACTGTTCTGTTCATGATACTAACATCTAATTAGGGGTTTTAATGGGCATGAGTCCCATGTGTTCAACTGTTCTGTTAATGATACTAACATCTAATTAGGAGTTTTAATGGGCATGAGTCCCATGTGTTCAACTGTTCTGTTAATGATACTAACATCTAATTAGGGGTTTTAATGGGCATGAGTCCCATGTGTTCAACTGTTCTGTTCATGATACTAACATCTAATTAGGGGTTTTAATGGGCATGAGTCCCATGTGTTCAACTGTTCTGTTCATGATACTAACATCTAATTAGGGGTTTTAATGGGCATGAGTCCCATGTGTTCAACTGTTCTGTTCATGATACTAACATCTAATTAGAGGTTCTAATGGGCATGAGTCCCATGTGTTCAACTGTTCTGTTCATGATACTAACATCTAATTAGGGGTTCTAATGGGCATGAGTCCCATGTGTTCAACTGTTCTGTTCATGATACTAACATCTAATTAGGGGTTTTAATGGGCATGAGTCCCATGTGTTCAACTGTTCTGTTCATGATACTAACATCTAATTAGAGGTTCTAATGGGCATGAGTCCCATGTGTTCAACTGTTCTGTTCATGATACTAACATCTAATTAGGGGTTTTAATGGGCATGAGTCCCATGTGTTCAACTGTTCTGTTCATGATACTAACATCTAATTAGGGGTTTTAATGGGCATGAGTCCCATGTGTTCAACTGTTCTGTTCATGATACTAACATCTAATTAGAGGTTCTAATGGGCATGAGTCCCATGTGTTCAACTGTTCTGTTCATGATACTAACATCTAATTAGGGGTTTTAATGGGCATGAGTCCCATGTGTTCAACTGTTCTGTTCATGATACTAACATCTAATTAGGGGTTTTAATGGGCATGAGTCCCATGTGTTCAACTGTTCTGTTCATGATACTAACATCTAATTAGGGGTTTTAATGGGCATGAGTCCCATGTGTTCAACTGTTCTGTTCATGATACTAACATCTAATTAGGAGTTTTAATGGGCATGAGTCCCATGTGTTCAACTGTTCTGTTCATGATACTAACATCTAATTAGGGGTTTTAATGGGCATGAGTCCCATGTGTTCAACTGTTCTGTTCATGATACTAACATCTAATTAGGAGTTTTAATGGGCATGAGTCCCATGTGTTCAACTGTTCTGTTCATGATACTAACATCTAATTAGGGGTTTTAATGGGCATGAGTCCCATGTGTTCAACTGTTCTGTTCATGATACTAACATCTAATTAGGAGTTTTAATGGGCATGAGTCCCATGTGTTCAACTGTTCTGTTCATGATACTAACATCTAATTAGGAGTTTTAATGGGCATGAGTCCCATGTGTTCAACTGTTCTGTTCATGATACTAACATCTAATTAGGGGTTTTAATGGGCATGAGTCCCATGTGTTCAACTGTTCTGTTCATGATACTAACATCTAATTAGGAGTTTTAATGGGCATGAGTCCCATGTGTTCAACTGTTCTGTTCATGATACTAACATCTAATTAGGGGTTTTAATGGGCATGAGTCCCATGTGTTCAACTGTTCTGTTCTTGATACTAACATCTAATTAGGAGTTTTAATGGGCATGAGTCCCATGTGTTCAACTGTTCTGTTCTTGATACTAACATCTAATTAGGAGTTTTAATGGGCATGAGTCCCATGTGTTCAACTGTTCTGTTCATGATACTAACATCTAATTAGGGGTTTTAATGGGCATGAGTCCCATGTGTTCAACTGTTCTGTTCATGATACTAACATCTAATTAGGGGTTTTAATGGGCATGAGTCCCATGTGTTCAACTGTTCTGTTCATGATACTAACATCTAATTAGGGGTTTTAATGGGCATGAGTCCCATGTGTTCAACTGTTCTGTTCATGATACTAACATCTAATTAGGGGTTTTAATGGGCATGAGTCCCATGTGTTCAACTGTTCTGTTCATGATACTAACATCTAATTAGAGGTTCTAATGGGCATGAGTCCCATGTGTTCAACTGTTCTGTTCATGATACTAACATCTAATTAGAGGTTCTAATGGGCATGAGTCCCATGTGTTCAACTGTTCTGTTCATGATACTAACATCTAATTAGGGGTTTTAATGGGCATGAGTCCCGTGTGTTCAACTGTTCTGTTCATGATACTAACATCTAATTAGAGGTTCTAATGGGCATGAGTCCCGTGTGTTCAACTGTTCTGTTCATGATACTAACATCTAATTAGGGGTTTTAATGGGCATGAGTCCCGTGTGTTCAACTGTTCTGTTCATGATACTAACATCTAATTAGGGGTTTTAATGGGCATGAGTCCCGTGTGTTCAACTGTTCTGTTCATGATACTAACATCTAATTAGGAGTTTTAATGGGCATGAGTCCCGTGTGTTCAACTGTTCTGTTCATGATACTAACATCTAATTAGGAGTTTTAATGGGCATGAGTCCCGTGTGTTCAACTGTTCTGTTCATGATACTAACATCTAATTAGGAGTTTTAATGGGCATGAGTCCCATGTGTTCAACTGTTCTGTTCATGATACTAACATCTAATTAGGGGTTTTAATGGGCATGAGTCCCATGTGTTCAACTGTTCTGTTCATGATACTAACATCTAATTAGGAGTTTTAATGGGCATGAGTCCCATGTGTTCAACTGTTCTGTTCATGATACTAACATCTAATTAGGGGTTTTAATGGGCATGAGTCCCATGTGTTCAACTGTTCTGTTCATGATACTAACATCTAATTAGGGGTTTTAATGGGCATGAGTCCCATGTGTTCAACTGTTCTGTTCATGATACTAACATCTAATTAGGAGTTTTAATGGGCATGAGTCCCATGTGTTCAACTGTTCTGTTCATGATACTAACATCTAATTAGGGGTTTTAATGGGCATGAGTCCCATGTGTTCAACTGTTCTGTTCATGATACTAACATCTAATTAGGGGTTTTAATGGGCATGAGTCCCATGTGTTCAACTGTTCTGTTCATGATACTAACATCTAATTAGGGGTTTTAATGGGCATGAGTCCCATGTGTTCAACTGTTCTGTTCATGATACTAACATCTAATTAGGGGTTTTAATGGGCATGAGTCCCATGTGTTCAACTGTTCTGTTCATGATACTAACATCTAATTAGAGGTTCTAATGGGCATGAGTCCCATGTGTTCAACTGTTCTGTTCATGATACTAACATCTAATTAGAGGTTCTAATGGGCATGAGTCCCATGTGTTCAACTGTTCTGTTCATGATACTAACATCTAATTAGGAGTTTTAATGGGCATGAGTCCCATGTGTTCAACTGTTCTGTTCATGATACTAACATCTAATTAGGAGTTTTAATGGGCATGAGTCCCATGTGTTCAACTGTTCTGTTCATGATACTAACATCTAATTAGGAGTTTTAATGGGCATGAGTCCCATGTGTTCAACTGTTCTGTTCATGATACTAACATCTAATTAGGAGTTTTAATGGGCATGAGTCCCATGTGTTCAACTGTTCTGTTCATGATACTAACATCTAATTAGGAGTTTTAATGGGCATGAGTCCCATGTGTTCAACTGTTCTGTTCATGATACTAACATCTAATTAGGAGTTTTAATGGGCATGAGTCCCATGTGTTCAACTGTTCTGTTCATGATACTAACATCTAATTAGGAGTTTTAATGGGCATGAGTCCCATGTGTTCAACTGTTCTGTTCATGATACTAACATCTAATTAGGAGTTTTAATGGGCATGAGTCCCATGTGTTCAACTGTTCTGTTCATGATACTAACATCTAATTAGGAGTTTTAATGGGCATGAGTCCCATGTGTTCAACTGTTCTGTTCATGATACTAACATCTAATTAGGAGTTTTAATGGGCATGAGTCCCATGTGTTCAACTGTTCTGTTCATGATACTAACATCTAATTAGGAGTTTTAATGGGCATGAGTCCCATGTGTTCAACTGTTCTGTTCATGATACTAACATCTAATTAGGAGTTTTAATGGGCATGAGTCCCATGTGTTCAACTGTTCTGTTCATGATACTAACATCTAATTAGAGGTTCTAATGGGCATGAGTCCCATGTGTTCAACTGTTCTGTTCATGATACTAACATCTAATTAGAGGTTCTAATGGGCATGAGTCCCATGTGTTCAACTGTTCTGTTCATGATACTAACATCTAATTAGGGGTTTTAATGGGCATGAGTCCCATGTGTTCAACTGTTCTGTTCATGATACTAACATCTAATTAGGAGTTTTAATGGGCATGAGTCCCATGTGTTCAACTGTTCTGTTCATGATACTAACATCTAATTAGGGGTTTTAATGGGCATGAGTCCCATGTGTTCAACTGTTCTGTTAATGATACTAACATCTAATTAGGGGTTTTAATGGGCATGAGTCCCATGTGTTCAACTGTTCTGTTCATGATACTAACATCTAATTAGGAGTTTTGATGGGCATGAGTCCCATGTGTTCAACTGTTCTGTTCATGATACTAACATCTAATTAGGGGTTCTGATGGGTACGCGTCCCATGTGTTCAACTGTTCTGTTCATGATACTAACATCTAATTAGGGGTTTTAATGGGCATGAGTCCCATGTGTTCAACTGTTCTGTTCATGATACCAACATCTAATTAGGGGTTTTAATGGGCATGAGTCCCATGTGTTCAACTGTTCTGTTAATGATACTAACATCTAATTAGGAGTTTTAATGGGCATGAGTCCCATGTGTTCAACTGTTCTGTTCATGATACTAACATCTAATTAGGAGTTTTAATGGGCATGAGTCCCATGTGTTCAACTGTTCTGTTCATGATACTAACATCTAATTAGGGGTTTTAATGGGCATGAGTCCCATGTGTTCAACTGTTCTGTTCATGATACTAACATCTAATTAGGAGTTTTAATGGGCATGAGTCCCATGTGTTCAACTGTTCTGTTCATGATACTAACATCTAATTAGGGGTTTTAATGGGCATGAGTCCCATGTGTTCAACTGTTCTGTTCATGATACTAACATCTAATTAGGGGTTTTAATGGGCATGAGTCCCATGTGTTCAACTGTTCTGTTCATGATACTAACATCTAATTAGGGGTTTTAATGGGCATGAGTCCCATGTGTTCAACTGTTCTGTTCATGATACTAACATCTAATTAGAGGTTCTAATGGGCATGAGTCCCATGTGTTCAACTGTTCTGTTCATGATACTAACATCTAATTAGGAGTTTTAATGGGCATGAGTCCCATGTGTTCAACTGTTCTGTTCATGATACTAACATCTAATTAGGGGTTTTAATGGGCATGAGTCCCATGTGTTCAACTGTTCTGTTCATGATACTAACATCTAATTAGGAGTTTTAATGGGCATGAGTCCCATGTGTTCAACTGTTCTGTTCATGATACTAACATCTAATTAGGGGTTTTAATGGGCATGAGTCCCATGTGTTCAACTGTTCTGTTCATGATACTAACATCTAATTAGGAGTTTTAATGGGCATGAGTCCCATGTGTTCAACTGTTCTGTTCATGATACTAACATCTAATTAGGAGTTTTAATGGGCATGAGTCCCATGTGTTCAACTGTTCTGTTCATGATACTAACATCTAATTAGGGGTTTTAATGGGCATGAGTCCCATGTGTTCAACTGTTCTGTTCATGATACTAACATCTAATTAGGAGTTTTAATGGGCATGAGTCCCATGTGTTCAACTGTTCTGTTCATGATACTAACATCTAATTAGGGGTTTTAATGGGCATGAGTCCCATGTGTTCAACTGTTCTGTTCATGATACTAACATCTAATTAGGGGTTTTAATGGGCATGAGTCCCATGTGTTCAACTGTTCTGTTCATGATACTAACATCTAATTAGGGGTTTTAATGGGCATGAGTCCCATGTGTTCAACTGTTCTGTTCATGATACTAACATCTAATTAGGGGTTTTAATGGGCATGAGTCCCATGTGTTCAACTGTTCTGTTCATGATACTAACATCTAATTAGGGGTTTTAATGGGCATGAGTCCCATGTGTTCAACTGTTCTGTTCATGATACTAACATCTAATTAGGAGTTTTAATGGGCATGAGTCCCATGTGTTCAACTGTTCTGTTCATGATACTAACATCTAATTAGGAGTTTTAATGGGCATGAGTCCCATGTGTTCAACTGTTCTGTTCATGATACTAACATCTAATTAGGAGTTTTAATGGGCATGAGTCCCATGTGTTCAACTGTTCTGTTCATGATACTAACATCTAATTAGGAGTTTTAATGGGCATGAGTCCCATGTGTTCAACTGTTCTGTTCATGATACTAACATCTAATTAGGAGTTTTAATGGGCATGAGTCCCATGTGTTCAACTGTTCTGTTCATGATACTAACATCTAATTAGGAGTTTTAATGGGCATGAGTCCCATGTGTTCAACTGTTCTGTTCATGATACTAACATCTAATTAGGGTTCTAATGGGCATGAGTCCCATGTGTTCAACTGTTCTGTTCATGATACTAACATCTAATTAGGGGTTTTAATGGGCATGAGTCCCATGTGTTCAACTGTTCTGTTCATGATACTAACATCTAATTAGGGGTTTTAATGGGCATGAGTCCCATGTGTTCAACTGTTCTGTTCATGATACTAACATCTAATTAGGGGTTTTAATGGGCATGAGTCCCGTGTGTTCAACTGTTCTGTTCATGATACTAACATCTAATTAGGGGTTTTAATGGGCATGAGTCCCGTGTGTTCAACTGTTCTGTTCATGATACTAACATCTAATTAGGGGTTTTAATGGGCATGAGTCCCATGTGTTCAACTGTTCTGTTCATGATACTAACATCTAATTAGGGGTTTTAATGGGCATGAGTCCCGTGTGTTCAACTGTTCTGTTCATGATACTAACATCTAATTAGGGGTTTTAATGGGCATGAGTCCCATGTGTTCAACTGTTCTGTTCATGATACTAACATCTAATTAGGGGTTTTAATGGGCATGAGTCCCGTGTGTTCAACTGTTCTGTTCATGATACTAACATCTAATTAGGGGTTCTAATGGGCATGAGTCCCATGTGTTCAACTGTTCTGTTCATGATACTAACATCTAATTAGGAGTTTTAATGGGCATGAGTCCCATGTGTTCAACTGTTCTGTTCATGATACTAACATCTAATTAGGGGTTTTAATGGGCATGAGTCCCATGTGTTCAACTGTTCTGTTCATGATACTAACATCTAATTAGGAGTTTTAATGGGCATGAGTCCCATGTGTTCAACTGTTCTGTTCATGATACTAACATCTAATTAGGGGTTTTAATGGGCATGAGTCCCATGTGTTCAACTGTTCTGTTCATGATACTAACATCTAATTAGGAGTTTTAATGGGCATGAGTCCCATGTGTTCAACTGTTCTGTTCATGATACTAACATCTAATTAGGAGTTTTAATGGGCATGAGTCCCATGTGTTCAACTGTTCTGTTCATGATACTAACATCTAATTAGGAGTTTTAATGGGCATGAGTCCCATGTGTTCAACTGTTCTGTTCATGATACTAACATCTAATTAGGAGTTTTAATGGGCATGAGTCCCATGTGTTCAACTGTTCTGTTCATGATACTAACATCTAATTAGGGGTTTTAATGGGCATGAGTCCCATGTGTTCAACTGTTCTGTTCATGATACTAACATCTAATTAGGGGTTTTAATGGGCATGAGTCCCATGTGTTCAACTGTTCTGTTCATGATACTAACATCTAATTAGGAGTTTTAATGGGCATGAGTCCCATGTGTTCAACTGTTCTGTTCATGATACTAACATCTAATTAGGGGTTTTAATGGGCATGAGTCCCATGTGTTCAACTGTTCTGTTCATGATACTAACATCTAATTAGGAGTTTTAATGGGCATGAGTCCCATGTGTTCAACTGTTCTGTTCATGATACTAACATCTAATTAGGAGTTTTAATGGGCATGAGTCCCATGTGTTCAACTGTTCTGTTCATGATACTAACATCTAATTAGGAGTTTTAATGGGCATGAGTCCCATGTGTTCAACTGTTCTGTTCATGATACTAACATCTAATTAGGGGTTTTAATGGGCATGAGTCCCATGTGTTCAACTGTTCTGTTCATGATACTAACATCTAATTAGGAGTTTTAATGGGCATGAGTCCCATGTGTTCAACTGTTCTGTTCATGATACTAACATCTAATTAGGAGTTTTAATGGGCATGAGTCCCATGTGTTCAACTGTTCTGTTCATGATACTAACATCTAATTAGGGGTTTTAATGGGCATGAGTCCCATGTGTTCAACTGTTCTGTTCATGATACTAACATCTAATTAGGGGTTTTAATGGGCATGAGTCCCATGTGTTCAACTGTTCTGTTCATGATACTAACATCTAATTAGGGGTTTTAATGGGCATGAGTCCCATGTGTTCAACTGTTCTGTTCATGATACTAACATCTAATTAGGGGTTTTAATGGGCATGAGTCCCATGTGTTCAACTGTTCTGTTCATGATACTAACATCTAATTAGGGGTTTTAATGGGCATGAGTCCCATGTGTTCAACTGTTCTGTTCATGATACTAACATCTAATTAGGGGTTTTAATGGGCATGAGTCCCATGTGTTCAACTGTTCTGTTCATGATACTAACATCAAAGATTAGGAGTTTGTAATGGGCATGAGTCCCATGTGTTCAACTGTTCTGTTCATGATACTAACATCTAATTAGGGGTTTTAATGGGCATGAGTCCCATGTGTTCAACTGTTCTGTTCATGATACTAACATCTAATTAGGGGTTTTAATGGGCATGAGTCCCATGTGTTCAACTGTTCTGTTCATGATACTAACATCTAATTAGGGGTTTTAATGGGCATGAGTCCCATGTGTTCAACTGTTCTGTTCATGATACTAACATCTAATTAAAGTGGGGTTTTAATGGGCATGAGTCCCATGTGTTCAACTGTTCTGTTCATGATACTAACATCTAATTAGGGGTTTTAATGGGCATGAGTCCCATGTGTTCAACTGTTCTGTTCATGATACTAACATCTAATTAGGGGTTTTAATGGGCATGAGTCCCATGTGTTCAACTGTTCTGTTCATGATACTAACATCTAATTAGGGGTTTTAATGGGCATGAGTCCCATGTGTTCAACTGTTCTGTTCATGATACTAACATCTAATTAGGGGTTTTAATGGGCATGAGTCCCATGTGTTCAACTGTTCTGTTCATGATACTAACATCTAATTAGGGGTTTTAATGGGCATGAGTCCCATGTGTTCAACTGTTCTGTTCATGATACTAACATCTAATTAGGGGTTTTAATGGGCATGAGTCCCATGTGTTCAACTGTTCTGTTCATGATACTAACATCTAATTAGGGTTTTAATGGGCATGAGTCCCATGTGTTCAACTGTTCTGTTCATGATACTAACATCTAATTAGGGGTTTTAATGGGCATGAGTCCCATGTGTTCAACTGTTCTGTTCATGATACTAACATCTAATTAGGGGTTTTAATGGGCATGAGTCCCATGTGTTCAACTGTTCTGTTCATGATACTAACATCTAATTAGGGGTTTTAATGGGCATGAGTCCCATGTGTTCAACTGTTCTGTTCATGATACTAACATCTAATTAGGGGTGTTTAATGGGCATGAGTCCCATGTGTTCAACTGTTTCTGTTCATGATACTAACATCTAA